>NW_023270442.1:10270458-10300457 GCF_011800145.1 Mirounga leonina
CAAAAAAATTAGTGAACAGAAAGAAGGTCTAGATTTGGGTTATATTCAATTTTTTTAGTATACTACATATATGGAAAGAAAAATCATAATCTTTAAATGAAGAGATGGGGGCGCTTGTGTGACTCAGTCATTAAGCGTCTGCCTTCGGCTCAAGTCATGATCTCAGGGTCCTGGGATCGAGCCCCGCATCGGGCTCCCTGCTTCGCGGGAAGCCTGCTTCTCCCTCTCCCGCTCCCCCTGCTTGTGTTCCTGCTCTCGCTATCTCTCTCTCTGTCAAATAATAAATAAAATCTTAAAAAAAATAAATAAATGAAGAGATGAAGTATATATATATATATATATATATATTTTAAGTAGGCTCCACGCCCAACATGGGGTTTGAACTCAAGACCCTGAGATCAAGAGTCACATGCTCTAGCGACTGAGCCAGCCAGGCACCCCTGAAGACTTACAGTTTAAACTTAGAAGTATCCTGCCCCAGGGATAGGGGTAGGGGTTCATCAGTGTTAACTCCATAGCATATTTCACTGGGGAGTTTTACATTCAAAATTCCCTTTTGATTTGTTTTTAATTTATGTATAGAATGATGGACTGCAGTCACTTGATCAGCAGCCCTAGTGAGTTAGGAAGTTGATCTTGAACAAGTCACTTAACCTTTCTGGCCTCAGTTTCCTTATTAGTAAACAAGAGGGAATCCAGATATCTCTGGGATGGGTGAAAAGAAAAATCCGGGGAACTGGATATTCTTTTGGTTCTTTCTCTGTTTTCTAAACATTTGTCTGACTTCTGTAGCCCAAGGAGTTGCCCACTCTGTGGTTATTTTGTAGGGCTATCTTGCCAAGGGGCACTTATTTCCCCAAATAGACATTAGCAGAGGCTCTGCAAAGTGATCTGGAAATGATTTAAAATGTTGTAGTTCCTAGCCCTGGAAGCTTTGCCATTTGCCATTGGGTTTTTTTAATGGAAGCAGGAGCGTTAGAGTAATGTTAAAACCCCATAAAACCGATGGGAACATACGGAATTCTCTCCAGCCATAAGGTTTCAGCAGTAAACAATAGCAGGTTGCTGACACAATGGGGAGAACCGGGATTAAGGTGAATACATTATCTACAGCGAAAGGCAGGGCACACTGTGAATCGTGCACAAGGAACTGGGCAGACAGTTTCTCTTAATGAAAAACCATTCCCTAAACCCCCCCGAACACCTTCTGCAAAGTGTACAGTGTCTCCTCATCAAGTCTTAGGGGTACAGAGATAATAGCCTCATAGTTTACCCCACAGTGATGGTACCCAACTCATTACTCCACAGCTGCAGGCGGCACAGTGCAGGGTCCTGTGAAGCTTATGAATATAGCTGCAGTTGACAATGCCATGCCAATACATTTTAATTACTGTTTCAACACTATAATTAAATTTTGAATTTATACACTCTTCTAACCATAGTAGTTTGCTGAGCTGAAGAAACGAATACCAATATTAATGAACCCACTAATTGAAACAGTAGGCACAGTAAAGATGCCATTACTTAAATAATATCATCGTCACTTGTACAATAATTTTAAAATATTAATTGCAATAAATTAGGAGTCTTATGCACTCAAAGGAGTTTTTCTCAACAGACCATAAAACCGGGCAAACGCTAACCCCCCTGATATTCAGGTACTTCTTCCTCATCTATGCTCTGATCAGTGAGCTCATCACTTTCCTCTTTGAAATGCTGCTTTTGGTCTTGTGTCAGTGTTTCATACTTTGCATTTCTAAGTGAACAATTAATCTAATTTTTCCAAGGCAAAAAGGAAAGCTGTCTAAACAGCAATATGATTCTGCCTGCACTGCAAAGATATTTTAGGTTCTTTCTCTCCAGGATTCTGAGTGATTTGCATTGGACTGAGGGATATTGTCGGTAGGATGCTGTGCTGTAAGACACTGGGTTTTCGTAAAGCAATAGATCTACCTGTTGCCTGGATGTAGATATCTCAGCTTGAAATGCCCAGTGCCTGCTTAAAGATAGCCAGTGTGACAGCAGTGTCGGCATCAGGAAGCTGCGGGAAAATTAATATAGGACCTACCCTCATGATATTCTGAGGCTGCTATTCCCAATTGATACTGATCTTTAGCAAAATGACAGAGAAAGGGACAAATGTGCTTACAATCGGTGTCAAAACTTGCATCTAAAAGAGTAAGCATTATGTTGAAAAGTAAAGGTTCATTTTGGGTTTATGTTTATATATACCAAGCTTTTACTTGAATGGGAGATATAAAACAATATTCCGGCTGAAGATCTCTAATTAAGGGATTCTTTTTATGGCTGAGAATGGATATTGGGCTGCATCGAGGAGAGGGAGATCTGTTCATCTTTTAAAGGACAGAGCTCTATTTGAGCTTGTGATATAACTGTTGGGTTTGTATGATAACTTCAGAGTTACAGTCAAAGGGTTTCTTGATTTTTTTTTTTTCTAAATGCCAACTTAAAAATGTTCATTTTTAATAAGACAAACATAAATCATAAAATGTAAGCAGATGTGATACCTGGATATTTGGTTTATTTAAACTGTGTGTTCATGATGGACATAATTCCTTGGGGTTGAATGTTTTTCAAAAAGTAATTTAAAAAATGTTAACCACAAAACAAAAACCCTGACATGCACATTTGTAGCATCATAATTAAACAAGTCATAGTAACTTAAATGTTTATATAGTTTTCCTTAGTTGGTCTAGCTTTATGAATTCAATTCGGGTTAGCAAATGATTTTTAAACATCTATCTAGTGAGAACATTAGCCTAAAATGCAGTGATGGGCTTTATTTTTTTTCCCCTTTAAAAGGACATAAAAGGATATACTTCAGAACACAAATTCAAAAGCCTCTCTAGAGCTAACGATGATTATGAGATTAGCTTTTTTATTTCTACTTCGCTAACTCTGAAGGCAAACCACTAAGGTGGTAACAGAAAGCCATTTCACATCTTAGCTTCTTGGTGCAGAGTGACCAAGTTCATGGTCTCAAGCTATGATGGTGGGAAGTAAAAGTGAATTGGCACATCTATTCAACAAGGATTTTGTCTTTGGGAATCATCTCCAAAATATATTTAGGGGCTTTATGAAGTAGTAGGAATGGATTCAAGGGTGTAGAGATGAATGTAGTTGAAAGTAAGATCCCCACGATGGTGCACCTGTGTACTGCAGGGAGTTTTTTTCCACGTTCCACCACCATGCTGTTTGCAAGTGTGCACTCGATGCACAGCAATTCCACTTTTCCAAGACCCAGAATGAGAGGAAAGGCAGTGAGAAGAGGCGACAAGGAGAATAAGCTAAATAAAGAGCTGGTTTATAAATGGTGCTGTCAGTGAATAGGAATATTGAGTGGGTAGTATTGATTGGGGGCTGCTTTCTTAATAGAAATAGAATGAAGTCAGAAAATATAGGGTTCTGGGTCACTGAGAGCTGATAGAGAAACAGTCAAAATAAGGAGGAGAAAATGACTGAATGTCACACGATTCTGATGACAAAAATAAGGCAATTTAAAGGCGGAGTTGGGGTCAGGTGTAAAGGGGTACTTTCAGCCTGTACACTTGTAAGAACTTCTGGATGCTGTTGACATGTTTTGTCTCCCATTGGCTTTGATCAAATCAGTATGATAAATAACATATTTGGTTATCAGCATTGTCTTGCCTATTCTACTCATCAGCATCACTGCCTAGACAGAGCAGCAGACAGGGGGATAAGGAAACCTACTTCCCTCTGCTGCTTGGATTGCTCTACCGTCTCCAATATCACCCAACAGATGTGGGCCCCAGAACAGAGTAATGGAACAAGTCAATGCAAAATTTCTTATTCACTATAGAGTGTTCATCAAGTGGTCATTGATTAAATAGCCACTCTAGGGCAGTATTAATTTCACTCACTAACCAGTAATAAGAAATGCACCTCCAAAGGTGAGCAACTTATCTTTTAAAATTTGATACCCAAAGCAACATCTTCTTTCATTATTTAAAACATGATCTCTCAGACGTGGGGCTATTGACATTTTGAAGTAACTGTTGTTGGGAACTGTCTGCATACTGTAGGATGTTTAGTGGCATCCATGAGCTCTACCCACTTTATACCAGTAGCATTTTCCACCCTCCGTTGTGATAACCAAAAAAATGTTTTTAGAACATGGACAAATGTTCCCTGAAAGATAAAATCCCTCCTAGTTGAGAACCACTGATTTAGAGCACTAAAGTATCAAAGCACAATATCACTACACATACACATTAATACACATACACATACACACTAATATATTATCTTCTGTGGTAGGACTTATCAAAAGAGAGCTTTGGTCATTATTTAAAAGTAGCTTAATACTTGGCCAAAATTTGGATCTGATAATGCTACACTTTATGAGGTGTGAGGTATGGAGAAAACATTTATTTCATATTGAATGTATACCCACATGTGAGCACACACGTTCATTCAGTCTGACTGTATGTGTGTGCCTCATGGATCTTTAAGACTTCCTAGCCTAGGTTATTTTCCCAAGCTTGCTTTATAATTATGCCAGGGAAAGAGTTACCTGGCATTAATCAAAACCAGAGAGTGGAAAATGACAGAGACCTGGCATGAAGAAATATTTCTCATAGAAATTACTGGAGGGAAAACAAAAATTGATCAGGGGAAAAAGTTCACTGAGTTTTGTTGAGAGATGAAAAAGATCGAAAACTAGTGCGGTTCATACAAAAGCAATTACTTTTTTACATGTTCTATCTAGGGATATCAAATGTTTAAGCCAACAGAAAGATAAAATAGCTGTGTTTCAGATTCAACATCAAAGGAATTTAGAAAATATAATCTACTGAAAGGTATAAAAATCCTTTGATGAATTGTGTAAAGCGGGATGGTTAAATATAGAGTTATCTCAGAAAATAAAACCTAAGCTGAATCATCAATGATAGCATAAATATTTCATGCCTTTAGACTCTACATGTTAGTCATCTCTCTTTTCATAGTTATTTCTAGAATGCTCTTTTACTCTCTAAAGTTTTTAAAAATAAATTTTATCAAATTTTCAAAGTATTTTTCTTTGTTTCTTGTTTCACCCCAGGGTTTCTTATTTACTACAATAATTCCTAGCTAACTTTTTTTCTGTTTTGAGTAATGGAATATTCCAAGTGTCAAGTATATGGATACCATTTTACTCTTCCTGTTGAAACGTTTTAGATTTATTAGCTGAGCTGTTGCTTTGTTGTAATATAATTCAGAGAAGATAGGTAAATAAATATTTTATGCTGCCTTAAATACTGTGAAAATTAAATTAATATAAAAATTATCTTCTTGTTGTCTTTTAAAAGTACCTTAAAAAATTAGAATATATTCATTCAAATCGTGACTTTTTGGGGAAGAACTTGACAGAATAGAGCACCAGGCAAAATTAGAATAACATTTTAAAGTTCTTAACCTATGTTACCTAGTCTAGAGCATACGTATTAATCTGAGACTGACCTAGATCTGTTGTTGTAAATTCAGTAGTTCTCGAACTTACCTTGCAATCACAAAGAGTACACAACTGACTCCTAAGCAGGCTAAGAGCACATACATCCAAATGTCAGGAGACAGGGGATTGAGGAAGGAGAAGACTCCTGGATTGGTACCATTGGGCTTCCTGTAGAGAATGCTGATGCCCAGTGTCATGAAGGGCTTGGAGAAGTCAATGACTTTCTCCCGAACATAGGTAATGGTAAGAGGAGCCACTGCCAGATCAGCCTTCTGCAAAAGCAAGTTAAAAATCATTGTCTTAGTTGCCTCATTTCCCAGCAAATGTCTGGACTTTCCTGGCTCCTCCTGATCTGTGTTTCTCAATTCCAAATGTTTCTCATGCAAGAAGCTTCTGTAATGCTTGGCTCTAGTATAAAAACAGTTAATTTACATACTTGTGCTTATGAAATAGTACTTATTAGCAAAGAGAAACAAGAAGGTGTGAAATACAAACAGACAGACATATATACATCCTGGAACTAAATGGAGGAAAAAACTGCTGGGGGGTGTGTTTAAAAAGGACATATGAGCAAAGCAAGGAAGGAGCCACTTGGTCATAAAATCAGCTGCCAAGATGAGACTTTGCTCTGAGCTGCAAACTGTAGAATTCTTTATTGAATTTAAGAATCACTCAGGTTTATTCTTCAGCATGATGGATGGACCCATAAATTTTTGTTCTCAGTTTGTGTCCTTACTTGCCCTTCTACGTAAGCAAACTCCATTTCCTTGTTGTTTTCTCCTACTTCTTAAACCATTATTAGGATTAAAAAAAAATGTAACATTCCTTCTGACCCTGACTCAGTCATTTTTTCTCTTTTACTTCTTACTATGCATTTTGTCAGACACTTAAAACCCATATATAAAAGATGTATTTTTGCTTACATGATCTATAAGTTCTTTGACCATTCCATTCCACTCTCCTTTGTCATTCTGGGCTCCATATTTGCCATCAGGGACGAGTTTGACATCATAAATGAAACCCAAGATGTTTGACAATTCCTTCAACAGATCCAGGCAATACCCTTCAAATCTGTCATTTCCATATAAGGGCTTATCAGATTTCCTGTACATCACATAGGGTTCTTCCTATTTGAAACAAACCAAATATGAAAACCCTGTTATAATGAAGGCAGAATTTCCTTATACAAGCTCCATCCACAGTTGGAAGACATAAAATATTTGAAAATGATTGCTAAGATCTCAGAGTAAGGAAGTTAGTCGCTCACCTTCCTGCCTTCCCTAAACTCATTTTCCCTATACCTTCTACCAATACAGAACATTTCCCATATTAGTTTCTCTTCCTCTTTAGTGTGAATGAGAATGTTTTTCTCCACTGCTGAGGGCAGGGCTGTGTGTAAATAGTATGATAGAGACAGAGTCACATTTGAACTTGAGGTCCAGCAATGAAGGACCAGATGTCTGGGCATCTGGCCTTCATCTGTCCCCACACCCAGACTTCCTTTTCATGAACCCCTCCTTCCTGGCTTTTACATAAGAACTTTGCCTACTAACAAAAAGGAAATTTAAATCAGCAAATACATCTTCTTGCTCTTCAAACTTCCTATCTACTAAATATTCTCATTTCCTCATCTCTCAGTTAAATTTCATCTCAGTTTCACTATTCACTTTTATCTACATATTTTGGTTGGATTCCTTCAGGGTATCTTGTTCAAAGACTATTTATATGTCTTCTTATATTAGCAGTTCCATTTTCTTATTTGAACTCACCTCAAATCTTATATTTGGTAATTCTTTGCTTATACACTTACATAATAACTCCCCTATTCTATGAATAATGGACATTTCCTTACTGCCACGTATCTTTAACCTTATTCTCATTTGGCTAAATGAAAATTTATTTTATAACATTATAATAGTTCCTACATTACTGATACATCCTTTTACTTCTCATTATACATTTTCCCCCAGACATTTAAGACCCATTTAGGCTTATCCTCAAACAAACTGATAGAAATACAAAATTCTACATTTTCATGAGATAGTTGCTGAGAAAGTAGTCACCAGAAAAACAAAACCATTTTTATTATGGAAGAACAAGTCTCAGAAGTTAACGGTTCCAGAAATAAATTGGTCTAACATTATAGACTGAATCAAATAAAGCAAGAATGTCTGAAAGTGAAGATTTCAGAGGTGGCCTCTCTTGTCCTTTACTCTTTGGGTTAGGGCTGGAAAAGAGAAAAAATGAACAGCCTGTGGATGTACAATGACTGGATAAGGGTATGATCAGGTTCTAATAGGAAGCAGGAAGTACCCTTACCTGGGCTTTTGAAAAGCCTCTTAGTAAAGGGGTTATTTACAGAGGTGTGGGCAAGGCAAAGGGAGCCAATAGGGATGGAGGTGGGAGGAATGGTGGGGTATAAACATCCAGGGACCAACATATCAGGAAGCTTGTATCACTTAGGGTTAAGGCAGGCAGGAGGAAAGAGTGCTCCTGGAATCCAGGACAGCAGAGGTCTGGAAGCAGGATCATTGACAGAATAGGAGCTGTGGTTATGAGAGATAGACGTTCTGAGAAAACCACTGGAGGCAGGGGAAGAAATGTTCTTACTTCTCTTTCCCTACTTCCTTGGTCTCTTGCCAGAGTCTCTACTTGGTTGAAACCAACCAGCAGCCAGAGAGCAAGGGAGACTAGCTGAGTGGGGCCAGAGAGTGCAGCAGGGCAGAGCTGAGAAAGGATTGAAGGTGGGAGATGTGCAGAACATTACTGGAAGCTTCTAATTCAGTGCAATTATAGGTACATACAAACATAAGTTTTTAGTGTCCTGATTAAAAATTGACATTTGCAGACAAAATTGTTGGCATGAAAAAGATATCTGAAGAATTCTTCAAAATCTAGGGCAGGAGTCTGGATAAAACACCCTGAATTCCACTCAGTCAACTTACCAAAATGGTGGTGACGATGAGTGTCCGGTTGGCCAGTGAATCAGTGACATTGTTGGACCTGTCTTTGTTGCCATCGGTCATGTTAAGCCCACTGTTCGAGTTCCAAATCCCAATCTACACAGAACACAATACATCAGAGGCTGCTTGCTGTCAGTGACCCCATTTACATTAAAGAGAGGCCCCTTCTACACCAGGAATGGACATAAAAGCTTAGAGTCTGGGGAGACGACACCAGGGTATCACACTGAAGCTACTCACTGTGGGAAAATGAACAATGAAGGAATGAGTGTGCACATGGAACAGGAAAAATTAGTGCCATTTGGGATAGAGTGGGGAGAGGTCTTTTTGTTTATTACTTTATTAAGTTTACTGTTCTTTAAATTCAGAATTCTTAAATGAGTATCTGATTTTTCTTCCAATATGTATGTGTTGAGCACCTATTCTGTGCCATGCCTTGTTCTAGGCACTGGAGGACATAGCAATGGACAAAACAGACAAAACTTTCTTCCCTAGTGGAGCTTACATTTTAGTCATACAAACCTTAAATTGCCAAAGTAGTACCATTGGTGTCTAAAATTTATAAGGAATGAGATGAAAGGAGTAAGGTGGATGATGGATAGATGGGCCATCTAAAAGGGAAAAAAATAAATGGAAGAAAAAAAGTGTGGATGAACAGTAGACTGATCCTGTCTTCACGGAGGAGTCAGTGCTGGGCAGGGGTGCCTGTTACTCTTGTGTTTACTTGTTATGTCTGTGCACTTGACTATGAACTCCTTCAGTGAGGGTATTCATTTTTATTGCTCATTGATCTATCACAGAACCACCCATGGTGATTACTAGTCAGTGAAACTCAGTGCTCTTTTAAAAATTAATGACCATGGAACACTACATCAAAAACTAATGATGTAATGTATGGTGATTAACATAACATAATAAAAAAAAATTAATGACCCACAGTTTTTTCCAGTGGCCAAGTTACTCCTGAATTAGTAGGTTCTAAAGAAGTGCACTGATTTGTTTAGCTTTTGGAGGAACCTAGTAGAAAAGCCTCGGGGAACCGAGCTATTTAGCTAAAGCCTTCTGCAAGCATTTATTGCCAGCCTGGTGAGACAAACAGAATGCAGACATGTTTCAGAGCCAGGCAAAGCTAATGGCTGTGTGACCTTGGGCGAGCTGGTGACCTTTCTGAGCTTCGGTTCTCTAACTGTAACATATGTCATCTGGATATTGAGAAGACCAAATGAGAAGATGTACATGAAAGTGTTGGTAATTGTTAAGAGCTACACAGACATTGATAATAAAGGGCATTCAAATGACTGCCCCAGTAACTTCTTCAAGCTTGCCCTGTTGTAAAAGAATTTGGATTGTGAGGGAAATATTTATTTATTTGTTTGTTTGTTTGTTTATTTTAATTTAGAGGCAGATAAAGTAGAGGAGCCATGAACTACAGGGGCAACTGAGGATCACTAACACCTGGACAGACTCTGGGATGGACTGGGTAGACCTATGTTTGATCCCTGAATATATTCTCCCAATGGGAGGACACTGCCTGCCTGGGCAGAATATAAGCTTTACAGACACTTTTGTCCAGATCCTAGCTTTGCAATGTCCCAGCAGTGTGACCCTGGGCAAGTTCATTAACCCTGCTGTGCCTCAATTCCTTATCAGCAAAATGGAGGAAGGAGGGCTTTTCTGATGATTAAATAAAATATCATCAGTGGGAATGTTAGGCCTCTTCTTTCCTTTTCTATTTCTTTACTTTGATTTATTGCTTAAATAGAGCAGCGGAAATTCATTTGGCTTGATAAATACTCTTTTTAGACATGTAAATTTTTTGAGGAATTTTCAAGGACTATCACACATCCACACATCACTGTGAACTATTTCAATGTCACTGTTTTCTTTCTACACTTAGTAAGAGTTAGTTGGCCAATGAAATAAGGAGACCGGTCTAGGTAAATGGGGGATTGGAGGTAGTGTTTGCATTTGGAAGTGTTTTGAGCCTATCTGTAATGAGGTTACGAGATATAGGCTTGGAATATGGGACAGCACCTTTAATAACCATTCAGTCTTTCCACCATCAAGGGCGGTATCTGTCGTAGAACTCACGCAATGCACACAACATCTGTGAACTGAAGAATCTTCGGATTTCTTTGGTTGGCTTTAAACCCAGGAAAGGGGGACAACTTTTTCTCTTCTTCTTCTCAATGTGTACCTCTTCTTCCACTTTTTTGAGGCAAAGACGCTTTTTTTTTTTTTTTTTTAGGAAACATAACTCAGGCTAAACACGCCTGGAGTCTGTTGGTTTTCATCCAAAGCTATGCTTTAGGTTGTGAGCAATTGACTTCTAACTCAACGAAGGCTGTGTGTAAATTGGGCTGTGGCTATACTTCTAATTAAAACTTGACTTAGGCACTGGGGTGAATGGAACCTAACTTTTAATTAAGTATTGGAAAGTGGAGAAAATAACTGTGTTTGTAGCCAGTTTGTTAAGTAATGGAATGTGTTCTCTTTAACTAATTTCTATTAATGTCAAGTGTGTGTTTGAAGGAACTATACTAATATTTGAAAATGGCAGTGTTGAATGGCCTCACAATATCATTCTCTTTTAATGTACAAACTTGAAACTGTAGACAAATGCACTCCACAGCTTAATGTCTGGCTTTTATTTCTTTTACCAGCCCAACCAAAAGTGAGGAGGTCAAATATCATTGCTACAGCATTTCCAATCAACTGAGTCCCAGAGTCCCATTCAATGTGAAATTTCTTCCATGAGATGAGAAAAGGGAGAATATTTTTCTCTCTGTAACAGAGGTCTCTTTAAATCTGGACTAAAAGAGTATCAAGGTTATTCCCAGATTATTCCTGGGAAGTGGACAGTATACATATGCAGTTTGAATGACCACAGCCTTCTGTTTTCAAATTGTTTAATCAGCAAAACAGAAGTTGTGTGTGTGTGTGTGTGTGTGTGTGTGTTTTGAAGCTAAGTAGTCAATTGGCTTTACTTTACCTATTAATTAAATGGACACATCAGCAAATGAATGTCTGTTTCAAAAAAAGCAAGATTTCATGAGTCATGTGTATTGGAGGGAGGATACAGTTAACCAGATGCCTAGATATTTAGCATTTCAGTCTTGTTCTCTGACCTTGGAGGAGTGCCTCCAGGAAGCAGAACCTCAATTTTCAAACCGTAGAGCCAAAGCAAACACAGTAATTTACCAGTGAGAAGTAGCAGAGGGTGGATCAATTATTCGTGGGGAGGAACACTCAAGAGCTAAATTGTCTGGTCCTGCCTTCTTTCACTTTGTAAACGGCCATGCGGGAGCAGCCATTTATTATCTAGGACAACCAAGGGAAGCTTCTGAAAATGAGTGCCCAAATGACATTAAGCAAACTTTTTTTAAAAAGCGACACAACAAAAGGGTGTCCAGAGAGTGACTAGTATCCATTTTCCAAACCTACAGAGTGATCCACATAAAGTCAAAATCCAAAATTGCTGAGTGAAATATCAAGTATTTAGGAAAGAAAATAAAAGACTTGTCTGTTTCTTGTATCATAAGACTTATGAACACATATTTTAGTGACAGATTTTGGAAAGATCGCTACATCCTCTTTTGGAGGTCAGCATTCAAAGAGCTTTTGGAATTTGAATCTTAGTCTTGTTGGAAAGGGACAATAGGTCTCACGTGCTAGCACTCAGGTTACTGTAAATTGTTGATGTTCAGTCATAACACAAAACAGCACACCACAGTATATGCAGCTTACAATGTGGGGAATGATAGGTCAGCAGGAAGGAAGAGGTACAGAGGCATGGTGTTGCATCTCTGGGAATTCTGTGTTGGGGGGGGTGATTACTGCAGTTTAGTGACAAGTAGAGGACATTCCCCTCCCTTGTGTGTAATTTCAGAGTTTGGATTCCATTCCCTAGGATATTTGGTTTGAATTAATTCAACATTGCAAAGAGTGTCTGGAGTCTCAAGCTGGATTAGTGGAATAAGCTTCTTTCTGGGCCCCAGTTAGGTTCATCTATTTATTAGCAGTGAGGAAACGAGATTGCCTTCTCTTTGCCTTTGGTAGCCTGATTCATTGGAAGATTAAAACAAGGTTATTAAACTTACATTTTTAAAACTTAAAATGACATTTTTGAACTCATCTACTGAGTACTACCAAGAGAGAATCAAGCTTTTGGACCACAGGGGGAAACTGTTTACACTTTCCATGACTCAACTGATAATTTGCAAGATAAAAGTGAAACTGACAAAACCATTCAAATTGAACAACTTGAAGTAATTCAAGTTGCATCTGTCAATCATTAGATATTTTAGCAATTAGGTTTAGAGAGAGAGAGAAAATGAAAGACAATGTTTGCACATCACTGGGACATTTTCCTGATCCAAATGTTTTTAATGTCTAACATTTGCTTTTACATTAAATCTGCGTGCATTCTTTGACAACATGATACTGTACAATAAACTATGAAATAGGAGGTGTTAGAATTTACAAGATAATCTCATTTCCCTTCCAGAGTCTCTAATGTTTTTGTCTTCTGGAAACTGGTTCTGAAACAAATTGCCAGACAATATACACTGACAAAGATCCTATGCAAAACAAAGATACCTCCTAAGGGAATGGAATTTCTGAAAATGGCTCCTATTTTATGGTGGTGACATTGAGGGAGATGTCTTATCCTAGCCTTCTCAGTCTTAGCCTATTTGACTAGTCTGATGGGTCAAATCTATTGTTTTCATGCCTCTTAGGGAAAATATTTAGTGATTTGAGAAAGAATATAAATGGACCAGTATCTGCTTCTGTTGCAATAACCTACTTTCAGTGCTAACCAGGACTGATCCTGCCTGGGAGAAACAAAAATAATCTAGAGGGAAATACTTAATCCATCATTATTTAATCCACCTCAAGCCTGTTTTCAATTCATGGGTCATGTTGTTGAGAGACAACATATTCAATCACCCTGTTCTCCCTTTATATAGACTATCACCTCTAAACTGCAATTAGACATCTACCGGTCTGGCAAAACCAGAAAGGTGCAGGCTTCTCCTCTGATATTCCCTACCCCACCCCCCAGAGCTCCTGCAGTTTTTGTCCAAGTACAAACCTTCTTCCACACTTTATATAAGTGTTTAGACACTTCGCCAGCAGCCTTGGTTTTCAGAGGGAAAAATAAAAATAGCACTTAATTAAAATGGAGCATGGAACCCAGAAGGTATTAAGGCGTGTGAGTGCTCAGCATGTTACATTCCCCACCCACAGTTTGGAATCTTGCACATTAATTCAACATAAAGCCTGAACACAGCTACAGTAAAGAGATGAATTAAGTATGGGGTCCCACAGAAGTTACTTCCACTTGGTAGTACATCCTGATGTTCACTTTCCCTTTCGCACACCAAAAAAAAAAAAATCATATAAAGATATTTTTAATATGCACAGCTTTGCTGCAGAGTGAAAGGGCTTTCATCATTCTTTAAGAAGGCCTGTTCAAGGTATTTTCACAAGCACAGTCAATCCATACATGCATGCACACACGCTATTGCTAAGCAAGAAGAAAACACG
This sequence comes from Mirounga leonina, assembly GCF_011800145.1. Taxonomy (NCBI): domain Eukaryota; kingdom Metazoa; phylum Chordata; class Mammalia; order Carnivora; family Phocidae; genus Mirounga; species Mirounga leonina. Next base: position 10,284,445 of record NW_023270442.1, read on the forward strand.
CCATGCTTGATGACATGTTCTTTGATTATGGGTCTCCAGGCAGTAGAAACTTGAGTGGAAGTGAAAAGTGGGCTTTTTCTAACAATTTTCTCTGTGGACCCCGTGAGAGGTTGACATGAAAAGATTGGGCATCTCCTCCCGTTCCTCCTGAGAGAGATGGGCTGGCTTCCCCATTGCCTTAAGGCCCAGTCATTCCTTCCAGGAATGGAGCCCAAGTCACCTGAAGAAAGAAAAGTTATTGCAAACAATGAAGAGATAAGAAACAAATGGAGAAAACACTTTCATCTAACTTGATTTTGCCTGTGATGGAAAAACACCAATGGAGTGTGCATAATATTGCCACATATAAATAGCTGTGAAGGCAGAAAGATGGTTCCATCTCTTTCATCACACGCTGGAGCCAGAACGATGCTTCCTTAACAGCTTTTCTTCCCCTTTCAGTTCTATACATTAACAGAGTGGAGGGGGGAGAGAGGCACGCACAGAGGAGCAGACATTTTTTAAAAACAGCCATTAGAGGCTTTCAGTCCCTAAAAGTATTCTTTTCTTTTCTTTTGTGCCCACAGCCTTGATGGAGGCAAGGTGGGTGCCTTGTGCTCTGCCAGACACGTTAAACTAACAAACCAGCAAATCCGAGGGAAGAGACCCCAGAGAGACAGACAGAGAGACAGAAAGGCAGAGAGAGTCAGAGAGATAGAGAGGGAGAGACAGAGAGAGACAAGTAGAGAGAGACAGACAGAGGGACAGAGAGAGAGAGAGAGCCAGAGAAAGCCAGAGAGAGAAAGACAGAGAGACAGAGAGAGAGGCAGAGAGGCAGAGAGACAGAGACAGGAAGAGAGGGCATTTTCAAAATGTGTACCCTCAAAGCTGCAAACTAATAATTTTTCTCAAACATTTCCACACCAGTGGTCACCATCTATTATATGCAGCCTAATTAATCTTTGTTTGTTTTAATTAGGCTATTTGGGGATGGGGCCTAGTCAGGACCTTAAAAAAAATGTATGTCTCAGTTACCAAAAGCAACAGAACAGAGATGGAAATCTTATCTCATTTTAAAGATCAACCCAAACATTTCAGTTCGTAAGTAACTGGTTCCCAAAGGCACTTTTCTACAGGAAACATACCTTCCTGTGCACTACAGTGAGAAAAAAAATGTTGGATTACAGAGTTTTGATTTTCAGATGATTGTTTTGGAGGTTTCAAAACCTTTTTTTCTTTAAGATCCTAAAGGGCAAAAATCTTCACAATATAAGTGTTAATTAATTCCAGTACATAATTGAATATTAAAATTGGTATAATAAAATACACTGAGAAGCCAAATTCTTCTTCTTCTTCTTCTTCTTCTTCCTCTTCTTCTTCTTCTTCTTCTTCTTAATCTAAATAGTCCACATTTGCATTACTCTAAATGAGCTCATATGGGACTTGGAACTTTGAGATATTGAAAATTACAACTAAAATAATCCTAAGATTAGAACCCAGCATGAAAATGCATTTTTGGGGGCCTATTTCCTCCTAAAATCAAAGAGCCAGTAAGCCCTTTCTCTCCTACTTTAGTCTATCCCTCTGTCAATCTCAAGTGCAATTAAAAATCATTTCTGAGTCAAACTTGGATGCCATTCCATAGATAAATCATTGACAAACTCCTTGTTTTCCAAGTCTAAACACAATTTCTTAAAACCTTTGAGAGGCGGGGCTAACGAAAGCCCACTCGTAGGGCCATATGTATTTAATACTGTAATCATGCTTGCTGTATAAACTGAGCACTAGATGAATGTTAGTATTGCTATTAATAACATACAATTTCAGAATCTAGCATGTCAGCATCTATCAGCAGAGTAGGGAGAGAGAGCTAGAAAACTGGCCATAAATGAACTTGCTAAGAGAATCATCTTACCACTCTATTTGTAGGTACAATTAAAATGCTTGAACAGTGCTCTTTATTTTATTCTTAAATTTATTATTGAGACGGTTACCTTTTCCGTTCCTTCCTCTTTGAGACTAATAATGTCCAGATCAAAATCCTTCCTCAAGCCATCGGTTTTATTGAAGGTGATACGCCCAGTCAGGCCATCCCACCGAGCCTACGGACAAAAGGAACATGGCATTACGGTTTTACACTTATCATAATCCTAACACCATCAAATTATAATACCTCAAATTCATCATGGTATCCAATTATTTGGTTTCATCGTGGTGTTAGAAAGCATTGCATTGCTTCAGTAGCTCGATGAAAGAACACTTCCCTGTTTTATTAGCTCTCATTTATTTTGTCAGTTCTAACATCTACCATCCGTCAAATCTGTGACAGAGACAATTTAAATGGGCAGTATGGAAGGAATGACTGTAAAATAGTCTGCACATGGAGTAAACAAAGTCTGGGAGGCCATAATATTCTGTTCTCCAAGGTCAAGTCAAGTCCCTTTTAAGGTATTGCCCAGGGGAAGTATGCCCTCCCCCACTCTTTTCCTCTGTGAAAAGGATATAATCCAGCGATGTATTATTGAATTTTTAGGGTGTTTGGGATTTAGGCCTTCCAATGTCATTTGGCCACTATATTAGTTTCCTGTAGCTGCTGTAGCAAATTATCACCGAGTGGGGTGACTTAAAACAACAGAAATTTATTCTCTCATAGTTCTGGAGGCCAGGAGTAGATGTCCAAAATCAGTAACACTGGACAAAATCTAAGTGTCAACAGGACCGTGCTCCCTCATGGAGACTCATGGGAGACTCTGTTCCTTCAGTCTTCATGCTTCTGGTGGCTGCCAGCAATCCTTGTCCTGTGGTGGTATCTCTCCTGTCTCTGCCTCTGTGGTCACATTGCCTTATCCTCTTCTGTGCCATCTCTCTACTTGTTTCTTATAAGATGTCTTATACATGTGATGTATAATGCCATCTTATACATGTGGTAGCATTTAGGGCTCATGTAGATAATCCAGAATACTTGCCCCATCTCAAAAATCCTTAATTTAATTATATATGTGGTGTTCTTTTTTTTTTTTTTTTTTGCCATAAAAGATAACATTTACATGTTCTAGGGAATAAGACATGGGTATCTTTTAGGGGAGCCATTATTCTGCCTGCCACATGTATATCCACATCATGTTAAGAACTAAAAACCACAGTAGTCTCCCCTTCACAGAACTCACACTGGACATCTTTGGTGTTTCATTAAATAAAAAAACAGTGGCCCTGGAGTTTCTTGAGCTTCAATCTCTAGGTGATTTTTTGGCAATCTTGTCTAATATTGAGTTGACTTACAAATGAAGATACAGGGGAACTCAGTCCTTTGTATCTACCTAGCTGTTTTTCTCTCTCCTGACTTTACCAAAATGACTGGACATTTGTAAAATGTGAAGAAAATCCTGAAAGATATATCTGCCATGTCTACACCATGTGTACCTGTTGACTGATTTACCCATTCGGCCAAGAGGCAGAACAACACAGTGGAAAGAGTATGAGTTTATCACAGAGCTGGGTTTGAATCTCTGAAGTATGACTTCAGGCAAGAGACTTAACCTGAACCTGGGTTGTCTCAGATTTCAGTGTCTGACCCATGCAGGGTTTCTGTGAGATTTAAATGGCACTTCACACAATCCTTAACTCACTGAAAGCACTGAAAACTTAAACAAGGATTATTTTGACAACTATCTTTTATTTTCCTTCGCACATTCCCCACAAACTCTGGAGTTTGACTTTTATTACCTCACATGTCAGGACTCACATGTGTAGTTTTTTCTGATCTCTTCTGTATTTCATTTTACAAGCCAACATCAGATTCATTGTCCCAAAATACAATTTTCATACTCATGCAATTTCCCCCAGCACGTAAAGCACATAATGAATTCATGCTGCCTACAAATTAGTCTAAACCTTGACTTTACATTCGAGGTTGTGATGGTTAATTTCATGTCAACTTGACTGGGTCATGGGATGTTCAGTTATCTGGTTAAACACTATCTCTGGATATATCTGTGACAGTGTTTCCATTTGAATCAGTAGACTGAACAAAGAAGATCTCCTCCCTAATGTGAGTGGGCATTATCTAATACACTGAGGGACTGACTAGAACAAAGAGGCAGAGGAAGGGAAAATATGCTCTGTCTGACTGATTGAGCTGAGACATTGGTCTTCTCCAGCCTTTGGACAAGGATTTAACACGATTGGCACTGCTGGTTCTTATCTTCTCTGTGCCAGAAGCTATCTTAGAATATAGCACCTAGTAGTTTACGGTTTAGTAGGAACAAGAACATTAATGTACTTCAACGAAGCACTATGGGTGTGAGGATAAAGATTTGCACATAGTTATTGAAGAAAGAAGTCTGTACCTCTGAAACAAATAATATATGTTAAAAAAAAGAAGAAGATAGTAGGAAGGGAAAAATGAAGGGGGGAAATCAGAGCGGGAGACGAACCATGAGAGACTATGGACCCTGAGAAACAAACTGAGGGTTCTGGAGGGGAGGGGGTTGGGAGGATGGGTTAGCCTGGTGATGGGTATTAAAGAGGGCACATATTGAATGGAGCACTGGGTGTTATACACAAACAATGAATCATGGAACATTACATCAAAAACTAATGATGTAATGTATTGTGATTAACATAACATAATAAAATAAAAAATAAATAAAAAATAAAAACATGGAAAAAAAAAAAAGAAAGAAGTATAGAAAGAAGTACTTATCCCAACTGCCCAGAAGGAAAGCCTCAGCAAAAAGACTCCTACAGGAAGGAATGCCTAAGCTCTCAAAGGATGAGAAATTGGCCACGCAGGGGCACCTGGGTGGCTCAGTCAGTTAAGTCAGTTATCCCAGAGTCACGGGATCAAGCCCCGAGTTGGGCTCGCTGAGCGGGGATTCTGCTTCTCCCTCTACCCCTTCTCCCTGCTCCTTCTCTCTCTCTCGCTTACTCTTTCTCTCTCAAATAAATAAATAAATAATCTTAAAAAGAAAAATTAAAAAAAAAAATTGGCCAAGCAAAGATTTACAGCCTGAGTAAAAAGCATGAAATATAGAATAAGTTATGTCTGCCATGGATCCACAATCCAAGATAAGGAATGATGAGAAATGGGCCTAGGAAGGAGATAGGTGGACACTTGTTCTTAAGGGTGTTATGAATTGTGCTACTTTGCTTGGACTTTGCTCAATAGACACATGGGAATCATCAGAATGTTTTAAACCTGGGAGTATCATGGGCAGATGCGCACTCTAGGGAGATCATTTTAGCAGAACTAGGGGAGGATGACTCAAAGATCAAGATTGCAAGCAGAGGATTGGTTAGCAGGTAGTTCTCACAGAACAAAATGAAACATATTCACATGCCCACATATGAACATAGGGATAGCACTATTCCTCCATCTCCCTGTCCCACCAACTTGCACACCATTAAGTACTAATAGAAATACTTCCCCAGCAGGGTGGCCAGTTTCATGAAGAAAGCATTGCCATTAAAGTTCTTACAGACAGAATAATGAATGGGATCAACTTAATTATCAGGGTCCAACACAATTAACCGAGACATATTTTTTGGCTACCATGCAGATGGAATGGAAATCATGTCAGAAGTAAATTTTATCACTTGATAATGCTGGAAGTCAAATTCATATCAGGAAATGATATGTGGACACAAGAAGCCTTCAGCTCTCATCTAAGCCATCTACATGGCCAGACTAGATGTGAGTTACTCCAGTGCAATAACACATAAGAAATTCTTCAGACCCTTGAACTTTGCCTCCAGAGTTTATTGCCAAGGGAGCTCATAATGCCAAATGCTAGCACCAGCTTTAAAAAAAAGATGGCATATTTTTACAGTTGACAGTAACACCTGTTGTTACACTTGCTGAAATACAGGTAATCATATTCTCTGCACTGGGGCAAAAAAAATCAATATTGAATGCAAGTAGGGAGAGTCTTCTCTGTATAGTTAGGTACACCTCCTGGCATTGCAATCTTCTTTTCCTCCCCACTATATCCCAATCCTACTTTTTGTACTCTGGTCACTTTTTATTTTGCAAGGCAAAGTCTGGTTTCATGGATTGGTGGGGTAAATGAGAGTCACTAAATAAACTTCTGCATTCGTGTCATAGCATCTACCTCAGAGTGGAAGACAATTTGTCTAAGACTTCAGTTGGGTGGAAATCTGTACTGTGCTAGGGCTTTGGACTCAATCAGTTTTCAGGCCCGTTCTTCATGCTTCTCAAAATGTGCAGTTTTAACCCTCTTGATCTATGTGGAAGGAGGTAGTTTTCTTCATTAAAGTTCTACAGGATTTTCAGAAAGCTTTTTTCTACAAGCAACTATTCCTTTTTGGGGGTCATGCTGTAAGTCAATTCGATTGTCCAGAGTTTATGGAGCTCTCTGAAAATGGGCAGAATTGGTAACATTTATCTCTTGATGTAGCATATAGCTCATAGCAGGGTCTTAAAATCCAGTTCAGAAATCCAATTTCATTTCCACTAAGTGTGTCTATTGTGTCCCTTTGTTTGGACTCTGTTGCGTTGGTTTGATTCTTGAATTTAGTGTTCCAGTCACTGGTTCAGTGTAATTCCCACTTCTCGCTTCTCCTCCTTGCTCATCCAAGTGGCAAAAAAGTTCCTTTTTCATGCTTTAACAATGCTTCCTTCCCTGCCTCAAATATCTACAAAGACTCCCTGCCTGGTTCTTTACTGAACTGAAATATCTTTTGACCTTCAAAGTCAAGCTTCTCTTACTGACAACAACCGCCTTGTCTTCCTGCCTCCCATCCACTGATGAGCATTTCTATGTTCTTTGTTTTGTTTTCCAAACTAACTGTTGATTAGCATTTATTAATTACCAATGTATTATTGATTAAGGTGAATAGACAATGATTAACTCCTGGATATGAGGAATAAGATCCATAAGGAATCCATTTTCTGGGGCAAGGCTGAAGCAGATACAATTGAGAAATGATATATAATTATATTAGTCATAATTACAATTTGTTTGCCTTATGTAGAAGCATTTGCACAGGGGACAATTATAGGATACTTAACTGAAAACAATACTTAAACTATTGTCCCTATTTTAGGAAATGGCTTTAATTTCTACCCTGCATAAGACCTCTTGACAACAATTGTCTAATGGCAAGTGAATCAAATGGTGTGACTTTTTTCTTTTCTCTTATCAGGCATATTATGTGATGGCCAAGAGACAGAAATCAAGAGCTGAAAGAAGAAAAACAAAAGTTTTCATTAATGTCTTACTTGTATGCTCTTTCTCAAGATAATTTTACTGTCCAAATATATATATATATATATATATATATATATATATATATGTTTTAGTTTTGAGGAAGTAAGTGGTTAATACCTAACTCTAGGCTCTTGTAATAGTCAACTTTTAAGTTCATTTTGTTAAAATGATTGCTTTTATTCATTTTCTTTCCCCCAAAGGGGACTTAAATATGTAAAAGCACATAAAGCCTCCTTTCTTAGAATTTTCCCTGACACAGCCATTCCCATTTACCATGGGGAATAAATTCTTTCTTATTGAAAGAAACTTCCTTTTTGAGAGCAGGAGAGGATGTGCTTTTCTAGTAGATATGATCTTTTAAGGACAATGGTTTCTAGTATTTTCATTTATGTATTAAGGAATTATGCTTTCTTGTAAGAGTATTGTAAATAAAAAGTTCATGGTAAGCCCGAAGGTTAGTTTCCTTTTGAATTAGATTAAGATGAGAGAAAGAAATTTTTAAATGACTATTCTATGTGTTAATGAAACTTACCAAAATTTGAATAAAGGAAAAAAATTTAAAAGACTGCATGGACTTTGTCATAGTGGTCATTGTCTAAGAGGCTCACCCAAGGATGACTTGATTCTCTAGGGAAATGTATCTTAATTCCCAGACTCTGTAAAATGTTAATCTATAAGATGTAAGCAATTTCTGTCTAATATAAAAGATAACCTTCAAATTATAATTTTATTGCCCTGGCATGTTAACAAGTTTTGATTTTCCAGGTGGCCTCTACAATTACTTTTCCTCTACGTCTCCTTGGAATGAGCTTCACCATCTTGCCCGTTCCCTCAAAGTTAAATGTGTCTTCAACACTTGCTCACTTTATGTTTGTATTAGTCACATTTGTAATTATCTTAAAATTATACTTTGACTGTTTGGAGATGGTTCTACTAAGATGACCAAATAAGCTCACCTGCCAAAGCCAAACTAATGGGTTATTTAGTCCTCTTTATCCCAGTCCTGGCACAAATCCCAAACAGTAATGGATTTTACCTCTGCTGACTCTTCATTTCTCTTGTTCTTTTCTTTTCATTTCTTTTCTTCTGACTCTATATTTTGATACTGATTTTTGCCCAAGTGTCTCAGTCTGTAAGTATCTTGCCTAACTCATAGTTTGGGCTCTTTCTATTTTTATACTGGGTGCAGGGACCCGTAGACCTGTGTCTGGTCTCTGACCACTGGGCCATCTCTACTGTATAGTCAAGAGAGCACTGTGTGTCTCAGAAGATCTTGGTTTTGGTCATGACCAAGTCTAGGGACTAGTGGTTATTTGAATGCTAGTCTAGTCTCAAGAACATAGTCAGGAGAACACGTGTACATGAGAATCTGATTTGCATGTGGCCACAAAGTCATTCTCTATTGGTGACAACATTGAATTGGAATCTGGCATTTTGTTCTGATTACATGGTGGTCTGTCATGTAGAGAAAGTAATCTACTTCTCTGTCAGTAGTGTGACAGATGACTGAAAATCTGGTTTGTTAGTCTTTTTCTTTTATCTGAGCGAGAATATATCTTAAGTTCACTGGAAAGGAGAAATACCCCTTGAATTCCATGCCCAAGATTTTTTTGTGTTCTATGTTTACTTTCAACTCATGGCTAAGATTGTGGAACTGAGGCTGCAACCCTCAGAGAATATATCTTATGTCTGGAAATGAGAAAAGCCTCTTTACCTCATTCTGTGAGTGAGAAATTTATTCCTATAACCAGAAAGTATTAATAAATTAGATTATAAAAACTTACAAATAAAAGGGCTTCTTTTTTTTTGGTTACCTCTTTGATTACTTATATTAATATACCCCAGATTCCCATTATATAGAGAAACTAAAGTTTTACTATATTTCATGTGCTACCCTTAAAAAAAACTCTCAGAAACTGCTAGCTCAGAACCATTTTTATGTAAAAACCCAAGTTCATATAATCAAAGTGTACCTTTAACTACATTTAAGGATTTTTTTAAAAATTAACTAAAAAAATTAATACATTTCTTTCCCCTAATTTTATCAGTAGTGAATTATAGTTTAAGCCAGAGAGTAGGTAATCGAAAACTTCTTAAACTTCTTCTTCTTCTTCTTCTTTTTTTTTTTTTTTTAAGATTTTACTTATTTATTTGAGAAAGAGAGTGCACAAGTGGTGGGGATGGGTGGAGGGAGAAGCAGACTCTCTGTTAAGCAGGGAGCCAGATTCTGGAATATGACCTGAGCCAAAGGCAGACTCTTAACTGACTGAGCCACCCAGGCACCCCATGAACATCTTAAATTTCTTATACTGGTTTATTGAATTGCTAGAATTGCTACATAATATTTAAAATGAAGGAGATATAAAATTATGTATGCAATTATATTGAATTAGGATTCTGACAAAATTTTTAATCAACAGTTTATGCTTTGTGATGTACCCATTTAAACATAATTTCCAAGTTCCTTATTGAGTTTAAGACCTTGAGCTAATGATAAATGAAGTTAATGGATAATCTTTGAGTATCTAAATGGCTTCTCAATAAGAGACAATACTGATGTACTGGTCACCGTATATGTGTGTGTACATTTATACATGTATATCTCTGTATATCTTATTATTTTTATATGTTGAGAAACTGTCCTTTGGGTAATGGTAATGAATATGCTTCTTTTTGTCACATTGAAAAAGATGTTTAAAGGCTGTATGTGGCTCTATGGGGCTGCATTATGCATGCTCATTTATATAGAGTAATGGGCTATACTTTTGTATATAAGCTAAAGAGAAAATATGTAGCAAATTATGAAAAAGTATAGTGAACAAAAGAGCATGAGTGTGTATACTACTTGAGGGAATTGAATTTGGTTGCCTTGATGCAAACATGGTAAGTCTGAATAAAAGCAAAGATGTATGTTAAAATTTTGACAGTTTGTTCAGTTTTTATGGCTTTATTAATAAGATATATATTTTAAACTTGTGAATCCTGTTATGTCAAATACTATACGAATGTAAAACTGGTGGGATTTTTTCTCTTTCAATTGGTCTTGGTGTCCTTAGTCTCTCTTAAGAAAACATAAAGTTTATAACTTTCCTTCTATGTACCATGATCAGATAGACTTTTTTTCCCAGCATCAACAAGTGGTTTCTACTTTCTTCTCATGTTTGTCTGAAGTTTTTGCTATAAACTATGGACTGGAAAATGGGACTTTGTCAAAGAATGACAGTCTCAGAGCCTCATGGGAAAATGGTGCCAGATTCTCTTACCTATTGGTACTTTAAGAAATAGAGCCATGGGTACAGACTTCAGAGCTTAAAGTGACATCGCTTAGACAACTGGAACTGTACCAGAGCACTGAATTGGGATCTCTAGAACTCTTTTCAGTAGGTTCAGAGTAGACCTTATGAAAGCAGAGTGCTGACCCAATGTCCAGATGTATAAGACTTAAGTAAGATTAAATGAATGATGAAGAGAAATGTAAGTGTGATTATTTGGCTTTAAGTACTGCTGATATGGTTTTAAATGTCCTATTAAAGGAGTGAAGATGTCCTTTCTTTATCTACAAACCTCAACATAGTAACCTATACATGACACATTCTTTACATGGTCTTTTCTTCTCCCTGAAGCCTCAGAATTCAGTAACAGCTCACTAGATTTTATGGCAATGTAGTCATTTGCATAAGACAACAAATATCTGTCTTCTGTTTTTACCAGGATAGAGTTTGACAAATTGGTTGTGTAAATGAGGTTATACTAGGATTGTTACATTTGAGAATAAATCTCATTTAATCAGATATAGCAAACCCACCATTAAGGAACATATACTCTCCTTTATCTGTAGACCCAAGAGCCAGGAACCCTCTCAGGAAACTGGTCTGTTTTTTGTTCTGTGGTTTATGGAATCTCATACTTATAGATGATAAGGAAGGCCATTTCCTGACAGGTCAGGAAATCTATCAGCTGTTGGGTACTTCAAAGAGAAATTCACCAAAATATAGATAGGTATTATAGGAATACTGTGCAGATGCATTTCTTGGATTTAGTTTCTTACCCTTGTGTGGTAGGGAGAATAACACCCCCTACCCCCCAAGTATCCATGTCCTAATCTTCATAGCTTAAAATATGCAAAAGGAGCTTTGTAGATGTGATCAAGTTGAAGATCATAAAATGGGGAGATCTTACTAAATTATCTGGGTGGGTCCAATGTCATCACAAGGGTCTTCATAAGAAGATCCCAGGAGAAGTCAGATAGGCAGAAGCAGAGGGACAGAGAGAAAGAGACTGAAAAATGCAAAGCTATTGCTGGCTTTGAAAATAGAGGCAAGGGTCCACAGGGCAAGGATTATTGGACATCTCCAGAAACTGGAAAAAACAAGGGAACTGATTTTCCTGTAGAGCTTCCAGAAGGAACCAGTCCTGCCGACACCTTGACTTTACCCCCCTGAGACCATGTCAGACTTCTGACCTCAGAATTTTAAGAGAATAAATTTGTGTTGTTTTAAACCACCAAGTTTGTGGTGATTGCCATTTAAGTGGCAATAAGAAACGAATACACCTTGGAATAAAAGAGCCCATAAGAGCAACAAAAACATGTCTTGAAAATGCAATCAGAGATTCCTTTAGAAATTTGCATATAAAAGTTACTTTTCTGGCCTGAGTAGTCGCTTAAAAACAGTAGCTCTGAATTTGCTGGTCATGTTCAAAGAGGCTTATATGGTTGATTAACACCTTGCTGTGTAAACTAATCAGGTCCAAACACAATGACACCAGACGTTTTGTAATATGAACAATCTCTGGAGATTATTTATGATACAAAAGGGGACTTCTGAACAAATTGTCTAAAACTTGGAAATAAAGCAAAAGGATGACTGCATCTCCTTTAAGGTCCTATGGGATCATTGTCTAACAGGCCCCCCCAAGGAAGATTTAATTCTCCAGGTGATTGTACTTTTGCTTGTTCTACTATTTTCAATTGTTTAAGGTCAAGACTACGAAATTATATGTTAACTTGTAGATTTTTATCCAAGGGAGATGCAAGGATAACCTCAAAGTTTATGTTTTTATTGTTCTGTAGGACAATAATCAGTTTTATCTGTAACTCAGCCTCTCCCAGTGGATTACATAATCATTGTTGCTCTAATTCTTTAACACATCTTTACCATCCTGCTAGTTCCTTCGTGAAGGTAAGTATATATTTTTAAAAGATTTATTTACTTATTTGAGAGAGAGAGACATGGGGGGGAACGTAGTTTAAGGTGGGGGAGGGGCAGAGGGGGAGGGAGAATCCTCGAGCAGACCCCCTGCTGAGTGGGGAGCCTGATGCTGGGCTCCATCCCAGAACCCAGAGATCATGACCTGAGCTGAAATCAAGAGTTGGATACTTAACCAACTGAGCCACCCAGGCACCCCAAGGTAAATGTATTTTTGGCACATGCTTTCTTTATATTTGTATGAAAGTCATGTGATAACTTTATAAAGTCATATATTGACAAATACTAAGTGCTATAGGTTTATTATCTAATTTGATCCTTACAGCAGCCAGATAAGGTAAGAATAAGTGTCTCCACTTTACTGAAGAGAAGAGGCCCTACAGTTAGTAAAATGCACTGGAGGGATCCAGAACCAATTCTACCTCATATTCTCTCTCCTTCACCACACTGTGTTCCCATGGATAAGGTCATGAGAAAGAGAATGAAGAGGTGTGGACCAATTTCTCCCAATTTAAATCTTCACACTGGATTTTGCATGGGTCATGAGGAATGGACATTCTCAAGCTAAGACACAAAAAATTTAAATGGGAAGATAAATGAGATTGAAAATCAGCACTAAAATCTTGACTTCCCACTAACTCAGTGGCATGTTTGAAGCTTGAGTTGCCCAAATTGACCCAACTTGGATCTGTTGCATTCATTTAGAAAGACAAAAACTTCTGACCTGGCCTCCAGTATCCTACTTCTCAGTTTTTTCATGGAGCACAGAGCAGCCTTTCCTGAAGATCAATATCTCACTGCTGGAAAATGCAGTTACCTTGACTAGAGACCAAAAGAAGCCATCAGCCTTTATCATGCAGTTCCCTTGATTAGAAGTCCTGGGGCAATTGGAATCTACACATGGTATTCCAATGGCTGTCAGGGTGCAGAGCAAGGGGAACGTCTAGAAAATGTTGAACTCTTGGTATTAACGCTAGTTTGGTTGAAATGTCTCTAATTTTCCTGTCATTCCTTCCCTTTTCTGCCCTTCAGAACCCTATTCTACCTGCCGACCAGTGGATTAAATGAGGCCCAGGATGGTCCTACTTTCTAGGGTTTCCATTTTGGATTTATTTGTGTGTGGCTGTTCATTGGCTTTATACCATAAATGTTGGTAACTTTTGCATAAGACTGAGGAGCGTGTTTAAAGTCCTTTATCTTCAGTCACACTGAGTCTCCTCCCTTTGAGCCTTCTTCCTGGATTTCCCCCAGATTGCCTTCTCTTCAGTATATTGTCTTCCTCACTGTTCATCAAGCTAAAAATACCTCCTTTGCTGTTATTCTGAGATGTCATTGATGCCTTGACTTTTATAAGGCACATCACATGGCAATGTGACCAAACCAATTTGTAGTTCAGAAAGATGTATGGAAAACACAAAGTTTTCAAGTAAAAGAGGAGGATTTAATAAAATCATAAGTTGATGTGCTTTTATGAGCTTAACCAAAAAAAAAAAAAAAATCACAAATTGTATTTAAAAAGAACAAAAACATACTGCTAATAAGCTCTTCATTGGTCTTCACATAGTGTTCACAAACAAAGGTTAGTCATAAACCCAGCATTGTAAACAAGATGGTTTCAGACATAATGATAGTTAATTTTAATTGTTACCAAATTTTAACATGATGTATTAGGAAGAGCTTGACTTTGGAATCAAATGACATAGGTTTGAATCCTGGCTCTATCTTTGATTAGCTGGGTGACTCTGGGCAAGTTACTTAAGTTCTTCAAATGCCATTTGCAAAAATCAATACTGTCTTTACCTAGTTGTTGTAAAGATTAAAAGAGATAATGCTTCAAAGCATCTAAAAGAGTATTGTTAGATGGAAGCTCAATAAAAATTCATTCTTTTATTATCTTGACCTAGTTAAGAATTCCTTAACTCTCCTCACAGATACATGATTACTCACAGACCATTTTGCAATGAACCTTACTGCATCTCAGAGCCTTTCTTTTTTTAAAAAGAAAACCACAGGCCCAAAATGCTGTTACTTGGGCCAGGCCAAGTCATCAAACCAGGGCTTAGTATCTAAAATAATTGTAGTTTCAACCTCCCCTAGGAATGTAAACCTTAAACTGTCAGTCAGGAATTTTCTGATGGGTGCCAATGAGTTTGTATCATGGGCCCTCTCCCTCCCCCAAAGGAAGATGAGGTAATTGGCATGATAAGATCCCCTTGGACCATCCCCCAGATGGAAAGTGACCTTGCCTGGAACAGTCCTTTCTTTTTCTTATAACTTTCTTGCCCCACCCTCCTTCCTATAAAAATTGTCCATTTTGTACAACTCCTTGGAGAGCCCCTCTACTTGCTAGATGGGATGTTGCCTGATTCATGAATCGTTTAACAAAGACAAATAAATCCTCAAATTTACTCTGTTGAATTTTGTATCTTAACACTTTATGCTGCTTGTCAGAAAAAACAACTGCTTTTCTCCATCACTAATTATATTAACATAGTGGTTCTCAAGTTGTAATGAGCACAAAATCATCAGAACACATGTTTGAGGTGGGAATCAGGGACCTGCATTTTTTTAATAAGCACTCCACTTGGTTTTGATGAAGATGGTTTACAAACTATAATTTGAGAATTACTGAACTAGGGCTCAAAGTTTGTCCATAGACCCTATATTGCCCATGTTTGCTGAATAATCGCATCAAGCAATACCAGTGAGCCATCAAGCATGGAGTCTGATTCTAGTTCCAAAGGAGCTCAAATTTGGATGATTAAGGTCTTTATCTCTCTCTCTTTTTGCAGGGAATATATAATTAAAAAGTAAGTAGGGGTGCCTGGGTGGCTCAGTTGGTTGAGCGCTGACGCTTAATTTCAGCTCAGGTCATGATCTCAGGGCCTTGGGGTGGAGTCCTGCATGGGGCTCCCCACTCAGTGTGGAGTCTGCTTGTCTCCCTCCCTCTCTGCCCCTCCACCTGCTCTCTCTCTCTTTCTCTCTTAAATAAATAAATAAATCTTTTAAAAAAGTAAATGAGTGGTACTGATAACAGTTTCCCATAGCTGGGAAAAGTGAGCCATGGGTAGTATGGTCGGTAGAGTTTTTAGGAGAAGATGGACACTGAAGTCATAGAAGACAAGTAGGGTTTGAAAAACTGCATACTCTTACAGCTCTCAGTGTAGTATTAGTCTAGTGAAACACTAGTTGCTAGTGTTATAGTAAAAACCTATTATACTAGGCATATAGTAATTGGATCCTAGACTCCTATATTCTAGGAAATTTTTAGAAATAACACAAACCTGTCTGAGGGAATGCTTTTGGTGTCTTGTGGGCAAAAGAAATCTATTGCGTCTCTTCAAAGCCTGTCCTTGCCCTGAAAAATTGGATATGCCCCCAAAGATTCTGGCTGCTATAATTATTCTTGGGGTCACACTAACCTCACGGGTCCTCTTTTGGGATATATGCATCAATCCCTAGCATGGCTCCAAACCAAGTTTTTAGGCATTTTTCTTTGTTTTTTGTTTGTTTGTTTGGACTTCTTCTTCTTCTTTCTTCTTCTTCTTCTTCTTCTTCTTCTTCTTCTTCTTCTTCTTCTTCTTCTTCTTCTTCTTCT
>NW_023270442.1:10300467-10300750 GCF_011800145.1 Mirounga leonina
CTTCTTCTTCTTCTTCTTCTTCTTCTTCTTCTTCTTCTTCTTCTTCTCTTCTTCCTTCTTCTTCTTCTTCTTCTTCTTCTCTTCTTCCTTCTTCTTCTCTTCTTCCTTCTTCTTCTTCTTCTCTTCTTCCTCCTCCTCCTTCTTCTTCTTCTTCTTCTTTTCTTCCTTCTTCTTCTTCTTCTTCTTCTCTTCTTCCTTCTTCTTCTTCTTCTCTTCTTCCTTCTTCTTCTTCCTCTTCTTCTTCTTCTTCTTCTTCTTCTTCTTCTTCTTCTTCTTCTTCTTC
>NW_023270442.1:10300760-10321918 GCF_011800145.1 Mirounga leonina
TCTTCTTCTTCTTCTTCTTCTTCTTCTTCTTCTTCTTCTTCTTCTTCTTCTCCTCCTCCTCCTCCTCCTCCTCCTCCTTCTCCTCCTCCTCCTCCTCCTTCTCCTCCTCCTCCTTCTTCTTCTTCTTTCTGCTAGTGTTTCCTCAGTGGAACACTATCCTAGTAATAGACAAGATTCCTTGACATGACCATAGTAGTCCAAAGCTCACACAGCAGTGTGGATCTGAACGAGGCCTGGAAGTTTCAGGGCTATGCTCAGAGTCCAGGGACCGCTTCTTACTGCCAGTCCTGGAAGCATTTACACTGACTTTCAGGTGTTTTCCAGTGCTCTTGCCCAGCAACAATTACAGCAGTTATAGTGTATGTACCATGGTGTTTCAGATTCCTCATTAGAGTATTTCCTTGAAACAGTATTTTCAATTACCTAGAGAATAAAAATCCACCTTTCTAAACGTACTATTTACGACTGTTCCCTACTGCCCTTTCCACCTCACCTGGTCATGGAGGGGGCAGAATATGTCACCCCAAAATATGTCTCTTTGGCATAAGGATTATTTTATGTTGATTATTTTTTAGAAAATAGCAGATAGATACAGAGAAGCTCTGAAAACCAAACAGAAATTATTCTTTTGTGGAACAATTTACATTTATATGGGAAATCTCCAAATTTGTAAGGGGGTCTCCTCTGTCCTAGGAAGATGAGAATGACTAAATCTGTAGAAACTTATCAATGGAGAAGACATGGATTTAAATCTGTATAACAACCATACCATTGCTTACTATGTGTTGCTGGAAAACCTGGCTTCTTCACCCCCTCCAGAGTTACTAAGGTGTTCTGGGCATTTCCCATGTATACAGGAGGTATACATGTTATTAAACTTCTGTTTGTTTTTCTTCTGTTAACCTGTTTTGTTTTCTTTTTAAATTTATTATAGGGTCTTCTCAGTCAAAAACTTAGAGGGGTAGAGGGAAATTATTTTTCCTCCCCTATACCACATTTCACCCCAATGGCTATACATGAACTTTGTCTTTCAACCATGTGCATCCCTCCCCAGATTCCATGCATATTCAAAACTCATTAATTTGCTTTTGCTACTCCCTTTACCTGGAATTCTCTCCCCTGATATGTTCTTAGATATACTTACTGCTCATTGATAAAAGTTTAGCTTCCTAAGGGAAGGGATTGTTATCTATTTTGTTCACTGATGTATCCTAATTACCAAGAAGAGTGTCTTCATCTAGTGCTCACTAAATACTTATTGAATGAGTAAAAAAAAAAGTCAAGGTCAGTTCAAATATTGTCTCCTCTTTGAAGCCATTCCCAATCCCTTCAGTTAAATGTTTAGCTTTTCTTCTGGAATTTAATGGTATTGTATTTATATTCTATTAAGGCCCACAACATAGCAGTCTTGTATTACATTTAGTGTATTTCCCTCCAGATTATGGCTTCCTTAAGGTCAGGAGCAGGTTTGTATTCATCTTTTACTTTCACTGCTCACCACTCTCTTGCACCTAACAGTGCTACATGCATAGAATATACCTAGTACGTTCCAAAAAACTGAATTTCTGGCTGAAATCTTCCATTAAAAATTATTTGATACTCAACTTTAGAAGATGCAAACATGACATACTTTAATCAGAAATTATTTTGAGATAACACGAGCCCTTCTCTGTTAAACTTTCTGTCGGAGACTTTTGTGGTCTTATCCAGATCACAATGGGATAGCCCTCTTTTTCTCAACCCCAGTCCCTTGTAACTTTGGATTCCCTGCAAGTAGCAAGACTTTTTTTTTTTTAAAGATTTTATTTATTTTTTAGAGAGCGAGCAAGAGAGAAACAGCATGAGAGGGGAGAGGGTCAGAGGGAGAAGCAGGCTCCCCGCTGAGCGGGGAGCCCGATGTGGGACTCAATCCCAGGACCCTGGGATCATGACCTGAGCCGAAGGCAGACGCTTAACCATCTGAGCCACCCAGGCGCCCAAGTAGCAAGACTTTTGTGGTTCTGGGAAAATTACTTCATCTTATGGGGCTTCCATGTTTGCTTCTATACACGAAGATGTTCAGTGGAACAATCTCTGAGAGTCCACCGTTCTATTCCTTCCTCTATCTGGTTTGGAAATTTGCCCCAACTCCCCGCATGTGCTTACACAAGTATCTCCTGCCTGAGTGCAGAGTCCAGCAGTGTTAGGAACCCACTCTGGACCTCTCTGAAAACTAAAGCCACACTTTTGAAAGTTAAACCAGATAAATGGTCAATCTAAGAAGGAATGTTCAGCCCATTTCTCTAAAGAATCCATTAGAATGTCATGCTTAGAAATCCTAACATGGAATAAGTCCCTTCCTTTCTTTCTGTCCTTACTCTGCCACTCAGCTCCAGGATACTTGCTGAACTCATTTTTTTTGACAGATATACCACTCTCTTGTTCATCAAGCAAATAAACTTAGCTTTAAAAATTATCTTGTAGGGTGCCTGGGTGGCTCAGATTGTTAAGCGTCTGCCTTTGGCTCAGGTCATGATCCCAGGGTCCTGGGATCGAGTCCCACATTGGGCTCCCTGCTCAGCGGGGAGCCTGCTTCTCCTTCTGCCTCTCTCTCTGTCTCTTATGAACAAATAAATAAAATCTTAAAAAAAAAATTATCTTGTATTTTAGCTCTGGGGGTCTTTTATTATTCTGTGACAGGTTCACATGCTATAAATCCCAAGTGCTCATCTTCCTACAACTTCTTAACTAACCCTTTTGCAGCAATACCTACCAGAGCAGAGAAGCGAGTAGGACTTGCCTAAAGCAATATCATGATATTTTGGCAGAACTGCTGAGTAAGTCCTTGAGTTTTGTTTTCCTAACATCACATTAAGCAATACTTTTTCAACCCAAATACTTTGCAACATTTATTTCCTCGGGACCAGAATTCTGGGGTTTAGATTCACTCAGCCTCTCAAGAACTTTCAGTCAAGTGAAGAAAAGAGTCAAATAAATCCAGTGGCATTTCATGAAACTGCCTTAAAACCACAAAAGACTTAATTAGACTATGGTTATTTGACTTAATCGTGTTTTAAAACAATATTCACAAATTGTGGGTGAGAAAAAAAATCGCTTGGTGCCATACTTCAAAGATGTCACCTTCAAAATTGCTTTAAGGGGGAAACAGCATACATTACTCTGCCTAATGTAGAATAATTAAGTTGGAATGGTAAAAGTCAATTGTTTTGATGCCATTACAGTTCAGTTGAATCACGTTAATTAGAATAGGTTGGGTTTGTTCCCATTCAGATCAGCTTCCAGTCTCTCTCTTGGTATGGAGCAAAATTTACTATTAGCCATCACTGAATAAAACGTTTTAAAATAAGAAAAACCAATTATAAAAGATGGGCTTTCCAGATCTCTAATTAGCAAACTACACTGAAAGTATATTAATGAAAGTACACCTATGGTTTAATTTTTAATCGTCTTATTACTGCTGCATTAAAAATACATAAAACACCTTTCTGAGACAGGAACGCAGCAACACAGCAGTGATGGAGGTGTTGCTGTCCCTTAGCAGTGAGAATGCAGTAAGTGAACTTGGTTCTGTGCAGTGTGAAGCCTCCTCCTACAATAACACAGCTGCTGAACGTCTGTTTCTTTGTCGTCTGACATTTGTGACATCGGCAAGGTACTCTTTAAGTTCTTCCAGATCGTACCCCCAGGCAAGTTTGAGCAACTGATACCGAATATGACTGATTTCGTGTAAAGGGCATTACACAATCAAATAGGTAATAAAAAATGCTATTAAAAAGTGTGTGCCAGGTACTGCCACTCTCACCTCTGCACGGCTTCTACTCACCCACCACCCGTTGTGCAGTTACCCTGGGGCAAGAGCCTTACAAACACTCCTGGACAGACCTGTTGCCGGAAACTGCTTGCAAAGGGGTCACACTCCAATTACTAAGACAGGCTGCTTATTTCCATTTAATGTAAATTCACTGAGCCTAAGGAATAAAAGATCATCTTACATCTGTCATCCATATTTTGCTTCTTCTTAAAAACATTACAGATAGGCAGAGGCTTGGAGTGTGGCATCAGACTCACATACTTCCCCCTGTATCCTTAACATGCTTCAAACCACTTCAGAGGAGTCTCCAGAGACTGGTATTGGATAGTCCAGTGTTGGAGAATTGGCAGCAGTTTACTTATTTTAGAATATATCTATTTAAAATCTGTTTCTTCTCTATTGCTTCATGATCATTTGCATTTGCTATTCTTCCTTATTGAATGATGGCTTTTGGCTTGATTCCCATGTATTCATTAACCCCTTAGCTCCAGCTTATCACATTTACCCTCTCTGGAAGGCTTGGGGTAGGCTAGTATCCTAGCGTCATCTTGATAATTTCGAATTGCCCTTCAGATTTCATCTTTGATGTTCCTTCCTCCAAGAAGCCCTAAATCTTAAAGACCAGGTTAGGTGTTCTTCCTAAGTTTCCCATAGTGTTCTGTAATTTTCCCTATGAATATATGTATTACTCTGTATTGGATTAATTGCTTCCTTGTCTGCCTCTCCTACCTAACTGTCGATTCACTGAGGACAGGGTATCAGTGCTTAAAATAACTTGTAATAAATGTTCTTACTGTACCTCTTGTGAGACTGTCAGTTAAACATACTGAACAGAAATTTCTTCAGTGGAGGCAGTTTTGGCATATAACAAAGCAGCATGGACTTTGGCATTCCAGAGCCCCAGAGTCAAATCCTCTCTGCACTTTACCAGCTGGACAAGTTGATCAAACCAACTGAGTTCCATTTTCCTCACTTATCAAATGGCAATACAAAAATCTACCTTGCAGGAATGTTATGAGGATGAGAGCTAAAATATTTTTCATATCTAAGCTGGAGAAGGTCATGGTTCTTTTTACTTCTTAGAGATTCCCATTAAGTGCAGAGGTTGAATTCAATCTCTGTCCTTGGAGATGCCATGTTGTTTGTGAAGAGGTGTGTATGAAGTATGTGTAAAGCATTTGATGTGAGGAAGTTACTTGCCAGTTAATTTAGAGTGTGTCCGCCTGCAAGCATGCTGGCTTGGATGTGGACAGGGGCTCCGACAATACTGAGTAGTCCAGTGGATAAAAGCAAGCATCATCTCTATGGTTTTCAAGGGCTGGGTATTAACTGAGAGGTAGCAGGGACTTTTGTTCTGAGTGGACTTTGTCTTGCAGCAAATCGCTAGGTGATCTCATGTAAGGTTTACAGCAGTTTTAATGGGAAGAGGGCATCACATGTGGAAGCGTTACAGGGCGCAGAATTGGACTCAGTCAAGCAATTTGTTGAAAGAGATGGCTTGCTTCCACCATGGCCCTTCTTTAAACTCCCTTGAAATAGAGGACATGCTCTAGCCTTTGAGGGCAAGCACTTTGTCAGACTTGCTCCGAGAGATCATCACCATTCTCATTCTCTTGGGAATAGTCTAGGCTTTTCTGAATTTAAATTTTACTTAGGCTTTACTCTGAGGTCACAGGGTTGCTGGCAGTTACTTGGATCAGAAAAATCTTGAAACAAGAACCTCACTGCGTGATCCAGGCTCTGGGTGAGGGTTAGAAAGTGGCGATATTCTGGAGCAAGACACTGAAGTTAACATATAACCAGGATGTGTTCACTTCCTTCTTTGGTCTTAGCATAAGTTAGTTAAATGGTATGAAAGTTAGCACATCATTTAAAATTCCGAGTGGCACCACATGACTCTAGGCTTTGTGTACACTGAGGAAATCCAATTATAAATTGATTTAGTCAATGATGTGGCTTCCTGAAATTTTAAAAATAGAAAGCCAGCTTTCAAGTTGATAGAGGATAAAATTCTAACCTCCCAATGGCCCAAAATAGAAATTAATAGGAATAAATAAAAAACATCACTTCTGAATCAAGATAAAGCTTTGCTCAGTACCTGCTGAGAGAAACCAGGGATGACCTATGGATTTTCAGTTTCTGCCTCAGAACAATCAAATGTGATACCTGACAAAAATCCTGTCATGTAACTAGGAACGTCACATAAAAACAACTTTTCAAGCATTGGGCATAGGTGAGGGGGCGGTGAAGGGGATATAAAACCTGCTACTGCTTGTTTCATTCTCAATTTAAAATGTGGAGGGGGCAAATTATGTATTTACGTAATCTAAAACTAAAGAGCCAAATACGCTAATTTCTCAGTTCACAGGTGTAAGGAACCTCTTGCTATAACCAGGTAGGCTGACCAGTCAGTCTTGATTTGCCCTGGATTGGGATTGTCTGGGTTTTAAAACTGAACTCTTATATCCTGGGGATACCCTTGGTCTCTGGCAAACTGAGGGTTGGTCACGCTAATTCCAGGACAATCCCAACATTGAATGGTTCTTTTTCCCAATAAGTAGCTTCATGGTATTAGTCAAAGCATCCTAATTTCTTTCTTTCTTTCTTTCTTTCTTTCTTTCTTTCTTTCTTTCTTTTTTTCTTTCTTTCTTTCTTTCTTTTTTTTCTTTCTTCCTTCCTTCCTTTCTTCCTTCCTTCCTTCCTTTTTTAATTTGCATACATAACTCAACTAAGAAAGGTTTTTCCAGGTCATGTGTTTCAATATATTTTGTTCATTTTGAAAGCTTCTTTGAACTATAAAGACAGTTAAGAATTTTATATACTTAAGGTGTACAACTTGATTTGATATATGTAACGTAAGGTGTCCTAATTTCTGAATCAGTAAAATACAGTGTCCTACAATATAGCTGAAACATTCACTCTGTGTACTTGCCATCAAGTTTCACAAGACTATAGTTCTGGAGATCTCGGGAAGATTAATTCCTAAAATTAGTAGGCAAATCAAATCAAATTCAATGTGAAATATTCTAAGAATATTTCCTGTTCAAAGAATCTTATAGTGAACCTTTCTTAAAAGTGAGTAATTGTGTTATTAACATTCACAATCGGAGGGGGAGACGAACCATGAGAGATGATGGACTCTGAGAAACAAACTGAGGGTCCTAGAGGGGAGGTGGGTGGGAGATAGGTTAGCCTGGTGATGGGTATTAAAGAGGGCACGTTCTGCATGGAACACTGGGTGTTATACGCAAACAATGAATCATGGAACACTTCATCAAAAACTAATGATGTAATGTATGGTGACTAACATAACGTAATAAAATTAAAAAACAAAAAACAAAAAACAACAATAAAGGAATTTCAGAACTGGAAAAAGGAAAAAAAAAGTGGGTAATTGTGGGGCGCCTGGGTGGCTCAGTTGTTAAGTGTCTGCCTTCAGCTCAGGTCATGATCCCGGGGTCCTGGGATCAAGCCCCGCATCGGGGGTCCTGCTCTCTTCTCCCTCTCCCACTCCCCCTGCTTGTGCTCGCTCTCTCCCTCTCTCTTTCTCTCTCACTCTCTCTCTCAAAAAATAAATAAAATCTTTAAAAAAAAGTGAGTGATTTTTCTCATATTTGGTCTTGAAAAACTGAATTGTTATACTGGTTTTGTTTAAGTTGGGAGAACTCTATGCTGGAGTGCATGATTTAGAATAAAATTGATGTGACTGAAATCAGTCTCCCTCCTCCTACCTGTGGCGGTTTTGGCTGGTGCCACACTCATTCCCCCTTTATCAGTCTAGTGTACTTGCTACAGGGAGTGTTGGCTGCCTTTGGCCTACAGGAGCCTGCTAGCTTGGAGATGCCTGAGGGCTATGCCCCAAACTCCCAGGGGGGTGGTAGCCTAGCCAATGAATGAGTAATATTGGGGTGTGTTAGCCTCCTAGGGGGCACATGCATGCTGGGGTGAAAAACACATTCCAAAGTCTGCTGGTGGGATAAGGCTGAGGCTAGATTTCTCCTAGTTCCTTTCTCTGCCCTGCTGAACTTGCCTCATTCCACCGTTGGCTTCTCCTGAGAGCACTCTCTCAATAAATAAACTTGCACAAGAGTCTACATCTTAGGCTAAGCATCTGTGGATCCTGACCTGTACTATATATTATGATATATTAATACATAATTTACTAAAACCTTATTTCAAACTGGCACCTTTGCTACTGTTTATTTGGCTCACATGTTAATAATGATAATATCTTCAAGACAACATGGAAACTTTCCATAATATCATAGAGGGTAGAAAGATGGGAACCAGAATATTGACTGCATATTACATTACATGTCATCTCATTTAATCATGATTAAAACCCTTCAAGGCCGGTGGTTTTTTTTTTTTTTTTTTTAAGATTTTGTTTATTTATTTCACAGAGAGATAGTGAGAGCAGGAACAGAAGCAGGGGGAGTGGGAGAGGGAGAAGCAGGCTTCCCGCAGAGCAGGGAGCCCGATGTGGGGCTCGATCCCAGGACCCTGGGATCATGACCTGAGCCGAAGGCAGACGCTTAACAACTGAGCCACCCAGGCACCCCAAGGCCAGTGGTTTTATCTCCTTTCTTTATTGATAGAAAACTGAGTCTCAGAGAGGTCAAGTAAGATTATTAGTTAATGGGGAAGCCAAATTTAATTTAGTAGTCTCATTCCAAAGATTTTGTCATTTTTATTTGTTTTTGTCATTTTACCCTCCTGCCATCTTTTACTTCTCTTTCCTTTTATTGTCAATTCCTCAATTTTTCATCCTAATCTAAAAATGACGAAAATACCTTTATTTCACCAATACCCAATAATTTTATCAATAGTCAAAGTGAAAATTGTTGGGCTTGAGCTTTCCATAAGCTATAATTAATTTTAGAAGTTCAAATCTAAAAAACAAAAAATAGAATGAATAAAAAGCATTTGTATAATTTTGTGGATAGATTTGACCCTACATAAGTCAACATATTATGCCCTAGCTTCTGAAATAGGAATTCTATCAAGCTAAATATCTGCAGAATAATTGTCTAATGCTTAGGTAAACTTTCACAGAGAGAATTTTATATATTGTCCTTATTTCCAAAATGTTTTGCTAGCAAATCTTGTTGATAAAATATGAGGGCTGTGAGAGTAATTGCAATTATTCACTAGATGTGTTCTTTGTATAAAGATGCTCTGGTTCCATTTCTAATAATAGTAAGATGAAAAGAAAGTGTGTTAACTCGTTGAATGGAGCAAACTTAGCTGAGGTTCAAAATTAGGTCAACAGTTTGTCACATTTACAAATCTTCATTATTTCTTTAAAGCCAAGTCCCTTGCAGTTGTTGGAATTGTCTTTGAAAATATTTGATGGTGACCACACATACTCATCCTATACTGATTCAGAAAAATGTTTATTTTTCAATTCCTTTCTCAGAAGAACTTCAACCACAACTACTGCCATTCTCTGATTAGATACTTTTTTTGTGTCATAATCTTGACTAGATTATTTGAGTAAGTCTACATTACTTGGGTAATTAAATAATATGGTTACCAGCCTGTTTGCCATTGGTTCAGAATATTTACTTTAAAGGAATATAGGATATTTAGAAAGGGAAAAGAATATGTCCTCCTTAAAAGACATTGCCTTTACTCTTATTTATCATGCCACATAAACTTTAAAGCCATCTTTATCATTGAATCAATTTAAAAAAGGAGTAAAAAAATCTCTAACATTTATACCCAAAAAGCCAGCTCAAGTCATTAGTGTCAAAACCTGACCTTCCACGGCAAATCTTAGGATCATTGACTTACATAAAAGCCAACAATAGCATTTTCATCCTTTTCTCTGAGTATTCCTTCATAAGCTGCACACAAAGTGAGTCAGCATTCAGATATTATTTCCAAGCTATAATTAGCTCGATGTTCAAATGACTGCTTTGTAATTTCAATAATGTAGACAACTAAAGCTCTGGCTGTGGGCTGAACTTGCTGGTTGGCCCACATAGGACCAAGAAGGAAAGGTTAGAAGGATGGAGAAGAGGCTTGTGCTCCTCCTCTGCAACCCCACATTTTCCCCTCATATGCCCAATTCCCCTGCTGTTCTGAAAATTAGGGAAAAAGAAAGGCTTGATCCAGGCCTTCCTTCTTTTCTTCCTACTCCTTCCTATTCCTCAGCATGAGTTCATTGCTGCTCTGTGTTGCTCTGTTAGATCTTCACTTAGATCTGACATCTTGAGGGCAAGAGGCCATACTTACTTTGGCTAATTTCTCTTTTAGTATCCTCCATATTGCGAACACAGATGAAAGGTTCTTAGGAATAATGGTACAGTAGAAAGCATGAATATACCTCTCACATCCTTGGTTAGTGATGAATTATACCATACACAGAGGATTGAGAGTGGGCAACATAATTAACTTCATCTTTTTACCTAAAATGCAATCTTTATCAAACTGGATTAAAAGTCACCTGTTTCTGGAGATTAAATGTGGGAAATAACAGCTTGTTTTGTTTGTTTGTAGCAATTTCTTCAGGTGCACACTATATTTTGGCTTACAGAATTGCTCCTAATCATTAACACAGTGTAGAATGTCCTTTGTGAACTGGCCTCTGCTCATCACCTACCATTTTATCTCCTACCATAATTCATCCTCAGCCACCAACTAGTCTCCAGATATGGAATGCCTTTCCCCACCATGCTGCCTCCCACACTCTAACTCACTCTTTAAAGTGTAGGCCAACCTTCATTTTCTCTGGGAAGGCTTTTAAAGCAACTCAGATAAGAACACTGTTGCCCTTGTGACCCCAACTATATCTTAAAGATACTTAGAGCTTACAAGTCAGCCCAGAGGAAGACACATATTTGTCTTCATGTTTATCTTCACTTATGAATCTACTTTCTTTGAAATCAGGGGCCACATCTCACCTGTCTGATGGGCACAGTTCTTGTCACAGTTCCCAGCACATAGTATATCTTGCTCAATACTGATTGCAGAATAAATGTTTCAGAGTAACCTTGGTAAATAATATGTATGAGTATTTGTTCCTTCATTAAACAGTTCTACTCTGGAAGAATTTTCACATCTGGGTGATGTGGCTAACACTCAATTTTTTCCTTGTTATAAGGAATCCTGACTGATCATCCAAACTCTCACCTGAAGATCTTGCTTTCTAGCTTACTAAAAAAGCAGAAGCAACAGGTTCCCACCACCCTGTCCACCCACCTCATTACCAGCATGTCTGTCTGTATTCTCCCATTTCCCTCCTATTACTAGGATGCACTATCCATGTTCGGACCTGGTGGGTGCACCAGACTCTCTCACCTACACAGGGATGTTGCTTCTGCAGTTTCCCTCCCTTGCATTATCGATTTGTCCCTCTCTGACTGATCATTCCAATCAGCAGACAGATGTGTTACAAAATATCTCACTTTGAAAAACACTCTCTGAGTCTCATGTCAGATATACTGGACATTTTCACAAATGCTATTTTCTTTCATTCTCACTCTTGTGTGAAGTAGGAACTACTAGCCTCATTTTATGAGATGAGGGTGTGACATACACAGAGCTGGTAAAAACAAGGCATGGATTCAGACCCGTATTTTCTGACTCTGAAGAAGCACTTGGCAGAGAAAACGACCTATTGTATCAGAATAGTATCCAAAGAACACACACCCAGTGCATGAGCACCCAGAAGGTCTTCTCCCATCTGTTTGTGATGCTCAGAGACTGCTACGCCTACTCCTTGATCTCCGTTTTCCCAATTGAAATATGAGGGAATTGGGAAATTTACCATATTACATGAAACTTGAACAAGCTACCCTTCTACAGTGCCATTTAAGGAGTGAAAAGTAATTCTGCCAGATAGGCGAGGTTGCTGAAAACTGAACTTCAGAGAAGTTATGTGTTACTATATTTGCGGTCTAGATGTTTCAATTCTTTAGTATACCATACTAAAGTGCAAATGAGAGGAATAGGAAGTATAGTGGACACTGTCATATTTTGCATCAAAGAAGTGTGAATACCCACTGGCCAAAGAGAGCCAGATGCAGTAAAACCCTTGGTCATTTCATTCTTCAGGGCAGAGGAAAACTCTGGGTCACTGGCATCTGTGACTTTTCAGGCTGTCATGCACTCAGAGGACTCTGAGGAATCTTGCTGATTAACCACAAGGTTATTAAACATATTTATTAATTAAATAATAAATAAAAGCACATACATAAAGAAGCATTGTCAAGTGTTTCGGGGCAGGCTAATTGCATAGTACTAGGTAGAGATTAAAGCTTTATCTAGTAATCTTAAAATTCTGGAATCTTAGATAGGCAGTGGAGTACAGAGATGGAGACCGTCGACTCAACAGTCTAAGAGTATAGCTGGGTTGTGTTTTAGCTCGTAACCTTGGACCAGTTATCCAACCTTGCTAAGCCTCCGTTTCCTTATGTAAAGTGGAAGTAGACTTCCTGAGGTCAAGTGAAAAGTAGTTGATCAGCTTTCCTTCTACTTGTTAGAATACTTATTGTAAGGACACAGACTCATAGAATTTCAAGGTCTCTGAGACTGTTGATGTGACTTGCTTAGTCACATTGCTCAGAAGTAATAGGACCAAATGACACTGGTATTCTTTTTTAAATGTTTTTTTTTTTTTTAAGATTTTATTTATTTGCGAGAGAGAGAATGAGAAACAGAGAGCATGAGAGGGAGGAGGGTCAGAGGGAGAAGCAGACTCCCCGCTGAGCAGGGAGCCCGATGTGGGACTCGATCCCGGAACTCCAGGATCATGACCTGAGCCGAAGGTAGTCGCTTAACCAACTGAGCCACCCAGGCGCCCGACACTGGTCTTTTTCTTGAATTCAAGACTCAAGTATATATGAGTGTGAGTGTGTGCACACATACGTGTATTAGAAGCATACCACCTTAACACATTATGAGAAAGGCTTAATGAAAAGTTGTTATATATATGTACTCATATACAATAATAAGCTTTCCTTCTTTGAATGGATTGGTTTGCCCCCATGTCATGGAAAGTAATTCACTTGCTGATTCAAACACAAAAATATAACAAAGGAAAATAGTGCTCCTGACTTTTGATTATCCATGTTAAAAAAAATCTGAATTTAAATTTTATTGTCAGAACCTTCTAGCTTTAAACTATGGCTACTTTAGACTGACTGCTGAGTTGTAGGTGTCAATACTTGCCAGGCCTGAACACAACTGGAAATTGTCTCCTCTTCTTTTATTTGTATTTTAAATAGAATTTTTATTAGAAGGGCAATGTTTGACAATTCTCTCTCTAGTTTTGTTAATTGATTCATATACTCTGGTCATAATTTTATTGATTCATATCAATGTTTAGCACCATCAATTTTTTTATGCATTGGTGAGCTCACTATTTCTAGTCTGGGAATTCTGAAGAATAATCAAATATGCTAAATGAATCACCAAGCACATTTTCAATATGAGCCTTTGGCAAGGAGTCTCTCTTTTTGCCCTGCGTGCCTGAAGAATGGGTTCCATTAACAATGAAGTATTGTAAAAATAAATGCTGCATATTGAATTGGCTATTGAGTCACATTGCAGGAGTTTTACAGCCAGAAGAGGGGTTATTCCAAAACTTACTGCTCAGATTGAAAAAAATCAGAGTTATGGGAGGCAAATATTTTAAGAGGGAAAAACATGAGAATTGATTCTGTGTTTTTGTAGGGGGCTCCTTGTTAACTCTCTGGTACTTCCTCAGGTCTTGCATCATGTTAACTATGTAAACTATTATCTTAACTATTTGCATTATGTCAAATATGTATTTATTATGTATTTATGCATAATAATTATATATTAACTATGTCAGCTATCTTATCCATTGATTTTTTTTTTAAGATTTTATTTATTTATTTGAGAGAGAGAATGAGATAGAGAGAGCATGAGAGGGGGGAGGGTCAGAGGGAGAAGCAGACTCCCCGCTGAGCAGGGAGCCCGATGTGGGACTCGATCCCGGGACTCCAGGATCATGACCTGAGCTGAAGGCAGTCGCTTAACCAACTGAGCCACCCAGGTGCCCCCTTATCCATTGATTATTAATTCCTTGATGGCAGGAAATGTTTTACTTCTCTTTGAATTCTACCACTTGCATTTGATAAATACTCAAAATATTTGTAGAAGGTATGATTGAATAAAGTAGCAATTCTAAAAGTTGCTCACTTAAGTATTGGGAGAAAGGTAGAGGGAAGGTAGCAAGATCTGGGAATTAGGATCTTCTTCCCACTTGCCATGATACCCATGAAAGGCTACAGGATTACATTGAGGAACAAACAACTGTGCCCTACCCCATTCTCCTGACCCCTTTCCCTCTTCTCCAAAGAGCTGGACAAATAGACTATACAACATGCATATCAAAGAAGTGAGATCATTTGACTTCCTTAAGGCCATGGTGCCTATGGTGGTAAGATTGGAAGAGCAGAGAGATTTAGTTTATTTTCACCACCCCCAATCAGCTCTTATACCTTAATCCAACTCTAAAGAGATGTTTCTTTGAATTTTGAAGGTTTTCCAGGTTTAGAAGTTCCCTATTGGCCTATGATTGTGTAGGAAAGGAATTATGCCTTTAAGTATTTGACTCCTTAATTACAGTCATTCATTTAGTGAACTTTCATTTTGCTAACACTTTCTCACGGAATTACTAAGAGTAAGATCAAGAGAGAAAGTTAACTTGGGGGTTGGGGGGGAATGGTGTTGAGAAAAGAGAACAGAGAAAGAATTTTATAGATTTCAAAAATTAGTCTACACTTTGTCTCCTGAATAGAAGAGTTAACAAGGGCAATTCATTGTGGTGATATTTCACTTGTTTAATTAAAGGAGGTTCACTCTGTATCTATTGTATGAACACAGCCTTGATGGCCTAACTGTACAATTACTGTCTTACTCAGGTCCCCAGAATGTGGTACAATGACAAATCTCTGAAATTCACCCTCCATCTAAGCAACGTGAGCTCCACCTAGTCACCCACAATTTTAAGCCAGTTCTCAGAAAAGCTATTTAAAAACAAATCTGAAGTATGCATAATAATGGTGATGAAAACAAACATTAAGCAAAGGAAGAAATGATAAACATAAACTTTAGACCACATAACTTCCTTGGATGTCAGCTATTTCAGGAACTGAAATGATGCATTTATCATATTCTCATCTGTTCAATATATAATTATTTTAACTATTATGTGTGTTGTTTATAACCCATTATCTTGCAATAACAGCTTGCATGGATCACTGCATAATTTAAAAATATAATGGCTTTTCTTGCCAGTATTTGATTTCCAACTCAAAATCTGCTGACTTTAACCATATCTATTCCATGCACTTTGAGTAAACGAGTTTTTATTTCCTAAGGATTTATCTTAGAATACACACCTGGATTTTTTTTTTTTTTTTCATAAACTAGTTTCCTTTGGTCCTGGTTCATGTGGTGGCTCATTTTCTGAAATGGAATGGATTGGCTCTGTACTTGCAAATCAACTAAATGGGCAGGAACACAAATCTGAGACCCAAGGGGTGTAAAGGGGGTGGGAATAGGGCACTTGTCTAATTATTTAGATAATGTGATCAATAGAACCTGGAAATCAAGTCCTTCGGTCTTGAATTACTCAAATTACTCTGGTCATTAAGGAGGGCACATGATGTAATGAGCACTGGGTATTATATAAGACTGATGAATCACTGAACTCTACCTCTGAAACCAAAAATACATTATATATTAGTTAATTGAATTTAAATTGAAAAAGTATAAAAAATAAAAAAATTGGGGAACCTGGGTGGCTCAGTCGTAAAGCGTCTGCCTTCGGCTCAGGTCATGATCCCAGCGTCCTGAGGTCGAGCCCTACATCGGGCTCCCTGCTCCGCGGGAAGCCTGCTTCTCCCTCTCCCACTCCCCCTGCTTGTGTTCCCTCTCTCTCTATATCTCACTGTCAAATAAATAAAATCTTAAAAAAAAATAAAAATAATAAATAAATAAATAAAAATAAAAAAATTATTCTGGTCATATAAATTATTGTCTTTGTTGTGTAGATACTTATTATAGCTAATCAATATGTTCCATGTCTATCAAGATAAAAATATGGATTCCATATATGTTGATTTCATATTTTTCCCTAGTTAGCCTGGTTGGATGAGATAATGTATTAAGAAAACATTTATTTATTTAGTCACCAAGATTTACTGAATACTTGAAATGTGGATAATCCAAACTGAGTGCTGTAAGTTTAAAATAGAAACTGGATTTAAAAGACTTATTATGAGAAAAAGTTAAATAATAATTTTTATATTGATTACATGTTGAAGTGATAATATTTTGGATATACTCTATTAAATATCTTATTAAAACTAATCTCACCTGTGTCTTTTATTTTTTTAACATAACTACTAGAAAATCTAACATCTGTGTAACTCACAAAATATTTCTACTGGACAGTGCTGCTCTAGGGCAAATCTTGTATTGGTTATAAGAAACTATTAGATGTCATCATATCATTGTTTCCATATGCCAAGAATTAAAAAAAAAAGAAGTATTAAAAATATCTATTCATAAGGGAATGGATAAGTACACTGAAGTATAGCTGACCCTTGAACAAGGCAAGGGTTAGAGTTACTGATCCCCCACACAGTCAAAAATTTGCACATAATTTTTGACTCTCTGAAAACTTAACTACTAATAGTCTACTGTTGACCAGAAGCCTTACCGATAACATAAATAATTGAGTAACACATATTTTGCATGTTACATGTTTATGCAGTGTATTCTTACAATAAAGTAAGCAAGTAAAGGAAAATGCTATTAAGAAAATCATAAGGAAAAGAAAATACATTTACAGTACTGTATTTATTGAAAAAATCCTCATATAAGTGGACCCACACTGTTCAAATCCATGTTGTTTTTCAATAAATGAATTGTTCCTCTACTTGGGTTCTTTATTCTCCTAATACTTGCATAACTGTTTCCCTCTTTTCTTTCAAGGCTTTACTCAAGTTTCATATTAGCCATGAGATGCTTTCTAACTACCCTATATAATATAGCAATGGAGGGTTTTTTTCTTCAAGGACGCCTGAAACCCTACACTCTTCTAACTTTGCTTTTCTGATGCTCCTTGTCATCATTTGAAGTACTGTATTTCCATTTATTTATTTATTTATTTATTTATTTATTTATTTATTTATTTTTAAGATTTTATTTACTTATTTGACAGAGAGAGAAATAGCGAGAGCAGGAACACAAGCAGTGGGAGCGGGAGAGGGAGAAGCAGGCTTCCTGCCGAGCAGGGAGACCGATGTGGGACTCAATCCCAGGACCCCAGGATCATGACCTGAGCTGAAGGCAGACGCTTAACGACTGAGCCACCCAGGCACCCTGTATTTCCTTTTATATATGTCTGATTCCCCCACTATTGCATTCTTGATGTCTAGAATAGTGTCAGCCACACACTATATATTCAGTAGATATTTGTTGAATGAATGAATGATGGAGTAGTAGATTTCAATGAAAAGGAATAAACTGGAAAAGGAATAAATATGCATCAACCTAGATATATTTCAAAACTTAAGCAAGATTGATTAGAAGAGCAAACTGCTGAATGAAATATATAGACACACACACCCACAAAACACACCCACCCCAAACAACACCATATGTCTATATGACATTCCTTTAAGTAAATTAAACACCTGCATATGCATGTGCCCACATGCACATATACACATGCATGTAGACTGTGGTATTGAAAGTAAATTCTTTAATCAATGAGTGTAGAAGCAGGATATTAGTAGCTGAATAGGAGAAGGAGGGTATTTGACCTGAGTCTTTGAAAGCTATCTGATAAATACTAATGTTATTTAGAATCATACAAACTAAGGAGAATTTGGCAAAACCTCCCATCCTATTCCAACACCCCCTTTTCTCATTTCTGACAGGTGATTATTCAGTTAGTCACTGATTGCCAATTTCAGAGATAGGTATCTTAGCACCTTAGTTACATATAAGACAGTGTACATAATTAGTAAAATTGTAAACTACGAACATTTAGGAACTGATCTCATTTCTTTGTCCAGAGTTGTATGGGAATGGAGGAAAGGACCTGAAAAATCCACCTCTCTCTTCAGGTCTAAATGTGAGGGGGTACCAGGGCAAATGGCTTTCATTTACACAGTGCGAAACTAGGTGGTGGTGCTAAAGACTGAGCTGGAATGCAGGTGGTTTTCAATAGGTGCAGAATGAGAACTACAAATGCAATCTTTTCCAAACAGTAGAGATTTGAGTGCGTTTGCTGCCAGATCCAATGTTGTCTAATTAATCCAAGGGACAGCTTGTCCTGGCAATCAAAATCAAATGGCATGCAATAATGAGAAGTGTTACTCAGTGGAGCCACAGCAGGATGAAAACATGTCAGAGCTTTGCTTCTCCAGGGGCTTTAATTTTTTCAACTCTGTAATTTTTCACCTGGATCCCATATTAAAAAACCTCAAACACTCAATACTGATCTATTAAGTAAAAGTCCAAATAAATATCAAGACAATATATAGGTGCCTCAGTGGAGAATTTCATCTTCTTTTTTTTTTTTTAAGATTTTATTTATTTATTTGAGAGAGAGAGTGAGAGAGAGAGAGAGAGCACAAGAAGGGGGAGCGGGAGAGGGAGAAGCAGACTCCCCGCTGAGCAGGGAGCCCGATGCGGGACTCGATCCTGGGACTCCAGGATCATGACCTGAGCCGAAGGCAGTCGCTTAACCAACTGAGCCACCCAGGCACCCTGCTTATTAAAGTTTTAACTTCTATAATCTCAGCTCTTTCATCGTTGTTGACTACCGAGAAGTTATCTGTTATTTTTAGAACTCATTTAACACAGTGAGATTTCCTAATACACATTTATACCGGCTGACTGAGATCCTCCATCTTTGAAATAAAGAGCCCGTGTCTACAAAAGCAATGTGAGGTGCCATCTTGGGGCATGTTCCAGATGACCCAGTCAAGAGAACAGCTTCCGCCTGAAATAGAAAAATTTGTTCTCTTGATGGGATGGAATTAAATTTCATTATTGTTTTCCTTTCTTTCTTTTTTTTTTTTTTTTAATTTTATTTATTTATTTGACAGAGACACAGCGAGAGAGGGAACACAAGCAGGGGGAGTGGGAGAGGGAGAAGCAGGCCTCCCGGCAGTGCAGGGAGCCCAATGCAGGACTCGATCCTGGGACTCCAGGACCATGACCTGAGCTGAAGGCAGTCGCTTAACCAACTGAACCACCCAGGCACCCCGAGAATTTCATCTTCTACGCTTTGATTTTTAAAATCTTAAATTCAATGATCTCATTTATATATTCAAATTAATAATCTTCACTTCATCAAAATAGAATAAATAAATTACAATTTCATGGTGAAACAGTGGCAGGAAACAGTCCATATTTTCAGTGATATCCCATATACACAAGCATTTGGAAGTAATTTTCACTCCTATATAGTAAATTTATTTTGGGCCAGATCAATTAGGAACTATTTATATAGTTTAAAAGTAAGCATTAGCTCAGCAAAATTTATTAAGAGTTTGGTGGATTTTAGCTTTCTGGGTTCTGTTCCATAAGCATCTTTTAAATGCCTGCCATGTACAGGCACAGCTCTGAGGACACAAAGATAAATTGACTTTGTCCTTGTTCTAGGGAAAGGTCTTACAGTGTCTGGATGAAGCACATTAAGTGCTAACATAGAGATGTAAAGTAGCTATGGAGTTCAGTGGAGGATCATCCCCAAATACAGGTTTTGGAGAGGATCACTAGAGAAAATGATAGCCCAAGTAAACAATGAAAGGCAGTGCTTTCCAGGCTGAAAGACATATGACAAAAGGGGTGTCATAAGGCAGGTTTTAGTCCAGAAAAGAGAAGCCCATCTGTCTCACTATGTGAGAAAAGCAGGGTGAATGAAGAAAACTACAAGTAAGTGTAGTTTGTAGAGGGTGGAATACCTACTACTCGCTTATGTACACCATTCTTTATATGTGGACTTTATATGCCCACTTTATATGTGGACAATAGTTATAAAAGGGTTGTTCCATGTGAGAAATGATGAGGGCAGTGGGCAAGGAAGTTTGCAAAACATTTAGGATAGAATATGAACAGGACTTAATTAATTAGATGAGTGTTCTGAGGTGGATGGAGAAGTTTGGACAACCTGTAGAAGTCTGGTTTGAGTGACAAGTTCTATTTTACTGTAATGTTTCAACCTAGTTACCAATATGATAGATATCAGGATACTAGAGTGGGTAGATAAATACTCCCAAGTTCCCTATGCATAGGTACAAAGGAAGTGCCCATCAGAGATTGTCCTAGATTTTTTGGACCTGACCATGAGATTTATAAAAGAGATCACATTTGTGGTAGAGGTAGTTGCTGGAGAGATTTCTCTGGAGAGAGCTGTTGCCTCTCTTTGAGTCCACACTCTTCTGCCTTCGGGATGCCATTTTTGAATCCTGGTAAGTAGGATTTCAGGGGGCCATTCAGAGAAATCTGAAACAAGTTGGCTGCAGTTGGAGGAGAAGACCAATGGTTGGCTCAAACATGAGGAAGTCAAGGTAGACTATGGATTGTGGTGTGGTTCCTAGGTGACAAAAGAGGACTACTCAAGAGCTGACCAACTGAGGTGAGGGCCAACCAGGAAGTGCTGCATCACGGTCAGAGGCACTCCCAGGATACCCAAGGAAGGAATGAGTGGGTGCCAGATTTGAATCCAGAGTGCCTCAGGGGGAGTATAGTCAAGGACTAGCTACAGGGGTGAGGAAGCTCTGTACCACTGGATGTCACAGGACTGAGGAAACACCATATGCTCCCATCTAAAAGAGATCCATTGGTTGGGTCAAAGAAACATCGGGAAAGACTGCCCAACAGAAAATCATAAAGAGTCAAAGAAAATTAAAAAAAAAAAAAAAAAAAAGACTTAGGTTTAAGAATTCCCCAGACCTGGGGCGCCTGGGTGGCTCAGTCGTTAAGCGTCTGCCTTCGGCTCAGGTCATGGTCCCAGGGTCCTGGGATCGAGCCCTGCATCGGGCTCCCTACTCCACGGGAAGCCTGCTTCTCCCTCTCCCACTCCCCCTGCTTGTGTTCCCTCTCTCGCTGTGTCTCTCTCTGTCAAATAAATAAAAATCTTAAAAAAAAAAAAAAAAAAAAAGAATTCCCCAGACCCACCTGGGGACACTAGCTTAGACTATTTGTTGATCGCAGAGAGCACAGAGCAGTTCCAACAAGTAAAAGTGTCCTCACTCTCTTTGAGCCTGGTAGGAGGTACAACACCTACTGGCTTGGTGAGGAAGGAAGGAAGGAAGGAAGGAAGGAAGGAAGGAAGGAAGGAAGG
>NW_023270442.1:10321928-10361929 GCF_011800145.1 Mirounga leonina
AGGAAGGAAGGAAGGAAGGAAGGAAGGAAGGAAGGAAGGAAGGAAGGAAGGAAGGAAGGAAGGGAGAAAGAGGAGAAACCAACCACAAATCACATTCCTTCACATCTCTAGTCTTCCAGCAGACTGGAGCTCAAAGGGAAGAGAAATTTGATGTTAAATCAAGTTGGACTTCTGATTAATATTAGAATAGAACTTTAATTACTAAGTTGAGGTTCCACTTAAAGGAACTCTAGGACTGTCATTACCTTAAGTAAACACAAAAATCATGTAAAATATGCCAATTTTCACTGAATAATTTTAAGTGGACAGTGGGAACAAAACTAAATTGTTTTTATTGTCCCACTAGTTGTGTTTGTTTGGCATCCTAGTTAACGTTGTCGTTTATTGACATTGGGTTTATGTAGCAATAATAGATTTAATAGATAAAACAAGATTCTTTCTATTTGGGAATTTTCTGATGTGAGGGTGGCAGCAGGACAACCAAGTGAATTCATAGCTGTAAGAATTTAGACCTAAGGAAGAAGTCAAGAAATACTCGTATGTTTCTCTTGAGCAATTTTTTCCCCCTTTAGCTCTTTATGAATGATGATCACTTCAAAACCAAGATATTTATAATCCCTCAATAATCTTTGTGGGTTTATCTGCTTTGATCAAACCTACAGAAGGCTACCAAGATAAACTATCAGAAATACCATATTTTTGTGCCTCAAGAACAGTGACTACCAATCAATTATCAATCAAGTTTGAATTTCTCAACTCAGCAGGCAATTTTCACCACTTGTCTCTCCATATTTACTTTAACTCATTTCTCGCCACTTCCACATGGGACCACTATTTCTGACCCCAACAGAACTCTTTATGCTTCATTTATACTTTTGCCGTTCACCATACTGGAACACTCTTTCAACCAAATTCTATTTTCAACACCCAATTCAGACACTCTTAACATGGGTTTCAGGCACACCAGGGTGTTTATAAGGCCCCTGAGATTGCAGATGAATTTGTATGCCTTTCGTGGGAACAATTAAGACAGTTTTAACATAGGGTCTGTAACCCAGAAAATAGTTAAGAACCACTGACATAATCTAAAGTATACGATTCACTTCACTGTACTCACTGTTCACTGCCCTTCCCAGAACCTGTGATTACAGAGCCTCTTCTCCATGCCTCACTGTGCTCGCTCTTGCTGCAGCTGCTCCCACTGATTGCCCCACAACCAGCTGGAAGTTACTCTGGGTCCAGAGTAACTCTGACCACAGACAGGAAGTACTTTTGCTTCCTAAGCCCCCACATTCAGCTATTATTTCTCAGACTAACCTGAGATGTGGTTTGCCGGGGTTTTCTGATAACTCTACCTGGTTGCTGGTTACCTAATGTTTTGGGTCCCTCCTGAACAATCATGCATATGCTCCATGATAGAAAGTTCCCTCATTCCCTGGCATCACTGCAGTTGGCCTTCTGTGCCATGTCTATCTCCACAGAACTCCTGACTTTCCACTGTTAGGTCCTGTCCTCGTTTTTACAACTACTGCACTTCATCTTGGGCTCCAGTAACAATAATGTCGATGCCAATAAGAACAATAGCAAGCATGCAGTGCTTACCTACACTAGGCAATATATTTAATGTTTCATATGCACTGCCTCATTTCTTCCTGACAACTGCCTTACCTGATAGACATTTTTTAGCAGGACATTCCATTTATGGTAGCTGCCCTTAACTGAGCAACCACCACATACCACACATCTTGCTAGGCTATACATAGATGTGATCCCCATGAACATATGGAATGGGTTTTTTTATCTAAAATTTTTAGAAGAGGAATCTGAGAGCAAAGATCCTCAATGACTAAGTTCACTTAGATAGCAAATTGCAATTAAATCTCGGGGTCTGTGCTCCCAGTGCCAGAGTTAAATAGGCTGGCCTATTCCTCAGATCCCTGCCTCCCTGTCCCACCAGAACCTATGGTCCTGGTAGGCAAGTCTCGCTGATCCTGGTTTTTGCCTCATCGGATTGTTTCTGGATGTGATATTCACGTACTGAGTGTGTCCTAAAGTACTTGCTTATAGGTTGCATGTGTTCTTCAGTTCCTTTGCTTGTTCATTCATTAATTTATTAGTTTATTCACTTGTTTGGCATCTACTTATTGGGTGTTCATTCTATGCAAAGTCTTACTCAAAAACTAGGGAAACAAGACTGGAAAAGCACAGCTTGGAAATAGACATGTAAGTAAATATGGCGCTCTAACAACAACTATAATGGAGGTAAGGAGCCCAAATTTATGAGTCAAGGTAAGCACACAGAAGCTAGCACTTGAGTTGAGACATAAAGGCCTTTCAGTCAGAAACAAGAGAATCTGGTAGGAGCCTAATGGCAAATTCAGGGAGCCCCGGTAGGTTCAGTAAATGCTGGGGGTTGGGGCAGGAGATGAGAGGGATGGCACAGATAAGGAACCAGATCACTGGGGAGCCTGCAGATCCTGCTGATGAGTGTAGGTTTTATCCCAGACATAGGATAGCTTCAAAGGAATCCTGCCATTACTCCCTTATGTAGAATTTATATTAGTAGATAGTAGAAGCTACATCTTCCAGTTTGGGAGAAGATAGTTTCCTGTCTTGCCAAGTTAATGTTACTTGTGTAATGGAGCCCCAGTACTCCTTGCTGGGTAGGAATTTAGAATCTCCTAATACACTTGTTTAGCCTGAAACACTGAAGGATGGTTAGCTTGAAAGACTTGTCTGAAAGGCTTACTGATTCTAAATGATGTGCGAAGTTATCAGGGATTAGTGCACACACAACCATCTCCGAGCTCAGAAAGTTTACCTCCTGCGACGAATTTGATCTTCACCCCATCAATCCAATCTGCTGACTTGCTCCTTTACATGATTTCTGATTAGAGTTTGGAAATCCTTTAGAAAGTGAGAGTTACTAAAAGAAAGGACCCGGGGAAGTTTTAGGACCATGCGCCTTATTTCATGTTTCTTAATAAAACCTGATGCCTGCCAAGTTTTGTTGAATTATGTACTCCTTGAAAGAAACATCTACATTCTCTGACTTTTGCATGTTTTGGCCTGTCTCAGAATTCACTCTGTGCAATCTTTCAACAGACTGGGACACTACTCCTGGTCATCCCCATCCCATCTCTGCAGGTACCTATAGCCTGCCAAGAGTGACATAGAGCATCGTAACTCGGGATAAAAAAAGAGATGATCGATAAAAGTTTTTAATCCATGACCCGCCTCTCCTTTCAACCCCTAACTGTGGAGCCTGAGAATGGGGAATTTGCTCTTTGGAGTAAAAGATTGTAAAATACTTTCTTGCTTTCGATGTGGTCCCTCATCTTGGAGTTCATTCTTCCTTTAAACATCCTTCGATGTGGCTTGGTAATTTTACTTTCTTATGCAGCCTAAGTACAAGCAAAAAGGTGCTTGGGGTGCTCCAAGTGTTTGATCCTAAGCTTTCATGTGGCCTCCTGCCTCTCCTTGCACTGGCAGGAGATGAAAGGAAACCAGCTGTTTTCTTGTTAAAGATCAAGGTGATCAGGATGGCGACTCAGGACCTAGCCATGATCGCTGCAGGGAGAGCAGAGGCTGGGCAATGTTTTTCCATTAGGCACAGTATGTCAGATTTGTGTAGCCATCAGAAAGTGTTATTTCATTTCCTGCCTATTTGTGATTTCTTTGTTGCTGTTGTTGCCGGGTTTAAATTCCTGGCATCACACTCAGTAAACTGAATGAGGCTATTATTAGTATCCCAATTGTAAGAGAAGAGCTAATATCTCAGATTCTTACTATGTTTCTGTGTTGTTCTTCACACCCTTATTTTTATCCTCACAATAATACTATGACATAGAAGGTGTTATTTCCATTTTACAGAAGAGAAAATCGAGACACGAGAGTTTAAGTAACTTGTGTAGATTATATTGCTCATAAATGTTAGTGGAGCTGGGATTTAAACCCAAGCAACCATGCCAGGACTACAGTGAGATCAGAGAGGTTCCCAAGGGCACAAAATTTAAGGAAGTACTCCCTCACAGTCTCCTATAAGCTCAAACCTGAGAGTGAGTGCCTCCTTAAATCAGGTACCCAGGGTAGTCTTTGTTGCTTGCCATACCCTAGATCCAGCTTGCTCTGGAGCCTGAGTAGTGTTAAACCTCATGCATACTGCTTCTCTGGTTCTCACCCTTATGGATCAGAGGCAGCGGTCAATGGGGAAGCAGATTAAACAAACCATGAGAGGATCTGTAGGTGCTAAAGAGACCAGCAGAGATGGAGCCCAAAGTAGGATTTCTCCTTGCTCTTGGCTGGGCATTCTTCTCTTGCACTATGTCCCTCCCATTCTTCTCTTTTAATGGCTTTGTCTCAACTCAGCCTTCTCCAATACAGAGGGCAATGAAGGTATTCTTCATTTGAGAGGTAAATTTCTGCCTCCTATAGAGAAAACATTAGAGCAACAACACAGAGTACGGTGTGTACTCAGTTAAGCCTTGTTTCATTTTGTCAAGTCCAGACACACCCTGAGATGTATGTTGATGTCAAAGATAATCCAAGGATATATATCTATGAGGAATCTCAGGGTCTTAGAACAGGATTTGATGAAGAGAAGTCAAATACATCAGAGAAAAGGAAATTGTAGGGGATAGTCCAGGATCCCAGGGTAATCATGAAAAACTCACCTTCACCAAATACCCTGTACTCTTGAAAATCTTTTAGTACACTTGGTAAGTTTTGAATAGACTGGACTTTCCTGGTTTGCTGACAAATGGCAAAATAATTATTATATCATTAGGACAAAGAGGTCCTTCTATTCAGTCCTATACAACCTGATATTTAAAAAAATCACTGGAATTATGGACTGATAATGTGAGAACTATCCCTGGTACCCTGCAGTGATGGGCCAACCCACTCTTTGTCTCAATGGGGCATGGAATAAGCACCTATGAACTTATGAGCATATGTGGAGGAGAGCCAGCAGCAACTGAGACCATAGTTGAGATGAAGGGAGGTGAATGTTATGATCTGGTAGCTTTTTTGAACTTCTCATCATCACACTAGAAAGTTCCTGGTCAACAGTCTTTTATCAGTGAAATCCCAGCAGATTGGATGATGATAGTTTCTCCTCTTGTATAGATATCGTGCCAACAGAGCCATGTGGGAAGACCACACTAAATGAACAAGTCAAATCACTATGGCTAGGAAAGAACTGGGCCACGAATGAGTAGCACTTGCCTCTTTGATTAGGTTCATAAATCTGGGTCCAAGGCGCCATGGCTTGTGTCGATGACACTGTAAGGAGCTGACAGTCAGCTGGGAAGCCCGATGGGAGGCAATGGCCACCATGTACACTGCATCATACATCAGAGCTGCTTCAGTCTGTGGAAGAAAACACACACCACATCTTCAATTCCACCTTTGTTTCCCTTCCGTTACCTGCATAATCATTCTACCTGCTTCCTTATCTCCTATTTGTCTGATCGCAACAACTGTTTATTCTCCAGCTGAACAGTTTTCACTCTCTGATAGCTATTTTTCTCTAAAATAATACCTCATACTCCACAGTAAATTGGAGTGATAGCTCTGCTTTGTTTTGAGTTCTTAAAAAAAAAAACAACAAGGGCGCCTGGGTGGCTCAGTTGGTTAAGCAACTGCCTTCGGCTCAGGTCATGATCCTGGAGTCCCGGGATCGAGTCCCGCATCGGGCTCCCTGCTCAGCAGGGAGTCTGCTTCTCCCTCTGACCCTCCTCCCTCTCATGCTCTCTGTCTCTCATTCTCTCTCTCGCAAATAAATAAAAATCTTAAAAAAAAAAAAAAATTAAAAAAACAAAAAAACAAAACAAAACAAAACAAAACAAAAAAACACCTCAAAAAAGACTTGGTTCAGGGAACAAACATTTTTGGAGCACTTGCTATGTTAAGCATGGTGTTAAGATCAACCACATTGAGTTAGAAGCTACTAAACCTCAACATTTCAATATCAGATTTTGTTTCTCAGGACTTATACCTATTTATACATTTATTTACTTGTTTCTCTTTGGTGGAAAGAAACAGATGCTAACAAAGCTAATAGGTAATTTCCAAATAGGGATACTTTGTTGGTCACTTCCACTTACCGGCGTCAAGAAGGTTTGAGTTGTGGAATCAAATCCAACAGCACGTTGTGGAAGACCTTTTGACCACAGACCTGTGTAACTTGCGTGGAATATGCCTACTTTTGTCAGCATTTGCTTTTTGATAGAGAGTGTAAGTAGTCCTTGCTTTTGGGCATTGAGCATCTCATTCTTCCCCTCCTCATGAAATTTCTCTCATTTGCAAAATTTCACACAAAACTGCTAGCATTTTATGAAAAGTATTGCTCTATGGTTTTCTTCAAGGATAACATTGTGTAATACCTTCACATTTTAGTTGAGGATTTTCACTGGAACTTCATTTGAAATTCTCAACAATCTCCCCAAATCAACAGAACAGATAGATAAAACTACTTAGGTAGAAAAACTGACCCCCCGACAGGATATTGACTTGTGTGGGGTCCTACATATAACCGGTAATTGGTAGAGTTAAATCAAAGATCATTATGTTTGTTTGTTTGTTTTTTCCCCCAGAAATCTGTTGATTCACTCAACATTTACTATGCACTTATTGAGAGCATGTCTTAATGGAAGTGGAAAGAGAGGGTAAGGGTTACTACGTCTCACACTTTAGCCATCTGTGAGTCCAGAGTTTATCCCCACTTTAAATCTATATCCTGTGCAATCTCTATCTTTGCATTTTCCATATGCATTTATAGTGACAGCAGTTTCTCAATAAGAACATGAGTTTTGTGAATGCAGAAATGTTCCACTTCATTCTTTAGTTGATAACACAGTTACTGGCACATAAACGATATTTAAAGTTGTTTAATAAATGTTTGCTGAAGGAACTAATGTTATTTCATGCCTCAAAATAAAATACATTTCTTTGAGAACTGTATAATCCCATGGTTTTAAGATGTGCTTCTAAGATAAATTGTTTCACTTATGTGATTGACCTATAGAAGTTAGGTTGGTAGTGGTGGTGGTGGTGATTGTTAAAGCTTAAAAAAATGTTTTAATCATTTCCACTCAAATCTGGTATACAATCAGTTTCATAGATGAGAAAACTGAGGCTCAGGAAAATTAGGTGATTAGGCCAAGGCCACTCTGCTAATCAGCTGCCTGGCCAGGGTTTGAACCCATGACTATCTGATTCTAGCACCCATGTGCTTCACTACTCTGCTATGCTAATTTGGTGTAATTGAAGGAGAGTAATCCATTGGCAGAATGAGACTTTTTGAAACTCAATCAATAATAATAGTGACTTTTATCAAGTTCTTAT
Organism: Mirounga leonina; assembly: GCF_011800145.1. Classification (NCBI taxonomy): domain Eukaryota; kingdom Metazoa; phylum Chordata; class Mammalia; order Carnivora; family Phocidae; genus Mirounga; species Mirounga leonina. The sequence goes on from NW_023270442.1 coordinate 10,329,276, forward strand.
TATACGTCGGGTACTTCTCTAAATACTTTGCAAACACTGTATCTTCACCATAACCTTTACTCCTTTATGGGTAAAGATATGACCAGGTTAAATGGCGTCCCCAAACTAGTGGTGGGAAGATCAAGATTCAAACCCAGGAATTTGGTGCTAGGATTTATGTTCTCAACCATGAAGCTGAGCTGCCTCTGAAGCAAATATTTGTCTGATGACTTAATAATTACAGTAATAGCTCAATTATGGTGACTGTTCATGGACAACTTACTACACACCAGACATTATAAGCATTCTACACATGTCATCACCTTAAATTATTGAAAGGATGCCTTTAAATAGGTATTGTCCCCATTTTGCCAACAGGAAAATAGAGACTTGGAGAAGGAACTTTAGGAAATAACTTTGATAACTTGCCTAACTTACTAGGCAAGTGAGAATTTCAAAGCAGGATGTAAACTTAGATTTTGAAACTCATGCCCTTAATTGCTATCCTATTGGGACCTGGACCATTTTAGCAGAGGAATATACTTTTTTACCAAATTTGTATGTTTATTCACTAATTCACTAATTGAAAGATTTGATAGAGAAGCGTGAGGAGTGAAGTTTTGATCGAGCTTTTCCATAAGCTGGGCTTAGGAAGGATTTTGACTTTCTTTGTTAAGGCTGCCTCCACACTGGGTTGGGTAATAACATGACTCAAAACAATGGGCCTGATCAGTCCTTTTCAAATTCAAAGAAGAAAACCATTTATTCTAAAACCATGCTTCCCTTTGACATGCAATGTTTTCTTAGATGGAGGAGACATGTCTCTACTTATTTTATAGCACTAATAAACCACCCCTGAATTTCCTTCCCTTCTTAGTTCTGTGCTGGAGGCTAGCTTACTGAGCAGCAACTCTCGAGTCATTTTAGGTAAATATAAAAGAAATTGGCCTGTGTTTCAGATTTTATTTTTCTGAAGGTGTTTATGTTCACATTTTATTTATATCAAAAGCCTGGATGAAACCACATTACTCAGTGCCCCTAAGAAAATCTCTTTACCACAACATGGATCATGAAACAAGCATATGAAAAGCAGTCTCACACCATGTTTTGGTTATCAAAACAGTGGGCAATAAAGGGTTAACTCAGCAGGACTGGGGTGCTTACACTCTATGTATTCCAAAGAAAGGACTGGCTTTTGACTAGCTTCTGGGAGATAATGTCCGAAACCTTGGACTGTCCTGCCTGATCACAGTGTTTTTGTATTCTTTGGGGTAATGGGCGATGCTAGACAGTTTAACAATGTGATTTATGGTGAATGCCTATTTTTGTTCATCTGGGGCCCTGGGCCATGCTGTATCAGTTTGCCCTCTGGAAAGGCTAGAGACTGAGTAAGGTCAGCGATGGGATGTTCTATGCCTATGTGACTGACTGACACCAAGTCTTGGGTGAGCTTCCCTGGTTGGCAACACTTCATACATGTGGTCCCACATCATTGCTGTAGAGATTGAAGTACTGTCAATGCAAATTTCCTGGGAGAGGACCACTAATAGTTCCCACATAGTTTCTCCTGGACTTTGCCCTTTGCAACCTTTTCCTTTGCTGATTTTCATCTACATCCTTTTGCTGTAATAAACTGTCAACTAGGAGTTTAACAGCTCTTCTGATTTGTGAGTCCTTCTACCAAATCATCAAACCTGAATGTGGTCTTGGGGATCCCAACGCAATCCAGTGAGATGTGGCCCCTTAGGAATGAGGACTAACAGCAGGATATGGCTTTATAGACTCCTTATATTTTGCTGTCTTCCTGGTATGTAACATTGTTGGAAAAAACTGGAGGAGATTGGAGTTCTGAAGGAAGAACTTAGTCTTTGTGGAGCAAATGGGCAAAAAGTATAGATTTCCCATCTTCTCTGGAAATTCAGAAATATTCACTAACCTGATATGGATGGACAAGGCAGTTCTCTAAAAGAGAAGCTTTCCCAAATAACACCCTTCCCCGTCATTTCCTAAATTTACTCTCTCACTGATTCCTCTATTAAAATCCTAATATCTCACCACAGCATAGTGCTAGCAGGAATTTGTCTCTTAGTATGAATTAGCTAGTTTCCTTTGTGGGGGTGGATGCTGCTGGGGAGCCAAAGTGGTGGGAGAGGCAGTGAACATCCTGAGCATCCAGAATGCTGGCAAGAGCAACCCACAAGTAAACTGGGGTTTGAAAATGGTCTGGGGAAGGTAGCAAAGATATAATCAAGTACTCACAATCTAGAAATTCAGTAATTAGGGCAGCAACTCTAGAAAATCCAGTGAAACGTGGCACAAAGGTTGGCATATTATAATTTCAATATGCATTTTTCAGCTTTTGAGAGACACAGTGAGAAATTGGGAAAAGAGGACCATATGTGGAGTTGGAAAGCACACCTGGGTGATTCCCCTGGTCACACAAGGTCACACAGGTCCCCGGCAAGGAGCTATCTTGGGCTACATGCACAAGCCAAGAAATACGTCTCTTGTAAACAAGTAAGGATTCTGCCTCTGCATTTTAGAATGTCTTTTGTTCCTTTATTCACTACAAACTGGTGTAGAAGCAGGTACCATCCAGGAAAATTCAATTCTATGTCCTGTAGGTTTTGTATATATTATCTAATTTAATCTGTAAAGTAACACTGTAAAGGATTATTACACAGATTTACAGATAAGCAAGCGGCTCAGAGAAGCTACATAACCTAGTCAAGTCATTTATCTATTCAGGGGACATAGCCAGGACTTAGTCTAGGCTTTCCTCATCTGCAAGATCTTGCTTTTTCCACAGAATTCCACAGCCTGTTGTCTTTCATCACGGGATCAGCAGTGGACACTCAGGTGGACACTCAAAGGTGCCTCCCTCTTGGATCATGATTATAGGAAATGCTCACATGTAACATAAGGCTACTGACTGAACTTGATGCTGTGAAGGCATTTGAAGAACCGGGAAGGCCAATGACAGATCAAAGTTGTGTTGTTTCTATGATTCCCGTGCACTATTTGAATCACACACAATTTTTGCTCACAATCAGAGAGGAATCCACCTAAAAATGGGCCACTCCATTATCCCAGTCTATCCAAAAGCCAGTAGATTGAATCAGGCCAAGTGCTAAGAGAAATTTAAATGTAGTGAAAAGAAATGAAGTAGATTTTGTAAAATTACTCCAAGCTTCTATTGAGTTAACACTTCAGTTGATAAAACACTTTCTTTTTTTAATCTCAGGATATTTTAAATAACGAGTTTCACTCTTTTTGAACTCTATTGACTCAGTACCAGGTTTCTTAATTAACACAATTTTGACCCTATTTTTAAAGTCAATATTTTTTTTCATTAATTAGATCTATGCATCTTAAGTCTGGAGTCAAAATTTTTCAGCTTGGACATGATTTTCAGATTTGGATATGTTTTGACATATATAATATTACTTGAAGATATTATTAGTGTGTGATGTTCTAAGAAATTTTTAATAGTTAAAAATATGAAAGAGGAAATTAGATAAGTAGGTGGAAGTAAAAACACATGGGTATTTTTAAACATATTTTTAAAAATTTCTAAATTATATATTCATACAAGCATCTGTATATGTATGTAGCACATATAACTATAAAAGGCAACAGGAAAATTCGCCTTGGAGTGTAGTGGTATATAATGCATATGATTTCAGAGAACACAACTCTATTCTAGTAATGGCATTACTTAAATATAAATAGCTGTTAGTCTACTTCAGGATAATCTTTATCTTCACTACGCATGCCTATTTTTTATTTATAGGAACTCTCTTTGGACTTTTACAGACTTATTTCAGGGCTATATGAATGTTTTTCATGTAACATCTTGGTCTTAGCAGAAGCTCAATTCCTATTTATTTAGCATTAGTTCCCTTATTAGATACATATTTATTGAAAGCCTGCTTTGTGCCGGGGCTTTTCTAGTGCTGGGGATAAAACAGATCACAAAAAGACAAAGCCTCTGTCCTCATGGAGTTTATGTTCTTGTAGGGGAAGGCACGAAGCAAACAAATCGAAATATAGCATATGAGGTCATAGGGCTACAGGGTGAAGGAAGACAGGCCATGGGAGAGAGAATAACAGGCCTCTCTGCTGAAATGCATTTAAACAAATGGGAACAGGGGAGGGTTTTGGGCAGTGAGAACCACAAATGCTACAGACACAAGAAAGAGTGAGCCATGAGATCTGAGGAATACAGACCCCGTGGAACTGAAACCACGGGGCTTTTCATCAGGAAGGTAGGGAAGAAAATGGTTTGAGTACAGAGGCAACCTGAGAACAAAGATTTGTTAGATCTGGGCCCTGGCTTGGGGACACGGCATGTGCTCTCTTGACTCAGAGATTAGTCCACTGGATACTTTTAAACCTACCCTTTAAACTCGCTATAACTCAGTTTCCACATCCCCAAATTGGCCGCCTTTACTAGAAGCCAAAAGGAAACCGTGAACTGCAAAATGGCCTCTTCGAGTAAATAAAGGTCAATATTACTTCATGGGATCAATTTCAAACTATATATTTTTTCTTTTTATTGTGTCTTTATGAGATGATGGATGCTAACTCAACTTATTGCAATTATCATTTCATAATATATGTAAGTCAATCTGTTATGCTGTGTACGTACCTTAAACTTATACAATGAAGTACATCAATTCTATCTCAGTAAAACTGGGGGAAGACCAATCTGCATGGGATCCGACTTCGAGTGGGTGCTGTATTCTACCATTTTTTTTGACTAGTATAGATATGACCTGATATATCTACTCTCCCCACATTTAGTGCCCTGGTGAGCCCTTCTCTTCTGCTCTGATAAATCTCCATTTCCTTTTTTATAGTTTATAATAACAACAACAAGAGCAACAACAAAGACTAGAAATCCTTTTCTTAGGTGAGATGACAGTAGTAAACTTTAGGCAAAACGGGACCTCTTCCATCCATCGGGACTTGGCTCCACCATGCTTTCTGCCCATGGGACTGCCATTTGTCCAGGCCACTGGCAGCAGTCCTGGGGGAGTAGCAGAACCCCATGCCTGGCCTGAGTTGGTGTGACTTGCGTGGCTCTATCCTTGTTCAATGATTTTCCTCATCTCAGTCAATATGTACAAACTGTCCTGTCAGCTAAGTATAATTGAATGTAATAGATGCTTTTTTTGGTAAATTAAGCCATTCTTGTGATGAATATTTAATGTTTGGCATGAGTCCACATGCTGTGTTAACAGATCCAAACTGTAACTTTTTTAGTGGTATATACCAAGGACAGGTAACAATTATTGGAGATCTCAGCCTGTGGTAGAAATCTCACTGGGAGGCAAGGTAGGTGGACAGAGGGTTTGAGCCATATTTGAACTCACTGAAATTACAAATCCAAGAGGAAGAAGAGAGAAACAGGTGTATTAGCATACCTCTCTGTCTCTGACTCTTTTTTTTCTCTCTCTCTAGCTTGCCCCCTTCCTTTTTAGAAGGTCTAGTATTTCCCTAGATATTCTTTACTTGCTCCTATTCAAAGCAATGTTTCAAATCACCCAAGGCTCATTTGTATCAAGATGCTTTCCATCATTATCTCTCAGAATACTTTGTATTCTTTAAGAGTTATTTCAGGTTTGAAAAATAGTCAGGGAGGGGCGCCTGGGTGGCACAGTCGTTAAGCGTCTGCCTTCAGCTCAGCTCATGATCCCAGGGTCCTGGGATCGAGCCCCGCATCAGGCTCCATGCTCCTCGGGAAGCCTGCTTCTCCCTCTCCTGCTACCCCTGCTTGTGTTCACTCTCTGGCTGTCTTTCTCTCTGTCAAATAAATAAAACCTTTAAGAAAAAAAAAAAGAAAAACAGGGAGCTTGAACATGGAATCATCCAGAACCACTTAATTCATTCATTTATTTTTTTCTATTCATTTGTTTCTCATAAAAAATGGTGGAAAAAGAAAAGAAATCCCAAGTTCATTTCTCTGCAAGATGATCAGTTATCGGTAAATTGCATCTTAAAAGCAAGAGTGCTTCTCCGAGGATGGGAACAGAGAATGAAATACTTTGCCAATTTCAAATGCTATTACCTGCCCACATTCCCAGTATCTTTCCCTTTAGATGACACGATTCCTACATAGAAAGCTTTTAAAAAAAATTTCCTGCTCTTTTCTTCATCATGCAGGGAGCTTCATTAGAGAAATAAAGCTAGGGTAGGTGCGTTTGACAACAAAAGACAACTGATGTTAGTGAGAAGCTCTCTGATGAGGCAGTTTGCAATTTATCTGTTCAGCAGAGTACCTCTCCCCTGTCAGGAGGTGGGCCTGGCATCCGCTTTGAGAGGAACACATGGCTGGTGTGAATTACTGTCAATGTCTGCAAAGGTGTTCCTGTGCATATCCAGGCAGGAAGAATGTGAACACACCAACAGTATGTGAATCTGGCGTTTTTCCACGTGTGCACCACTCGCTGAGATGCGGCAGAAATGAGGAAGGCAAACTGGTTCTGCATCACTTTTGTAGGCAGCTTGCTCCTCTTCTCCTTGCCCCCCTTCCCAAGGCCACATTCCCAGGCCTAAAACTCTCTCCACTCAGCCTTGCTTTGGTTTCTTATTTGTCTCCATTTGGCTGACAGTGATGGCTACTCCTGTTAACTTTTTTTTTTTTTGGTCAAAGGCACGTACAGTCAGAAAGCTGAAAGCAGCAGTTTTTGATAGTAACCCTGCATAGGCTTTCAAATTACCTAAAAAGTTTACTCCTTCTTTTTTCATTCAAGTCAAGGCACAGGTTATAATACTTTCACTCACACTATAGAAGTCATATGAGATTCTTAACCTAACCCCTAAAGGAATGCAAACATCATCTCAAATGATTTTATTTTAAGACTACTTACTGTCATCATGCCATCCAAGAGGCCAGTCTCCGGCCTGGGGGGGGCCTGCAGTCTCTCCATGGACCACTTCTCAATGATGGAGGACACGTGAGGGTTGTCAATATTAAGCAGCCGAAACCCAGTCATGTTTACACCACTGTACCTATAGAGTTCCAGATCTAAAGCAAATAAGTCCTGCACAGTATTAAAAATGACAAAAGAAGAAAGAGTTAACATTTTCAATGTTCTTTATGCAAAACAGAATAATGATTGCAGAAGCAACAGGTAGATTAAAACTAAAATAGCTGTCTTCTCACTGCTTCATGAAAGAACATTTCCCATTGTTCTTCCCTTGCACGCTGCCTGAGAAACTCTAAGAGTGAGCAGTTTTCATTTGCCTCTATTTTTTGCAATACTATCAGAATTTGGATAAATCAGGAAGAGGAATTTGGCTGTTAATAATTAGTATGCCCTTGGGCACAGGTTACAATATTCTGAGAAGTTAGAGTTCTGTTTCTAGAATATAGCGTTTGGGGAGTTGGAAGGAATCTCTGTGTTCATTTGGTCCAATGCTTTTATCTTACAGATGAAGACTCTGAAGTTCTGAGTGGTGATGTGACCAGTCCAAGGATGACCCAATTGTCAGTGGCAGTACTGCTCTTCTCCATCACTTCTTGCTGCCTCAGATCTTGTAAAGGAGATGAAATTTGAACTTGCATATGCATGTGATAGGAAGATCACTTCCAGCAGGAAAAAAATACCATTTCCTGGCTCATTGACCCGTGCCCCATACAATGAGGGCATGAAGAACGTTCACTGGATGCAAGCTCTGAGTAAGAAGTGAAGGGTTCTCTTCAGAGAATAAACTGGAGCATAGGGTTGTGTGAACACGAGTATCATAACAGTAGAACTAATTCCCTTTCAGACAATGTTTCAGGAAGAAAAGTTTAACCCACTCGTGTTTTCCATTACAGATGAGGCTGAGTGTAATCCAGAGGTTTATGTTGATGCATATTTATTTTGTTAAAGATTTTATTTACTTATTTATTTATTTTTATTTGACAGAGAGAGCATGAGCGGTGGGGGTGGAGGGGAGGGACAGAGGGAGAGAGAGAGAAGCAGACTCCCCGCTGAGCAGAGAGCCTGACTAGGACCCTGGGATCATGACCTGAGCTGAAGGCAGATGCTTAACCGACTTGCCCTTGTTGATTCATATTTAAAATGATATAAAATGTCAACTTTCTTCTTGTGAAGAAAGGTTTGACTCTAACATATGTCATTAAAAATATCTCACATTTAGAATAAACCAAACTTTCATAACATTTAACAGGAAAAAAGAAGAGAAAAACTTCCATAAAAATTTCCTAACAGTGTAACTCTTTTATGGAAGTGCAATGCAAGTTAGTATATGATCAGTGATGGCCGTGGTTCCTAAGGAGAAGTAGCTTCAGAAACACCTCATGATCTGTATTTGCAGAAGATACGCACAGATTTGTTCTTTTGAATAATTCTTTACACTGCTATCCTTTCCCAAGATAATGTTGGATTCGACTGTAGAGCTTTAGGAGGGCAGATCTGTGCTTCTGGCTCAGTATCAGAAAAGGAGTACTGCCTTCTCAAGTGTTATATTTTCCCCCCTCGTACTACATAACTTTCTTTCTTCTTTAAGTTTTATCAATGCTCATGGGCAAGAATGGTAAAAATATAAAAAGCAAAACATGGCAGAATGCAGATAAAACCAAAGGAAAATGCTTAACGAAGTAAATTTAAAGAATAAGACCCTAAAAAGAATGATTTCCTTTAACATGCTCAATGAATGGAAGGAAAACTACTCAAACTACAAGAAGTCAGAAAATTCCAGGATACATATGGTATCCCTCATGGACTCCACAGTACACAATGCGGTGTGTTAAAATGAATACTATACACAGGTGCAAAATTAGGTTGACCTACAAACTGAGGTTCCTATGCAATATAGAATATGGAAAGTCCAGGGTCCGATTTTTAACATCTGCTTGTCAGTGAAGAACGAAAAAAGAAGACTGTGAGGGCAAGTTGTTTGTTCCCAAATTGTCTCCTTGAAGACCAGACTTTTCAGGTTTCATTGTTCAAATTCTTTCTCAAATTTCAACAAAACCAGCTCTTAGGAGTGTGCACAGCCAGGGATGATAGAAAGTTCTGAGGCAGGTGTCCATGCTGCCTTGAGCAGAACCCAGGTGTTCATGGTGATGGGGGAAGGGCTTTAGTTGTGACCTGACTAAGATGCTTTGGAGTTCTCAAGGGTTTCTTCAACTGTTCTGACAGAAGCTCTAATTAGGATGTCAATGATGGGAGGGACGATCATGGAAACTTTAGTTCAAGGTTTTCTGCCCTGCATCCCACTCCCTTGCCCCAAGCTCTGGAACAGTGATGATTTTGGCACCTGCCCCAGTACATTGGTCTCACGATGTCCACTGTATCCTCATGTTTCCTGAGATACTTGAGTGAGGAGTGGAATTCACTGCTTCCATCAATAGTATGTATTCAAGGACAGCTGCCTGCTTCCCGTCCCAAATTCTTTTATTTCCCTTACTCACCAGCTTACCTTGCCAGTTTCATTTGGTAAAATGTTACTCTTAGGAAATTTCCCAGAACCTGGGTAGGTTTCACTGGACACACTGTTACAGATTAACAAAGAAAATTGGTTTTGTGTTTTCTTCTCCTGTGAGAAAGTGGAGTGTGTGCGCGCACGTGTGTGTGTGTGTGATTTTTAAAATTGAATGAGAGCTATCACATCATTTTGATGTGTTAAATGCCCTGAATCATTCTCCCTTGATAAGATAATCTCAAAATTTAGGATGTTATGGTTTCTTTTGAATTTCTTAGGCTCAGAACCATGATTTTTTTTTTTTTTTTTTTAATGGTGAAAAATGTTCGCTGTGCAAAGCATCTCCCATGCTCCTTTTCTTGATGATCTTCAAAACACCTGGTCGGTGACCCCTGGCTAACCTAGCTATCTACTGGACACAAGCAAGTAAATCACAAAGGATCAAAAAAGCCAAGATACACTTTAGTGTGCCTTCTAATGTATGTAGAAAATGTAGATGATTCTTCTTTTTGACTAGTTTGCACTTTGACAGTTCCTATTTAATGAAAGTATCATTTTAATCCCTTTCCAGATGCACATGCACTGATGCTCGTTGAAAAAAGAAAAGAAAGAAAGAACCTGCTGTTCAGCATTTCTGGATTTACAGGATTCTTAGGAAAGTGAGATAATTCTCCATGACACTATCCTGCCTCTGACACTGGTGGGGCTGATTTTTGAAATAACTGGAGACGTTTCCTATAACATAGAATTCATTTCCACCTGAAGTGCTTACCAGGGTTGTGAAAAAGTAGTGATAGTACTCAGTCATCATGCCCATGAACAGAATCTGCAAAAGAGAAATAAGGGGAAAGACTCAGAAACAGAATTATAATAAGAAATAGATCATTAGCTAGGAAATTGCAATAGCTTGAGGACATAGAGCAGGAAGGGGCTTTGGAAATCCACAGATTCAGCAGATCAGAAACCTGAGACAGATCAGTGGCTGATGGGGAGCTGATGTGGGCTGATGAGGATCCAGGCCATTAACCTCCATCCAGTGTTCTTTCATTAGATGATCTTTTTCATATGTTCGATCTTCATTGAAATGGTAGGTCTAATTTAAATGTAAAAAAATTAAAAATAGCTTATGTGCCAACAAATTTAATATTTGGATCCGACCTTAATAACAGTGTTTTGCTGTCCTTATTGACTAAGTGTCTGAGTAACCCTATGCTTAGATAGATATTTTATTGATCTCCTTAGCTTTAATACTTATCATACTGCCTCAGAGAAGAACTCATTAAATGCTGAATTGCAATACTGGTATGTAGATATATTTAAAAGAGGTTTTATACATATGCATATCTCTGAAGCCTTTCTCTCTACTGCTTTCCCATCTTATCCCACAGTATGAGTAGGGGAAAAGAGGATTTGTTTATAGATAGAAGGATGGGGACTCTTCTTGTACAAATGTCACACTGTGTCTTAATTTTGATCCTCAGTTACCTCTTGGGATCTTGACAGTTCCAGACATTCTGTGTGTATTGTTTTTACCTGGTAGGGAAGGGGGAAAAGGAGTGAAGAGAAAGGACAACGGTTCTAGGTAGAGTAAGTTTATTAAAATGTGATCTTACTTTTAGATTCCTGGAAATGGTGTCCACTGAGAAGAAACAGTTGCAAATGATTTGGAGATAAGGAAAGGTTTCTGTATCTTCTAAATCAAGGGTATCACCTTCCTTGGGTGGGGGGAGGTCAGCAAAGGACTATTTGGGTGCCATTTCTCGGTATTTGTATAGAAATAAACAGAGAAGTCTCAGAAATAAAATTTCCAAGGCAGTTTTCCCCACAACTCTGATAAACTCTGAATGCAAATGAGAATCCCCTCTGGAAGTTTTAGATTTTTTTTTTTTTTTAATTTATTTGAGAGAGAGAGAATGAGAGACAGAGAGCATGAGAGAGAGGAGGGTCAGAGGGAGAAGCAGACTCCCCGCCGAGCAGGAAGCCCGATGCGGGACTCGATCCCGGGACTCCAGGATCATGACCTGAGCCGAAGGCAGTCGCCTAACCAACTGAGCCACCCAGGCGCCCCTGGAAGTTTTAAAATCAGATATTCTTCGACTCCATCACAGAGACATCCTGAACTGGAATTCCTCAGAGAAGAGCCTGGGTTTCTGTATTTCACAGCAGTGGTTGAGAAACACACTCCGTGGAAAACATGTCCACTCACACCAAAGAACAGGCTTTCACAACTTCAACTGAAGAGATGGATTGAAAGGTCTCAGGAAAGACAACAGCGTGTTATCAGAGGTCCTAGAAAGTGCCTAAGATATGTAAACTCGAATGATTTTGCGTGAGAAGGGATACAGAATGAAGAGGGTATTCCATGACAGCACAGGACACACCAATCCTGCACTTCTTTTGCCCTCTCTGCTAATGTGGAGACCAGAGGAATTTTAAAAAGGGTAGAATTGCTTTAGGGCCATCAATAATGTTTAAAGCCATGCATAGTGAGGTCTTGTTAGCTGGTCTCTTATATCATTGGAGCATAAGGAGCTAACCTGCTGGGGTCAGTCAGGAATCCAATTTTTCACTTTAGTCATTAGATAGTGTAATTGCAGTCAAGACTACCTCTTCAGAGAGGACTGGGCAAATTTTATGTCAAGATAGAGGGCTAGACACTAAGATTTAAAATATTGTTTCTGAAACTGAAAAAGAAACAAAAAGGCACCTGAATTTTTAGCTTTTCACTTGGGCTGACTTTTCTTTTAAAATTTGGTTATGGAGCCATTTGGGCACCAGTTGAGGGCATAGGCTTCTCCCCCGCTTTTTAAGCAACCATTCAACTAATCCTTCTTATTATTTTTTAACTCCTGGAGGCAAATATTCGTTCGATATACGAATCAACGTATATTGATTCGTATCAGTTCAATACGAATTGTGTAATGTTATTGAAAGGGCTGGATTTTTTACTGTCTATCAATCTAAGTCAATGATATGAGGTCAAGGGTTATTTAATAAGAATAATTCTGGTAAGAAACAACCATTATTAAAAGAACATATTAGTGGGGGCGCCTGCGTGGCTCCGTCGTTAAGCGTCTGCCTTCGGCTCAGGTCATAGTCCCAGGGTCCTGTTATCGAGCCCCACATCGGGCTCCCTGCTCCGCGGGAAGCCTGCTTTGATATACCTCTTATTTAATGTTAGAAAAAAGTTATGAAGATGCAGTGAATATTCAGCTAACAGGTCTACTTTTATTGCAGAAAGAACCCTTGGGTCCTCTGAGTATGCCTTTCATTTAGCACACTAGAAAAATCTCTGTTCTTGACTTTCCTGCCTGGTGCCTGGGTCAGTGCCTCCTGGTTCTTCCCTTGAATATCTTAGAAATGGTAATTAAGAAATAGGTAGAGTCCAGCAACCCTCAGTTTTTTTCCTGAGATTAAGAATTCCTCAAAAACTAATGATGTAATGTATGGTGATTAACATAACAATAAAGAAAGAAAGAAAGAAACGGGTAGAGTCATGAATCATTCACCTGCCACCTTTGTGGATTCTCTAGGACACAGGTGAATGAAAAGCTTCTGGGTAAGAATAAAGCCAGTAGTGATGATTTGAAAACAACTGTCCGTGTGAGAGTCTGTGGACTGGTTGGGGCCAGCATCTCTGTTGTTTAATAGTAGTATATTTTATAAATGAAAGTACTGCATTCACATGACGATTTTCTCTCTGCACGTTGGTATTTCAACTAAAAGTCATTAGGGATTAAGAAAATGTCACATCAAGATAAATGTCCGTTTTTCAAATAAAAAAGTATAGTCATGATATGGGGAGTTTTCTGATCTTTGCAAAACTGACTTTTTCCTTAGAAAAACTACCTTCTTTGAATTTTGATAGTGTACTTGTCTGCCAGACTAAGCGGGAGGTGCTGACCCAGGCAATGTATACTTTACCAAGGCAGTCTTGCTAGAAACTAGCTCTGACTATCTTTAAATCATTTTTTAATAGCACAAAACACATCACATCACACACACTAATGCGTAGTAAGTGGGGCCATCAATACTATTCATATTGATGGGATATTATCCTTCATTGCTTCCACTAATATGTTCTTTTAAGATTTTTTTTTTTTTTCTTATTTGACAGAGAGAGATACAGTGAGAGAGGGAACACAAGCAGGGGGGAGTGGGAGAGGGAGAAGCAGGCTTCTCGCAGAGCAGGGAACCCGATGCAGGGCTCGATCCCAGGACCCTGGGACTATGACCTGAGCCGAAGGCAGACACTTAACGACGGAGCCACGCAGGCGCCCCCACTAATATGTTCTTTTAATAATGGTTGTTTCTTACCAGAATTATTCTTATTAAATAACCCTTGACCTCATATCATTGACTTAGATTGATAGACAGTAAAAAATCTAGCCCTTTCAATAACATTACATATCTATAAGAGGGATAATACTGAGTATCTACTACTCTTCTTGATTTTAGAAGACCCATAGTTTAGACATAATTTGTACCATTGCCAATTTACCAGCTGGAAGGACAAATGGCAGGATTGCATTTCCTGCCCCCTTGTGTTTGGGTGGGGCCATGTGCTGGTTTTGGCCAAGGAGGAAGGAAAGATACTGACATAGGGCCATCCTCTAGAGATTTCACCCTGATAGATGACTAATGAGGTTATGAGGGCCGTAGCAAGCTGTTTTTGTTCTGAATAGATACAGTTTTCTGTTTCATGAGTATTGCAAAGCATGTAAATGCTCTTTTTATGACTTTGTTTTGAATGCTGGAGAGTTGAAGGTGAAAATTGTGGGTTTTCCTTTAGCAACAAGAATACAAGGTATATATTCTATGTGTGCCAATGCCATTCAGCTTTGTTTTTCTTATCTAATTTCCCCCCTTCTTTCCAACTCCTCTCCTTTTTTTAAAAAAAGTATTTATCACTTTGTTTCAAGTGTATTTTCTAGGCTGAGTTAATTCCTTGTGTAATAAATATATAGCACATAATAAATAATCATGGTTAGGAGAAGCTGAGAGATCTTTTTCTCATAAAGAAGGATGAACTGTTCAGATCTCATGTAGCTGGGCTGGGTTAGAGTAGCAAAAAAGGCCTCTAATAAAATAATATTCAGTGTTAATCATACTCTATGTTCCTGCAGAATCGATTATAAGAACTCAAAAGAGACTGTGATGGTTAATTTTATGTGTTAACTTGACCAAGCCAATAAGTGCCCAGATTAAACATTATTTCTGGATGTGTCTGTGAGGGTGTTTCCAGATGAGATAAACATTTGAACTGGTAACTCAGCAAAGCAGATGACCCCCCAGTGTGGTGGGCATCATCCAGTCCACTGAGACCCTGAATAGAACAGAAATGCAAAGGAAGGAGGAATGCATCCTTTTTCTTCCTGCCTGACTGCCTGAGCTGGAACTTTGCGTTTCTCCTACTCTTGGACTAAGATTTTCACCACTGGCTCTTCTGGTTCTTCTGGAGGCCTCCAGAATCAAACAGGAATTATACCACTGCTTTACTGGATCGTCAGTTTGTGGATGGCAGATTGTGGTCTTCTCCTCCTCCACAGTCATGTGAACCTATTTCTCATAATAAATTCTTTTCATATCTATCTCCTATTTGTTCTTTTTCTCTGGAGAACCCCGATTAACACAGAGAACAATACCAAAAGACTAAATGTCTTAATACTTTGCATATGTATGATATTCCATGCTATCTAGAAAACGTAATCCTTAAACCAGCAAGAAGAAGGGTGACTCACGCCTATTTGAAGAATTTCTCTGAATTATACTATTATGGAAGTGCCACATGACTATTGTGTTGTTTCAGTAGCTTGAAAATAATTAACTGTTTTCTTCCCTTTGTAGTTAAAATGAATCATCAGAAGATAAAATAAAACTCATTGGCAGTAAACTCTCAAAAGGACAATTCTAATGGTCCCACTGTTTTGTTTTGTTTTGTTTTTTAATTCATGAGAGACAGAGCGAGAGAGAAAGGCAGAGGGAGAAGCAGGCTCCCAAGGAGCAGGGAGCCTGATGCGGGACTCGATCCCAGGACCCTGAGATCATGACCTGAGCCGAAGGCAGACGCTTAACCATCTGAGCCACCCAGGCGTCTGGTCCCACTGTTATCATTATACCCTGATACATAGTTATTGCACATTAACAATGGCGGCCCCACCTTGGCCCATCTGCTCTCTGGAGCTTTTATAACAGAACACTCATGACCTTGATGACAGCAGCATTGATTTTCCTTGGTGTAGTCCTGTTGTCCTCGGCAAAGACTATCTCTTGGATTTAGATGGGTTATCACATAAAACCTGAGCAACACAAAGATCATGCTTTAGTTTGTCTTGAGAGCCCTCATTCAAGTCCAGATGAAGATGACCAACATAGTTTGTGGGTTCTAACTTCTGTGGTTGGTTACACAGTTGGCCTATAAGATACCTAGAAAGTCTCTGGGTAGAAGTCTTCCAATGACATGTCCTGGCATCTCAAGAAGCCTGCATCATATTTCAATGTGATCATTTTTCAGAAGGCAATGCAGTGCTATGTAGGCAGTAACAAAAAAGATTCTCTACACATTCTCAGCATCCATTGCTAAGGGCAAGCCACATGTCACAAATAATTGGCATACACTGCTATCATAGTAGCAGAAACTTAAAATGGAATCTGGAGTGCTCCTGAACGATTTTGAGTATTCTTCTAATATTTATAAGTGTTTTTCTTACTTTTCATTGAAAAATAGGTGTCTTAGAAGTTTATATTGACTAGCCTAAAGTGTATTGCTCCTTTTACAGCCTTCTCAATATTAGGATAAATTCTCAACCATCAGACATGGATTTTAGTCAATAATTTCAAGTGAACAGCTTCCAAATGTATGACATGCAACGTGGCTAAAATAATGGTTTTACCTTAAGATAGAAATAAGTTATTTCAGCATAAGAATAATCTTCAGGAAATCAGTTGAATGATAACTAGTTTCAAAGCAGTGATTTTAAGAAGAAGGTTTGAGTGCTAGGGTTGAGCGCTCTTCCTCACTGGCCAACTGTGGTAGTGTAGGATGCATCTACACTATCCTTTGAGAAGGATGCTTCTTTGGCCACACACTTTTTCATGTTGGCCATCAGTAGAACAAGCTAAGTGTAAGTAGACCTTGAGATCAGTTTTTATCATTGTAAAAAAAAAAAAAAAAGCTCACGCAAAATAAATGATTATAACCTATATCTACAAAGGTAACACTGAAGTGCCTAGAAAATAGCATTAGGCGTATAGAACTCCTTATGGAGTAGGCTAAATAATGGCCCCATAAAAATGTCCATATCCTCATTTCTAGAATCTATTAAAATGTTACTTTATATGTGAAAAAAGAACTTTTCAGATGTGATTAAGTTAAGGATTTTAATTTCGGGTGGGGTGTGGGCCCAATATAATCACAAGGGTCCTTATAAGATGGAAGGAGGGGGTCAGAAGGCAGAGAGGGTGATGTGAAAGTAGAAGGAGGGAAGGCAATTAATGTGGGGCCACAAGCCAAAGAATGAGGACAGCCTTGAAAAGGCAAGGAATTGGATTCTCCCATAAAGATTTCCCCTGGCAGAATGAAATAGGCAACCCTGCCAAAAGGAGAGAGTAAAGATTTTGGAGGATTACATGAACTGAAAGAATAAACTCTCTGCAACATCCAGGGAACACTAGTGGAAAAATGATGTTTAAAAAAGAACACAATGGAAGAAAATTTGAACAGCAAAGTATTGAAAAAATCTACACAAAATACTGAAAAAATCTGGAAAGTTAACAGAGAATAAAGATGTTGAATACATTGTAGTCTTTTTGCAATAAGCAACTTTCATAATGGTGGTAGTAAAAACTATACTTCCAATTACCCTGAAGATAACTTTTTGAGGGAGAGATGGGCATGCAGCCATTAAATACTGATCTTGCTGGTCTCGTGAGATATCTATAGACTAGTGAAGTCATCTTGAGTCTGGGTCCTATTCTTCAGCTTTTCTGACTTTTTATTTTGTCAATTGATTTAATAACTATCAGGTTGAGAAAATATATGAGTGTTTCTCAGTGTATTAGCATCTCCAGAGAACTTTTAAAAAACACCAATGCCTATACCCCATCTCTAAATATTCTGATTTATTTGGTTTTCTAGGCATCAGTATCTGCTCAAAGCTCTCCAGGTAATACTCACATGCAGGCAGAGCTGAGAATCACCTATTTATATTAACCAAACTTATATTTTTAAGCTATAACAATAGTGATCATAGTGACTGTTTTCTGAGTGTTATAAAATGCCCACTGCTATAATAGGTTTTGTTTTTGTTTTGGGTTTTTTTTTTTTTTTTACATACTACTGGAGAGAAGGTGTTTTCCTCAATTTATAGATTTGAAAGACAGAGCATAGTTATAGCAGTTGAATCCAGGTTTGATTTCAATCCTGGGCTCTTTGTGCTATGTTAACTTATTAATTGATAATAGGAGGTATATGTGGCAGGAAAAGTCAATAATTTTTAAAAATATTTTATTTATTTATTTGACAGAGAAAGAGCACAAGCAGGGGGAGTGGCAGGCAGAAGGAGAGGGAGAAGCAGGCTCCCTACTGAGCAAGAAGCTTGATGCAGGGCTCAATCCCAGCAACCTGAGATCATGACCTGAGCTGAAGGCAGAGGCTTAACTGACTGAACCTCCCAGGTGCCCTGGAAAGTCAATAATTTGCACACAGTTTCTTCTGGACTTTGAGAACCCAAATAAAAACATATGGTTGTTTGGTGAGACCAGAGTTAGAACCACAGAAGTTGGAGTTTTATCATAAGGAATGAACCCATCAAACTAAGTGAATTTGATAAGATGCCCATGTAGTTTCTAGGGAGCCTTCTGTCCAGAGAGCTGGACCTAGCTGTACAAGGTTGTACCTTGGATGGTGTTACAGGTTCCATGAGGACCCTTACTCACTCTTCCTCCTTCTGTCAGGATTTCAGACCTACATGGCTATTTCATTACAATATCTCTTTAGATATTAGAATTAATGAGATCCTAATTTTGAATCCCTTTGGTGATATTTGAGAAGACCTTTAATCTCTTTAGTGGAGTAAACTCTCATCAAGAAAGGACAGTTTATAAAAAAAAAAAGTAACAGTTTTTTTTTTGTTGTTAAAATGTGCCATAGACATAATAATAGATATTTTGTGTACTAAGTGTTATAACGGCAGTGGGTACAAGGTGTGGAGGGCTTTGCATGACATGTGAAATAATGCGTCCTTTTTAAAAAAAAATTTTATTGTTATGTTAATCACCATACATTACATCATTAGTTTTTGATGTAGTGTTCCATGATTCATTGTGCATAACACCCAGTGCTCCATGCAGAACGTGCCCTCTTTAATACCCATCACCAGGCTAGCCCATCCTCCCACCCCCCTCCCCTCTAGAGCCCTCAGTTTGTTTTTCAGAGTCCATCGTCTCTCATGGTTCGTCTACCCCTCCGATTTCCCCCGCTTCATTCTTCCCCTCCCGCTACCTTCTTCTTCTTCTTTTTTTTTTTTTCTTAACATATATTGCATTATTTGTTTCAGAGGTACTTAAGGCAATGTGGGCATGGTGGTCGGGCACTCATATGACCTCACTGATATGAGGAATTCTTAATCTCAGGAAACAAACTGAGGGTTGCTGGAGTGGGGGGGGTGGGAGGAATGGGGTGACTGGGTGATAGACACTGGGGAGGGTATGTGCTCTAGTAAGTGCTGTGAATTGTGCAAGACTGTTGAATCTCAGATCTGTACCTCTGAAACAAATAATGCAATATATGTTAAGAAAAAAAAAAAGAAGATAGCAGGAGGGGAAGAATGAAGGGGGGAAATCGGAGGGGGAGACGAACCATGAGAGACGATGGACTCTGAAAAACAAACTGAGGGTTCTAGAGGGAGGGGGGTGGAAGGATGGGTTACCTTGGTGATGGGTATTAAAGAGGGCACATTCTGCATGGAGCACTGGGTGTTATGCACAAACAATGAATCATGGAACACTACATCAAAAACTAATGATGTAATGTATGGTGATTAACATAATAAAAAAAATTAAAAAAAGAATTTCAAATGAGAGGTATAAGGTCATCTATTTTATTTGGAATAACAGTTTTTGAGGCTACATGGATGTTGGATGGGGAAAAAGGTGGGGGTTCATGACAGAGCGATCAACTGTAGTGTAGTAGAAAGATGATGATAGAGATGGAGAAAAAGAGGTTGAATCTGAAACATATTCAGAAAGCAGAAGCTACAACATTTGGTAACTCACAAATAGGAAGGGTAAGGTAGAGTCAAGTGAACTCCTAGGTCTCTGGCTTGAGCAATTGGTTGGTGTTTCTGGCCACCAAGATAGGGGCAGGAGGAGAAAGTGGTTGGCTGGAGGAAGAAAAGGAGGAAGATGTAGTGTGTTAAGTTTGGTGTGGAGATTTAATGACATCAGGCAAGATATGATAGAGAGACTTGGGAAGTCAGGCTGAGAGGAGGTTTGGGGACCATTGTTGTGACAAAGTGTAGGAGATAATGCAGTGACAAGGTTAGCAGTGGGAAACACTGTATCACTCTTGTAGTTTTGCCTAGGCACAATACCACTGATGATATTGATGATGGTAATCTCTCACATGTGGGCTATTTCATGCATCAGTGGTAGGTTTAATGCCTTATAGGCATTGTCATGTTTAACTTCTCTCAGAACAACGCGAGATACGTACTATGAAATTCCCATTCTACCGATATAGCAAATAATGAATTACAAGGTCCTCTGCTAAATGATCTCAACCAATACATTGGAGTTTTTCATTATATTTTATTCCCCCTCTATCTTGGCATAGTCTTTATCACATACAAAACATCTAATACATGCTAGCTGAATAAATGGTGAAATTTACATCCTACAGGGTCACCCTTAAGCAGAAAGGATTTGGCTAATAGTCCTGGGGAAAGTAGGCTGGGAAGATTCTTTTGGTAAAATCTTACATTTATGAAGTGTTGAAGAACCTGATGTGGTTAACATAGCAAAGTGAGTTTTAACCTACTTCAGTCTTCAGGCTTCTTTAGAGAACCTGATATAAGCTATGGATCCTTTCTCCTGAAAAAGGCACATTGAGGGGAATGAACATCCCCAAAATTTTGAATAAAGCTGAAGTTCACTAATCCTGCTAAAGGTTTATGACATGCTTTGATGTACACATATTCAAATTATTTACATGATTTCTTCTAAATTACCTCCACTTCTACTGCAAGGATAATTTCTCTTATCACCTATTACAACCAAATTCTGATGTAGCTGGAATTAAGCATTACAGTATTTCTGAGGCATGCATGTGATTTTTATTACCTCCCAATTCAGATAGAAACAAATCTATACCCTTTTCCAAATCTACTGTTTGGAAGTTTTTGCGAGTATGCAAATGGGCATCCTGTGCACTAAGAATGTGGACACATTGCAAATCCCTTCACTACATTGTTAGTTATCCACAGAGCTCAATTAATTCTTGTGCATATTAAGTAACATACCCATATCTATGAACCACTCCTTACAACCAAAACTAACTCTGTGCTCAGGAAATGTAAACAGATTTTAGTCTCAGCCTGAGAGAAACAATTAGGATGAGAATGTGCTGCCAAAATAATTATATGATATACTACAAATTATCATCAGTTAAAATAAATGGAGAATCATCATTATTACATTGTCAGGATTTAGCCAAAGTAATGAACTTCCCATCAATTAACTGTCTCAAAGACTACCAAAGGACTCTAGGAACTTAAAAACAAAAAAATGAACGGCTTAATTATTTCCCCATTTCTTTGAAAGCTTACTAAGTACAAGGCAATGTGCAAGTTCTTTATGTTTGGACACTGGGAAGAGGATTCTTGATGATTTCTATGCATGGAGGCTCAGAACAGAAGAGAACCTTAGCAAGATTAGAATCCAACAATCCTATTTTACAGATGAAGTGACTGGGTTGAAGAAGAATCAACAGACTTGCTCAAAGTAGCATATTTAAAGGACCTAAGAAACTCAGACCACTGGCATGTTAAGCCCTGGTTTGAAATTCCATTAGGTGGACTTCATTTGTCTCATCTGTAACATGGGATATTTTGAGAGGAGAAGTAGACATTCCAGTCAAATGCATAGCATAGTCTGGCACATAGTGAGTGCCCAATGAATGACAATTATTTTATTCTATTAGAGCAAGAGCAGAATTTGCAACTGCATCTACCAACCTTTAGTCTAAGACTCTAGTCCCAGTCCCTTTCTGCTTTAGAAATGAGTTTCCCCATCTTTCACCAGTCTGTGGGCATTGGATAGCCACATTCTGTGACTTTCATTTTCAAGCTCTCTTTTTCTCAAGGGGGCAGGGAGTTATTTTTTTCTTGTTGTTTTTACTGTTGTATCTTTCTCACCTTCATCAGTGCTCCACAAATAAGTGTTAAATGAAAGAGTGAATTTTCTACTGTGTCTCTACCACATTCTCTCCTTGGCTTCAATCTAATCACCATTTCTTGAGGACTTATGTAAACTAGACAAATGACTGGATGTTGGATAGTAGAATGAAAACAATTGCATCCAAGGAGTACAAAGCTTAACTAGAATGTGTTCCATGTTCTATTGCGAGGAGAATCAGTTGGCATCTTGGTGTACATAAGAGCAGCATACTGGGATTTTTGGTTTTTTTTTCACTTTTAAATCCTGAGGTAAGTTTCGAATCCCAGCCTAGCCACTGCTGACTCTGTGACCTTGGGCAAGTTACAAAATCTCTCTGAGCTCTGTCAGTTTCTTGTGCACAGAATTTTCTCATAAAAATTAAGTGAGTGATGCATTTTATCTGCTTATCACAGTACCTGGCACACAGAAAGTTCTGTAAAAGTAGTTTTTAAGGTCTTTGGCCTATTCTGTGTGTTTACGATTAGAGATGGAGTTGCGTATCTGATTTAGTGGGTGTGGGTTCCAAACACAGGTTTGCAACCTCTTGGCACATCACAGCTCTACTGCTTGACTGGCTGTTTTCTGTGTTGAGAGATGAAGACTGACAGGCTTCTGTCCTGGGGAAACATGAAATGAACTTCTTCTAACCATCTCTGTTTGTCCCGGTCCCAGGCAATAGGCCCAACTTCTAAGAGGAAAGAATCAATGCACAAAATTATTTGATTAATCAGCATTGCTGCTCTACATTCTAGTAGAGGGAAGCCAGGCATTAAAAAAAAATACATTTTCTGGGCGCCTGGGTGGCTCAGTTGGTTAAGCGACTGCCTTCGGCTCAGGTCGTGATCCTGGAGTCCCGGGATCGAGTCCCGCATCGGGCTCCCTGCTCGGCAGGGGGTCTGCTTCTCCCTCTGACCCTCCCCCCTCTCATGTGCTCTCTCTCTCTCATTCTCTCTGTCTCAAATAAATAAATAAAATCTTTAAAAAAAAAAAATACATTTTCTCCCTGGCCTTGTTTTTATGTTAATTGACAGAAAGGAAAAAAAAACCAAAAAAACAAGAGCACACAAATGTTGATAGGAGAAAATGTGATATAATTCCACAAAATATTTTGGTACTAAAATGTTTTATGGAGACTAATGGCTCAATTATAGCTTCATACTCATTGCTATAAGTGTTGTGAGGGGAAAAAAGTCTCTCTTCTGACGCACTTGTTCATGCAAACAAGAGAGCAGGTTTCCTGAGTCGGAAACAGTATGTTCACGCTCAGTATGGCTGCTCTCCAGCTCAGGGACGTGGCCCAGCCCTGATGCAGCTTCCCTGCTGGATGGAGCATCACGGCATTCCCTCCCTTTCTATCAGGGACGAATTAGGATTCCGACTACCGTGCTTGAAATTGTGACTTGCTTTCTCAATCCTATTACAGGATTTGAAAGTGATTATGCATTTCTCTGAAGAGGCAAATTTATTTTCAGCAAGTGGAATTGTAGGCTGAAATGCGTTACAGTTCTTAAAAATATAGGATTTCAGGGGTTGAATAAAATCTTCCTTTGAGGAAACCGAGGCATAGAAGAGCAACTCGTTCAAATGTCTTGGCAGAGTTGAGAGTATAGTACACTGAGTCAGGTGGAAGGGAGGTGATTTTGGAGATTGCTTTTATCAAGAGCTTCTAGCAGTTCTTGGATCATTCATTCACCCTTTCCCTTTATACATTCAACAGAGCAGTGTTGAGCGCTATGTGTCAAGCAATGTTGTACATGCTCAGGATTTGGGGGAACAAGACAAAGGAGGTTTCTATCCTCTTGGAGGTTATAGTATTGTAGGGAATAGGGACAACAAATGAGTCAATGCCTGGATCTTTGGATTAAGAGCATGCTCATTACATGGTAGATGAAATTATTACTATCTCTGAGCTTCATTTCTTTGTGTGCAAAAGAGGGATAATACTAATTATACCAAAAGCTGTTGTGTAGATTAAAGGAGATGGTTGCTTATCACTCAACATGGCACTGGGCACATTTTAAGCGTGCTGGTACAGAGTCTTCTTATCTTGTTCCTTATCTTTAAATTCACTTCCCATCAGCCACTCTCTTGGTAGGATCACACTCAGAAGCAAACAAGGGTGCAGATAAGGTGGGCACTGGAGAGTCAGTGGGAAGAGAGTGGGACTTGGAGGAAGTAAAAGCGAGGAGTTGCAAGGACTGGGGGTGTCCACGCTGGAGACAGGCTGGGAGACGGGAGTATCCTTGTGAAGCATCAGGACATGAGCTGGGAGGTGGCGGATGGGCAGGGAGAGGAGAGGACACCAAGTGATGGGATGGGACCCCTGTGTGTGCTGCTGGTTGCTGGGGCCACTGTCAGGCTACAGAAATTCACGAAGACAGATCATTCATACGGAATCTCTGTTCCTCTGTAGCCTAATCAAGTCTTAACATTTGAATTTCTAACTAATTTTGGGGAAATAACTTTTCAGATTCTGATCATACAGCACTTGTTCAATGTGAATAGAAATAATTACTTTGTTGGAGAGATTAGCATGCTCAAGAATAACTATAGACTTTCCCCCAATTTTTACTTTTAGATAGATGTCAGATATCTTCTTTGAAGCGCATTTGATTTCTTTTTTCTTCTGAAGAATCATTAAAAAGTAGTAAAATATGATGAAGGTGCAGGGAAATGCACGGAAATAATGGGAAATGTGCTTGAGAAGAAAGCCAAGTTGACCTGGCAGAGAAAATTTTATCAGCAATGATTTTAGTCACCAAAAAAGCGGGAGCTATTAATATTAATTTCATCTGAAGGAGACTAGCAGCAAGTGGTTGTGTTTTTTTCAGACGTTTCTGGAAACCTGTTTCGAAATGGAATGGCTTATCCATTCTGAATGGGGGCCCTGCACGGTAAAATGTGCACACAGGCTCTGAGAATAGGTGGTCCGGAGACCATCAGGCAGCCTGGCTACTCAGAGAGTGACCTCGTCAGGGCACTTAACCTATCTGAGCTTTAGTTTCTTCAACTCTGAACTGAGAATACCAAATTTACCCCAGGGGTTATTTGAGGCTTCATAAGACAGTATATAGCATGCCAGGCACCATCATTTGCACCTCAGTAGAAGAGGTAGGAAGAGATTGGTTGAATGGTGGCCAGAATTAGGACCTTGAACTCCTGCAGTCTTCAGCTTCCCTGGGGACACACTTGGCAGACAGAAGGAAGGTCTCTTTGTTTCTACAGCTTGTTGCCCAAAGCCAATGGGTCAAGTCAAACTGGATCAGACAGAGCACTGGGCCTCATTTTGACCAGAATAGAAAGTCCTGAGGTCTTCAATCTCACTTTCCAACCACACAGCTTTTTGGAGGTCCAGATTAAACCCAGTTAAACCAATCTGGAGGACCTTCATGGCAACCTGGATCCTCTGGTGTGATTTCAGAGTGATGGTATTTTCACATACAGTAAGGGAGGGGTTTTATGCTGGAACATTTTAAAAGGCCCTCCCCTCCCCCAACATTTGTAGTTCATTAGTCTACAACAAAAGGTGGATGAACATGCTCTTTAGTAGTTTCCCCCAATACCTCACAGCAATCTTACCACACACATGATGAGGAAAAGTAAACACAAGATAGAATACGATATGGCACAGAATAAAGGCAAAAGGTTTCGTGTCAATGTTTAGAACAAAGCTGAACTAATCCCTCTCCCCCTTACCCTCGGCAGACATTTCTTGGGAGTGCTTCACTAAGAAGGTTTTTTTTTTTTTTTCTTGGTTTGTTGTTTAAAAAATCGATCTCTGAATGATGTAATCTCTATGCTACCAGGAAAGAGCCACTTTCATCAAAGGAACATCATATCCATATTTATTGAAATAGAGGAGAAACTCTAGCAGCTCTTTCCCAGACTTGCCCAGTCCAAGCCTGTGCTTTGGGAGAGAAGTAGCCAGTTATGTGAGCCAAATGGGTATCTCACCAAGAGAAGCCTTGTCAGCAAATCATTCTCTTAAATGTAATGGAAGTCCCCAGTCTCTGTTATAACACGCTCCCGGGGAGAAATACTTCTTGGCATTTGAGGGCTACACATAAAATCTGGGTGTTTTTCTCGGTTCTGGTTCATACCCTATTACACACTTTAATGGACTGTACTGAAATTCTCAAATGAAGCCTTAAGATAAAGTGCCACTGATTGTATTTATTTTACCTTTAAAATGAGCTGTTGACATCACTGCAACATGCTTGTTTTCTTTACTGAGATATCATTATAATTATAATATCCAAGATTTGTTAACGCAACTGTAGTCTAGAAGTAGGTAACACATATTCTCCACCTAACTGGAAAAGCAACATTTCATAGTGGACAAAGTTCAGTGTGGGATAGAGGCAGCTGAATTCCAGTTTCTTGCTCCTCTCAAGTGAGAGGATTAGCCTTGATGATGTCTAAGATTTTTTTTTCTTTTTTTTTTTTAAGTAGACTCCATGCCCAGCATGGAGCCCAATGGGGGTTTGAATTCACAACCCTGAGATCGAGACTGGAGCTGACATCAAGAGTCGGACGCTTAACCGACTGAGCTGACTGAGCCACCCAGGCGCCGCCCTAAGATTGTTTTTGACTGCAACTTTATTATTTGTGTTTGTTTTTTAATTTTTTTTTTTTTTTATTTTACATATGCTCCATGCCCAGTGTGAGGCTTGAACTCACAACCTTGAGATCAAGAGTCGCATGCTCTACTGAGTGAGCCACTCAGGCACCCCATGACTGCAACTTTAAATATGTTCTATGACTTGAAATAGATTTTTAGTGTAATCATCCAGGAGATAATAGAAACCTCTAGTCAACTTTCCTGATTGTTTACTTGCAGTGAAATTAAAAACTCAACTCTGAACTCAATGGCTTCAGAGAGATGCCCTTCAAGTATGAGATCCAACACTGGAGAGTCAGGTAGGATGGCTGCTCTAAGAGCTCTCCCAAGTGGTTCGGAAATCCACAGCTCTACATTTGTGCAGAGGGGCTGATCTACTTATCAAAGTAGTGCCCATTGTCAGTCAACCACATAGCACATCCCAAACCTATTAAACCAGGGACTATAATAATAGTTTGTGTCATTTCAGATAAGAACATTGCCTTTTGCCACAGTAACTGCTTAAATTAAATACAAAGAGACACCCATTTAAGGCCACGTAAATATGACCTGGCTATTTTTTCCCATGTTCCTCCAAATTCATCCCTTGATCTTTTATCAATGCCTCTATTTTAAGCATCTGGCTAGCCCTTTCCGTCGTCTTTGTCTATACCAGAGTTTCTCAACCTCAGCATTAGTGGTATCTTAGCATATACATCTCTTTGTTGTGGGGCATGTCCAGTGCATGATAGAATGTTTAGTAGCATCCCTGGTCTCTATTACTAGTTGCCAGGAGAGTACCACTGTCCCCTATATGACAACCAAAAATGTGTCCGGACATTGCCAAAAGTCCCCGAGGGTACAAAATCCCTCTGCGCTGAGGACCACTGGTCTATGCTTTATCTTTTTTAATGCTGAATTTTCTTTTTTAGATTTTTTATTTATTTATTTGACAGATAGAGACACAGTGAGAGGGGGAACACAAGCAGGCGGAGTGGGAGAGGGAGAAGCAGGCTTCCCGCCGAGCAGGGAGCCCGAGGTGGGGCTCGATCCCAGGACCCTGGGATCATGACCTGAGCCGAAGGCAGACGCTTAACGACTGAGCCACCCAGGCGCCCCTAATTCTGAATTTTCTTTTGTGAGCATAAGACCAGTGCTATATCCTGAAGTTCTCAAAAATGATTACCCTGTTGTTATTATTCCTAACATTACTAAATCTTTCATTTACATACGATTTCATAATTTATCCCAAGTGTTTCCACCCACATTATTCATCAAGATTAATGCATGGCAGCTCATTGTCTGTGACAAGTTAGAAGAGAGAAGCATCTTTTCTTTGTTGTCCCTGTGCCCCCTTTTCACTATGCTCAGAATCATGTATGTTTGACAAAAGAGGTCTTGCCATGAGGAAGATATATTTAGGACAAGTCAGGTGTTATGGAAATGAAATCTGCTCAGTCTTTTCAAGAGATGTAAAAGAAAAGATGCTTAATCACCTTGAAATGTCATCCTTCTCTGTTGATAGGATCTACATGCCTCCCAATACATAGGACCCCACATCTACAACTATATATAACAGGTGGCTTCTTTGAACTCCCTGAGCCCTATGAACTCCCTGAATCCTTTAAAAGGGCTCCTAAAGCTGCCTCAGCCTAAACCGGACTTCTGCAGTTTTATCATGTGCACTAAGTGAAACCAGATGGCATTTTTGAGAAAGGGAAATCAACAAATCCACACCCCCCCAACTTTACCTCTTCCCTGCCGCTCTTACCTGCTTAAGGATTTCAGCAGCTGTTCCATGTGAACAATCAAATATCACATAGAACTCCTTGCCCTTCTTCATCTCCTTGAGTAAAGGCTTGGCATCTTTATTCCCAGAAGGCAGCTGGCGGATTTTGATTTTAATGTTATATCTGGAGGGAGCTTTGATGAGCTCTTGCAGACGAATGAGACCTAGAAAATGACATCCCATCATGCAACAGACTGTTCTGTCTAAAGAGGATTTGTTTATTGTCATTTACAGTCAAACTCATATCATTCCCAAAATGTATCAAGTGGCTACCTTCCTAAAGGTTACACTATTGACTTCTCTTTTTTTTTTTAATTTTATTAATTTTTTTCAGAGAGAGACACATCGAGAGAGGGAACACAAGCGGGGGGGTGGGAGAGGGAGAAGCAGGCTCCCCGTGGAGCAGGGAGCCTGATGCAGGGCTCAATCCCAGGACCCTGGGACCATGACCTGAACCGAAGGCAGATGCTTAACGACTGAGCCACCTGGGCACCCCTACACTATTAACTTCTCATTTGTCATTTCCCTTTCTGTGGTGGATTATACTGTATTTTCCTTTTGTGGGCATGTGTGATTTGGAAACACAGTTTTCCTAAGTGAATGTTGAATTTTGTTAAATGCAATTGTCCTCTCCAGCTTTTGGCCAACACCACAAATCTTTAATAAACCAAGTCTGTAACTGTAAAACTTTTGTAAACAAAAGTTGCTTAAAGTTTCCCAAAGTGTTCAATGAAATGGATAATGCTTGCTTAAAACAAAACAAAACAAAACAAAACAGACAATAGAATACTAGAATTTATTGGGGCTGTAAACCTCTGTAAACTATTCATCAAGTATTTATGTATAGTATACTCTTTCCCAGCTAATTAGCTGGGTTTTCTATATAATTTTCCAGTTCCTACCATAGAAACTATTTAGAAATGGCTCATCACATCCTCTTTCTAATATGATTGAACATTGAATTGGAAAATCCTTTCTTGATTAAAAAAAGAAGGACCATAGAGTTTTTAGAGATTATGATAATAAAAGCAGAAACAAAATTCCTTTAAAATCCACCACTGATAATTGTAAGAAAGTGTATACAGCCAACTAACTTGACAGAGAATATTTGATTCACTACAAGTGTGAATCTACTGAGCTGCACCATTCTTTAATAGACATACTTTACTGGAGTAAGGCAAACTGCTATAAAGCCTCCATCTTATTTCCCCTAACATTAACTTGTGATTGCTACACTGCATGATGTTGGTTATCACTCGAGGACTCTCATCACATTGGAAAACTGAAATTTTTTTTTTTATTACACAGTTCTGTGTCTTTAGGATTTGTCAACTTCAAGTAATCAATATTAAGTTTTATCAGTATTCAGATGGAAACTTTGGTATGCCCTGTCGTGGATGCCAGCCACCTCTGGACTTGATACATTTCTTTCATTTTCTTGTTTTATTTAGTTATCCACCCCCTCCACCCAAGGTACATTTTTGTGGCTCAGATGTTAAAAGATTTCTCTAACATCTTGGATAGGTTACGATCTGAAGTACATACAGTAACTTTCCTTTTTTTTTTTAATTTAATTTATTTTTTTAAATTTTTTTAAGATTTTTATTTATTTATTTGAGACAGAGAGAATGAGAGAGAGAGAGCACATGAGAGGGGGGAGGGTCAGAGGCAGAAGCAGACTCCCCGCTGAGCAGGGAGCCCGATGCAGGACTCGATCCCGGGACTCCAGGATCACGACCTGAGCCGAAGGCAGTTGCTCAACCAACTGAGCCACCCAGGCGCCCCCATACAGTAACTTTCTAATTAAGCTGTTCTTCAGAGCCTAATGGATGCAAGCAATTGCGGTGGGGGGGGGGGGTTGGTAGTGGTTAGGATCTGTAGAACCATAACAAGATTTATTGCTCATTATTTTTAAAAAAATTTTTACATAATAATTGAAATTGTTGGAATGTAGTTTTCATGGACTCTTGCTTTTTTTTCAAACCAATCAGTGTGGTTGAAGGCTCTCAAGTATCAGTAATGAGCCACTTATCCTCTTCGCTTCTGGGATCACTAGTCCTGAGCCACTGATGAATATTAAAAATGGAAGAAAACCGAGCACATGGGCTTGCATAGTTGTTAATCCTCCAGTAATCCTGTGAAGTAAGCATTACTAACTTCATTATTTCCAACAAGGAAACTGAGGCTCAGAGCAGTTAAGTAACTTGTCAGGGTCACAAAGATAGTTAGGAGGAGCCATTAGTTCAAATTTTCTGTGAGTCCAGTACTCAATCTTTCTACCTTACAGTCCAGCCTTACAAACAGATTGCTGGTGCTGAGGGAACAGAGATAATTTTGGATTATTTGATAAGATGGGAAAAAAAATAGAAACATGGACCCACTCTCCTTTCTTCTTTACTCCTGGCTACTTGGGTCTCATTTTTTTTTTTCTTTTTTCTTATACTGGAGCATGACCACAAAGGAGGTCAATGTGGCCTTTAAATAAGATGGGAAAACCATTTAAAAAGTGCATTTTATGTGCTGCAACAAACTGCTCTTTTGTTCTTTGCTGAATGGAATGTCAATATGAAATGCATCTTCCTATCATGATGACTTACCCATGTTAATGGTATTTTAAAGTTGAATACATTTTCCATTTGTTCATTCATTTTTATGGGAAAACGTTTCCTGGATGCTCATTATATGCCAAACCCCATGCTAAACCCAGGGTATGGGACATGAACCCATCTTGCTTTAAGAAAGGGGCTTCAGTTGTTCCTATATGGCTAGAACCATAATAAACAATGTACTGGTAATTTGTAACGTAAGTATTGCAATATGTTAGTAATAATCTTGCAGCCTTGGTTTCCAATGTTCATTTCATTTTGATCAGCTCGGTATGTTGCATTAATTGTTTCAGGTATTTTCATTACATGAAATCTACCACATGTCCGAGATGATTTAACCTATTTAAGTGTTGAACTGCTAGCAGAACTTGTAAATTTACAGTAATTCAGAATTAGTAAGGAAAACAGTTCACCAGTGTTTAGTTTTATATTGAGATCTTCAGCTTGGAATAAAGTTGTATAAAACGCAAAAGCAAAAGCAAAAAAAAAAAAAAGCCCATAGAAGGATTTCATCCCATAAACTCTTGTGACATCGATGAGTATCAATTACTACTCAATTTTTATAATTCACAAGCTGAGGCTGATGGAGGCTGATGGAGCAACTTGCTCAAGACCCCAAGGTCTTATTAAGGTTCTTAAGTCCAGGACTTGAATCCAGGTCTACCTTCTGACTACCAATTTCAGACTCTTTTTATCAAATCAGTGGTCCCTCTTGACTTTTAGATTTCAGGTCAACTAACTACCTGAATAACTAACTAACTAGCTAGCTAGCTATATGAATAAGTAACTGGATAAATAAACAGAGAAAGAAAACTTTGGACTAGCATAAAGCATTCAATCTTTAGTTGGCAAATGAGGCCATTAATAGACATTTTGCTCTCTCCTCCTCAAAACAGGTGACCATGCAGAGAGTTATTTTAATACCAATAGAGGAGAAAGGAGAACAGCTCAGTACGAAAGACCAGTTTCTAATTGGTCTAAATTTGTCTTTTGGAAATACTCACTACTAAGTCCCTAATTTTTTCACTTTGTCTGCTTGCAGGTGAATTGGCCTCAGGAAGGAAAAAGCTCAGCAGATTTAAAGATTACAGAGGAAATTGTGGGAAGAAGAATGAGGGTGGAACAGTGAGGTTTACATTTCTCTTCCCAAAGCAATTGTTTGCTTAAAAAAAAAAAAAAAAAAAAAAAAAAAGCCTTTCTGCCTTAACTAGCAAACATTGTATAATTTACAATTTAAGAGCCTTCCCCCACCCACAGGAGAAAAAAGTTAGAGAAAGCTTCCCTTTTATTTGCATTTTGCAGCAATCCATCAATTGCAGTTTGTTGTAAAGAATAGTTAAAATTTATTTGCTAAACAAAGGGAAAGGAAATTGAAAGCTAATGGTCATGCTGTGTTTGGAAGCTAGCCTTGAGGAGTGACCCAGTGCTCCCAGGATGGGACTCCAGCTGCAGAGGAGGGTTAGGGTGCATGCAAATCTGGTGATGGTGGTAGTCTTTCTAGCCCACCATGGTGGAGGGACTTGAAAAATAAAATGCAGTTAAGGAGACAACCAAACCCAACTGAGGGACATTCTGCAATAAAGCTGACCTAGACTCTTCAAAAATGTCGAGGTCATGAAAGGCAAAGGAAGGCTGAACCAAAGGAGACCAAAGGAGAGTAAAATGAGATGACAACTAAATGCAATGAGTGATCTTGGATTCAAAAAAATCCTGTAAGGGTATTATTGTGTCAATCAGAGAAACTGTAATATGGTGTGTGTCTATCTATCAGCTATCTATCTATCTATCTATCTATCTATCTATC
>NW_023270442.1:10361939-10514239 GCF_011800145.1 Mirounga leonina
ATCTATCTATCTATCTATCTATCTATCTATCTATCTATCTATCTATCTGAGAGAGAGAGAGATTGAGAGAGATGGATCAGTGTAGACCCAGCGACCTCCATCAGCCTTTTCCTGTGAGGGGAGGGTGTGAGGTGCGCCGGGGCACAAGTGATTTCTATGAGGGTGGGGAGTCGGGTAAGTTGGCTCTGAGTCCCTTTCATCCAGGTGAATAAAGCTGAAGGGCCCACAACACCATTGGCCAAGGGCAGCACAGGGGGCTCTGTGCCTGGGGCAAAGCCATGATCTGGAGGGGAAATCATGGTGTCCTCTGGTCACTGGGAAAGCCTCAGTTGTTTAGAACAACCTGCAATGAGCCCTTCTGGCCAGCAAAGACCAGCTCCCCTAGACTCTGTCATCTCTGCAGAGCATTCTTTAAGAACTATTATCCTATTTGTATATAATAGTACTGTATTAGTGTTAAGTTTCCTGTATTTCCTAATTGTAGTGTGGTTATAACCCTAGTTCTTAGGAAATACATACTAATGCATTTAGGGGTGAAAAGGTCATGATGTCTGACACTTACTATTACAACACAATTATTTATTACTATTATTGTTTATTGTTGCTGTAATTGTTTTATATAGAGAGAATCACAGAGCATTAAAACAAATGTAGCCAAAGGATTACATGATGAACCTAGATGAAAGGCATACAGGAGTTCATTGTACTTTTCTGGCATCTTTTTTCTAAGTTCACCTCTTGCTAAATAAAAAGAGTAAACATGGAGATAGAAAACAACACCATAAGAGCCTCCTTCCTCCACTCACACCCCCAGGAATGCAATTGGAAACCACATCTTTGGTTTTAAAAGCACTTCAGAGCAAGGAGCCTGTTTATTTCACCTAAGTTTGAGTTGGGCTCTGCATGTGGAGATAACTTTCAAAAATGTCCAAATGGCCAATTCTAAACACTAGTTTTGGCCACCTATCCACTCTGTGCACTCAGACATGACACAGAAAAATGCTGATTTGCATGCACAGGGAGTGACTCTGGGAACAGGTGGAGCATATGGAGGAGGAAAAAAAAGAAGCCGCTATTTCCAGTGAGGGTTTAAAATTTCCCATTCCTTCTACTTAAATAATAATAAACTTTGCTATTTACATTACCCCTTGTATGAAGGATGCTACATGCCTTATAAACATCTTAATAAACCTCAGAATATACTTTCAAGGTGAAAAGGTGTCAGTATTATTTTACAGTAAGGAAAGTGAGACACAGTGAGGTTAATTGTTTAGATCAGCACTAAAAATAAGTCACAGATGCCAGGAACTGGGAGGGACCTTAAGGTCAAACCTTTACTTCATGCATGATTCCCCTCCACACAGCTGCTGCTGAACGCCTCTCTATTTGAGAAATTTTCCACCTCACACTGCAGTCCAGTTCATTTCTGGACAGCTTAGTTACATTTGATGAGTATTAGTTCAAAAGAAAAGTACCTATGTTTTCTGGAGTCTTAATCCAATTCCCCGTTCATTAAACCACATCAGTGGGGTTGATGCCATAAAGATGAATGCAGTAAACCATTGGGACCCACAGATAAGATCGTACATTTTAAGTGTTAATTTCCTCTTCATTTGTACTTAGAAACATGTGAAATGGCATTTCACAGACTTGTTGGTATATTAATATACCCAAATCTAATAGGATTCTTAAGAGGATCTATGTACCCTCCAGAGGTAAGGAAAAATCAGAACTAAGAAATGGAAACGGGTAAGTGAGTGAATTACCTGGGGGAAATATAGCACTTTTAAGTGCAGATCTTCATACATACGATTTTTCAAAAGTGCATAAAAAAAAAAAAAAAAAAAAAAGCTAGAGACTTCCCAAAAGAAAAACTGTGTCCCTTGATCAAAGGACCTCAAAGAAGAATCTACTCAAAATATTTGAGATGAACTGTGCTGCAGTTAGCTCAACCTGAATGTTTTAGTCTTGAATTCTTGCTGATATCAATGGTAGCTAAAAAATAATATACCTCTGTGCACTAAAGATTGGGTTCCAAACAGAATTCCAAAAATTTGAATAGGGTTCTGGGCAGAGGACTGGAGTGGGTGGAAAGGAAGGGTAGAAAAGAGTGAGGACAGGAAAAAAAAAAAGAACTGCAATTTATTATCTTGTTGGTTCTGAGTGCCAAGGACTTCTATCTCCCAGCTATTTCAGGTGCGATTGTAGGAGGGCTTGTAGCAGAAGTGTTTTGGCTAGCACAATGGTCATCATAACACAGTGGGGCGAGTTTTGATTGCTGAAAGGGAAAAGATTTACTTATTGTTTTATTTGGCACTGATTGCCTACTGAATATCTTTCATTTTGGCTTGGTTATTTATACCAAACTGTTCATTTTCTTCAAGGCCAAATATTAGGCCTCTGTCAAGATTCTTGGTTCTGGACAATATATTCTTTTTGCTTTCTATAGAAGATGGAGGGAAAGTAATAAACATAACAAATCCGAGTCACTATTTAAATACAGCCATACAGCCATAAGAGCAGTTATTTCACTTATTCATAGAGTGGTTGAACATATGAAATGAGTTAATTATGCAAATTTTTTAAAAGAGCATGTGCCACATAAGAACTCAAGAATTTAGTTATTGTGGTATTTGTGGCTGTCATTTCTATTGTGTCTTCTCCTTGAATTTATTGTTTTCCAATCACTAACATTTTTATGTATGTTAATCTTATTTCAAATTAATCCTCATTGTAAAGCTTTGAGATAATGTTTCAAGTGATAGTTAATAGCTCTTTATTGTAGGCTGCATTTTAGAAATCTCATGGCTCTGATGTGTTGAGAAAAATGACTTAAGGCAACCATGGATGAAAAAAAAAATCTCTTGAGGACTATGTGTTGTGAACTCAGGGCTAGAGGCATCTGGCTGGAACTCATTTCCTTGATGGCCTTATTTAGTCCCATCTATATCTCTCAAATTTGTATCTCCAGCTCACACCACATTTTGAACTCCGGACTTATATATTAGCTGCCTATTCATCATCTTCATTTGAATGTAGTAGATATTACAAATTCAAACTTACCATGTTTACGACTGAACAAACTTCTGGTATCATCCTTATTCCTCCAAAGTAGTTCCATCTATAACCTTCCCCACCTTAGGTGATGTTAACTCCTTCCATTGGCTCAGGCTAAAAAGTTTAGATTCACCCTTGACTCCTCTGTTTCTCTCTCAGCCAGCCTCTACTTCTTCAGGGCATTATGCTAGCTCAACATTTGAAATATTTCTAGAAACTGACAATTTCTTAATCCTCTATTACTTACCTTCCTCAGTTGCCTTGATTTCTCTAGAAGCTACCTATTTTTACCCTTGCCTGCCTGTATTGTATTATCCATACAAGAGCCAGAATGATTTTTTTATGATGTAAATCTGATCATGTCACTCCTCTGCTGTAAACTGTCCAATGGCTTTCCCATTTCATGAAAAGCAGAAGCCCTCCTTGTGGTCTATAAAATCCTCCATGATCTATATGGTGCGTTTCTCTGACCTACTTTCCCACTACCCTTCCCCTCTCATGCTGATCCCACCACACTGGCCTCCTTGTTTGTTTGTTATAAATAAAGATTTGTTGGAACACACCATACTTGTTCATTTGCGTGTTGCCTATGGCTGTTTTCTTGCTACCTTGGCAGAGTGAAATTGCCGTGACCTTATGACCCACAAAGCTTGAGCTATGTACTATTTGGCCCTTTAGAGAAAAAAGTTTGCTGGTCCCTGTTCTACAGAACTAATTGTGGCTACATTTACTGAGATTGGCCTTAAAAAAGCAGAAACTGCTGACTATCCTCCACACTGCATTTGGTGCTCAGCTTCTCAGTTCTTTCTGATGTGTGTGAAGGGATAGAAGCCAGGCTTCCACCAGGGGTCTAATGAAGCAAAGGGGATGACCAATGAGCAGCAATTTCTCATTACCTAGGGTCACCTCTGAAAGTGGGAATCAGAGAGAAGTAGGTGACTAATGGGAAGAACATCCAGGCAACAGAGAGAGAGAGAGAGAGATGAAGTGAAACAAAAATTCACTCCC
Organism: Mirounga leonina; assembly: GCF_011800145.1. Taxonomy (NCBI): domain Eukaryota; kingdom Metazoa; phylum Chordata; class Mammalia; order Carnivora; family Phocidae; genus Mirounga; species Mirounga leonina. Next base: position 10,366,005 of record NW_023270442.1, read on the forward strand.
CAACAGTTCTCTAGGGTCTTTCTAGATTTTCACTTCCAGAATTCTGCCTGCTAGTATTTAGTGAATTGAATTTTGTCCTTAGAGACAAGCACAGTGCTCCCCTTGACTTCAATGGGAGTCACGGACCATCTGGCCCCCCAGACATCTGTGCTAGCTTCAGGCTATTTAACAAACTCCTAAACAAATCCCAGTAAAGTGTTCTTTAATAGGTACTTAATTCTGGTGTGAGGGCAGGTGCTGAGCACACCTAAGTCCTTTCTTTTCCTTCAGGTTTACTAAGTTTTCTCCTTTTTTTTTTTTTTTGAAGATTTTTATTTATTTTTTGACAGAGAGAGACACAGCGAGAGAGGGAACACAAGCTGGCGGAGTGGGAGATGGAGAAGCAGGCTTCCCGCGGAGCAGGGAGCCCAATGTGGGGCTCGATCCCAGGACCCTGGGATCATGACCTGAGCCGAAGGCAGATGCTTAATGACTGAGCCACCCAGGCGCCCCAAGTTTTCTCCTTTTTATGGCTTGATAATTACTGCAACCAAAACCCTGAGTCAAGTGGTATTAAACCCACTCAAAGGCAAAAGATGTCTACCTTTATTGATCTCAGTTGACCTGTTTACTCTCTGGGTTCCAACTTAATGGCTCAATTGATTATTCATTTACATTTTTAATTTCTTTGTGGGCAAAATCATTTTAACATGAATCATTTCTAACTTAATGGGCAACATACAAACTCATTTGGGATTTTCAACTTTAGCAAGTATTTATTGAGCAACAAGACTTGGGTGAACTTAATAGGGATGAAAAGCAGATTTTAGTTTCTTGTAAAAAAAAAAATGATAGAAATGATAATTTGAGTTTCCTCCTGTGCAAAATCCTCATCACTTATGAGTGCTCACCTGAAATCAGAAGGTTGGTTAGGACATCAACTTTTGTGTTATCCTTTTACAAATTATATTTTGTCTAAATTCAATTTGAAATCTATAACAGTTATGCTCATACCTTTAGTTGAGCTCTTAAGTTAAATCTAAAAGTTTTAATATCATTCATTAATTTGTTTTCCCTTTAGATGGCCCTGCTTTGCTGGAGATGTAGAAATAGTGAGAAGAATTTGTACTATCGAGGTACTACATAATAAGAAATAGTATAACTTTATTAGCTCTTGCAATTCTCTATTTACAAAGGTAAGCAACATGGAAGATCTGATTACACTTACATTCATAATTGAAGGGGAGCAGAATTTGCCAGTCCAGAATGTGTCTCTTTGGCATGGGATTATTATGAAATGTTTATTTTTGAGAAACAACAGACACAGATAAAGCTCTGAAATCTGAGTAGACGTTACCCTTTTATAAGAGACATTTACATGTGTAAGGGAAGTCTTCATTTGTAAGGGTATCTCCCTCACTGTACCAGGAAGAGGGGGGAGGACTCAATCTCTAGAAATTCTTCTCAATGGAGAAGGCAGGGACTTAAATATGCATAACAACCTTATCCTTGCTCACTGTGCTTTTCCTGATAACTTCTCATAACTGACTTCCCACCCCCAGCATCTTTTGTCTTTAGCAGAAGATGGTATTTAAGGTGATGGCTTTGGCCATTTCAGAGAGTTAGTTTTCTTGGGTTTCTCCCATGCTTACAGGTGGTATACATCTTATTAAACTTTGTTTGCTTTACTCCTGTTAATTTGTCTCACGTCAACTTAATTGCTTGACCAGACAAAGATCCTAGAAGGGAGGAAGGGAAAACTTTCCCACCCCTACACATTATAATATTCCATCTCAAGGCCTTTTAAATATGCTTGTGGAATTCATTTGATAGTATGTTTTTTTCTTCCCAGCAAGCAGGTGAAGCTTTAAGAATATGACTGCCTGTGGCTTATTCTTCCCTGTAGGACTGTTTTGAATATAACATTTATAAGTTATATATACAATCACCTACCTTCACTTTTTTCTAAAATGAGATGAGATATAAGAAAATACATAAATGCATATTTCCAAATAGAACAGTCATTTTTATCTGACAGTTTAAAATGGAACCAGAGTTTAGTGCAAAGTAAAGGAGGCTTACTATTCATCCCCTAAGAACTAGAAAGTACTAGTGCTTGGTAAAAAGGACCAAAAATGAAAAATGAAAATGAAAAATGAAATACTATTAAAAACATTGTTAAGTGCTTTGCTTTATTAATTTTCACTGGTAATTTTCTTAACCTTATTACCAAATGTGTAGCTCAAGACATGAGCTAATTTTAATTCTTGGAGGAAATATACGCATAAAATAAATAATATTATTCCTAAGTATTATTACTAAGTACTTCCCTATATGCCATAATTGTGTTAGGTGGCAGATTATAAAAATAAATAAGATAGAAGTCCAATGTTTAGGAATTCCTAGTCTCCTAGATATGCAAACAGGTAATTGAAACATGTAATATAATACTTATATTTGCAAAGTGCTACTGAACCCTATGGTGGTCTCAGAGGACTTTAAGGAAGAAGTGATATTTGAGTGTGATCGTGTGGAATGAGAGAGCTCACTGTCTCAGGGGTTGTGTGGAGGATCATGCATAGTAAGGGGCCAGCTTCAGAAAAGGAGAGTCGGACATATTTATGGATACATCTCATCAGGTAAGAGACACAAAAACAAAAATAAACTATTGGGATTACACCAAAATAAAAAGCTTCTGCACAGTGAAGGAAACCATCACCAAAACCAAAAGGTAACCTACTGAGTGGGAAAGAACATTTGCAATTAAAATATCTGATAAAGGGTCAATATCCAAAATATATGAAGAACCTATGCAACTCAACACCAAATTTTAATCCAATTAAAAATGGCACAAGACCCAAATAGACTGTTTTCCAAAGAAGACATACAGATGGCAAACAGATACATGAAAAGATGCTCAACATCACTCATCATCAGGGAAATGCAAGTCAAAACCACAGTGAGATATCACCTTATACCATTCAGAATAACTAGTATCAAAAAGACAAAAAACAGTAAGTGTTGGTGAAGATGTGGAAAAGAAGGAACCCTCATGCACTGTTGGTAGGAATCTTAATTGGGGCAGCTACTATAGAAAACAGCATGGAGATGCCTCAGAAAATTAAAAATAGAAATACCATATGATCCAGTAGTTCCACTACTGAGTATTTATCCAAAGAAAATGAAAACACGAATTCAAAAAGATATATGTACCCTTATGTTTATTGTAGCATTATTTATAATAGCTAAGATATGGAAACAACCCAAGTGTCCACTGATAGATGAATGGATTAAGAAGATATGGTATGTATGTAATGGGATATTACACAGCCATGAAAAGAATGAGATTTGTGACAACTTGAATGGACCTAGAGGATATTATGCTAAGTGAAATAAGTCAGACAGAAACAGACAAATACTATATGATTTCACTTATATGTGGAGTCTAAGAAACAAAGCAAATGAACAGATGAGCAGACAGACCCATAAATACGAGAACAAACTGATGGTTGCCAGAGGGGAGATGGGCCGGACATGGGCAAAATAGGTGAAGGGGAGAGTGAGGTCAGGCTTCCAGTTATGGAATGAATAAGTCACAGGAATAAAAGGTACAACATAAGAAATATAGTCAAGGACATTTTAATAGCATTGTATGGTGACAGATGGTAACTCTATTTGTGGGGAGAATAGCATAGAATATAAACTTGTTGAATCATCTGAAGCTAATGTAACATTGTGTGTCAACCATACTTCAGTAAGAGTCAGATGAAGTTGGGGGTGTGTAAGGAAGGAATGGTGGACTCCTCATCCTAGCTGATGTGAGGTATAGGAAGTGTAGGGAAGGGGATAATGAAGTGCCAGGGTTAATGGAGTTGAAAAGGGCAAGATGGTGAACAGCTTCAAATTAGAAGGACTTGACAAAGGAGAGTCACCAGCCTGGGGACTTAACTGTATAAAAAGGAGCCTGAGTTACAACAAACTTCAAAATGTGACCAGAAGACAGAGAGGAAAGGTGCCTGCAAAAGAAACTTGAAATGGGGGCAGGTGAGAGAAAGTGTCTAGTGAGATGGAGGCTCTAAGCATCACAGTTCTGTTCTGCACCCTAATATAAGCAGTGGAACAATGCAAACTTTATTAAGGGTTGGTTATCAGGGGTTCTTAGTCCCTTTCTTATGAAATGGTCAGTTTTATTGCTATAACCTCTAACTAGATTCCTCTTTGTTAAACTACTTTAGAAACTTGTCTAACATATAACATTTACATAGCTACTTATCAAGTTGGAAGCATACTTCATGGTCATTTTTCCAACTTTCTTTGCATTATTTAAGGAATGGAGTCATTGTCACAGTCTTAATAGAGTTGGAGAAATGTAATCACATCTTTAATATTCTGATTGGATTACAACATATATCAATAAGGTGATATTTGTTGAACACTACATCAAAAACTAATGATGAACTATATGCTGGCTAACTGAATATAATAAAAAAATAAAAAAAATAAAAATGTAGTCATCAAAAATAAAATAATAAAATTCTATTAATAATCTCTCATCCCAGCCCAATGTGTAATATCATTAAAACTTCAAAATAAACAAAACAAAACAAAAAACAAATCCCCCTAAGTATGATGATGGAAGGATCATCAGAAAGGATCCAAAGGAATCAGACATGGTGACACATGGAATTCCTAAATTAGAATACTCCATCAGCTTCATATAAAAGAGCATTTTTATTTATTTTTATTTTTTTCATTTTTTTAAGATTTTATTTATTTATTCATGAGAGACAGAGAGAGAGAGAGAGAGAGGCAGAGGGAGAAGCAGTCTTCCCCGCGGAGCAGGGAGCCCGATGTAGGGCTCGATCCCAGGACCCTGAGATCATGACCTGAGCCGAAGGCAGACGCTTAACCATCTGAGCCACCCAGGCGCCCATAAAAGAGCATTTTTATGCACTCCACCTGATGAGCCAATGCCTCTAGAACACTCAGATTCCCTTTGTTCAGACCTGACATGGCCAGGTGAGGTCTCACGCGAGTCCCATACCTGTGCTGTCTTCGTAAACCACCGTCACCGTTTTCCAGTTGTAGTAAAGGACCAGATCCAGGACCGCCCTGCTGATAGCTGCATAATCTGGGTACAGGTTGATGTAAAACAAGTCTTTGTTGTCCACCGAAGGGTGTTTCCAGCGGGTCTGTATATGTGGAACTTCGAGAGCATTGCAAATCGACTGCACGGCACTGACAGAGGAACTGTGGGAAGGGCCAAAGAGAGCAGCCACACCAAGAGCCAGCTGGTCACAGGCTGGTGGCCACAGACAAGGAGGGGTAGAAAGGGAAGGCAGGGAAAGGGGCAGAGAAAGAGAGAGCTGTGAATTTCATCTTTCCCTTGATCCCTCTTTTTATTTTCACTATTAGAAATTTTCCTCTACTCTGCATCTGTATGTTGAGAAAATATGCTTAATCCAACTTCCAATATCCTCGAGATAGTAAAATGTTTGAGAGACTTGAATGTGGGACTGATTAGTAACACATCACAGGGCCAGTTCTGTGCAATCAAAAATGAGTAGCTGGTGTCACACCATTACTTTTAATCAGATGGAGTCTACATCCCTTGCTTGGCGTGGCATAACCCAGGGGTGCGCAGAGCTGTTCTACAAGACATTTGCCAAGTGAATTTCATGTGAATGAAGTTCTGTCCTATGGCTGGGTGTCAATGAGGATATTAACATGGTCCAAGAATTCAGAAGATTCTCTGGGAGGCTGCAAAGTACCATCTTCCCAAAACTCAGAAATGAATTCCAGGCTATTGAAAAACCGCTAAAGAATATCAAGTGACATTGATACCTAATTAATTATAGAGTAATAGCATAGCATAGCTTAACGGGATCTTAGAAGCCATTTGGTCCAACCCACTAATACCATAGACAATGGAGTGAGTTCAGGGCCACGGGCTTTCTACCAGAGCCCAGGGGCCCAGCTCAAGGTCAGGCCTCTCCCTACCTCAACATTAGCCAACATGCAGCCTAAGAAAATCAAGTCAATATGTACTTAAAAATGAATTCATAAAATTTATTTATTTTTCTCATTATTAGATTTTATACATTCATTGAGAGAATTTAGAATATATTAAAGGTAAGGAAGGAAAAAAAGGCTTTGTAATTCCATCATCTTGGGAAAATACCTATTCCTATTTTGGCATTCCAATATATAAAAAATTAAATCATTATACAGATACATTTGATATCTGTATTTGATACATTGCTTTCTTCATTTAACACTGAATATAACACTATATTTGTTACATTGATACATTGCTTTCTTCATTTAACACTGAATATAACAATAAAAGTACACTTTTCCCCAAGTCCCCTCAAAGTCTTCAAAAGTATATTTTTCATGTCTATAGAATAACCCTTCCCATGGATATGTCATTAGTTATTTAACTATTTCTGATGCTATTGAACATTTAAGCTGCTCCTAATTTTTGTTATTATAATTAATACTATAGTACTTATCTTAGTTCTTATATTTTTCTCTGAATTTTACATTACTTTCTTAGAGTAGATTCTCAGCTATAATTAAATGGTATGATACTTTTTAGTTACTTGATACATATTAAGCAAATTCCCTTCCAGAAAGATGGGACTGATTATCCTCTACAATCATGTAAAATAGTGTCTACTCATTTCATGCTGATATAAATTTATGCTGGCATTATATATAAGTTTAAAAGCATTTCAAATTTATATTTTAATATTAATTTAAAGGAATTTGCAACTGCCAAGAGATGATTAAATATTTGAATTAAATAATATCAAAATTTATAAGTAGAAAAATTATATATATATAATTTGTCAAAATTATCTGACTTGATTTAGAGAGAAAAAATAATAAATAAGGTTTTGAAAGCCATATTGCAAATATCTATGTAACTGCAAATGTTGACAGTCATTCACAATGGAAACTTTCTGATACTGTGCTCTTTGGTACCGAATTACTACCTGAGATATGAAGACATACAATTTTCTGCATTAAGTGCTGTTAGCATAAATTGCCATTGTCTTCAGAAGCTTATTTTCTGGATATGTTTTCACTGGTAAGACAAAATGAGAGCATGAGAGTATATGAACTGTTGTTTTCTCTAACATGGGCAATGGATTGAGATACCTGCTAATATTTAGCTCAGGGATGTTAATATGACTTGACAGAAAATCAATTTTTTGAGTTCTGTTTGCCAGCAAATTACCAGTTTTAAGAAGCTTTGGGGGTGTTTAATTTACAAGTGCGGCAGGTACTTGAGATCACAAAAAAGCTTTCAATTTTATGTGGGTTGAAGTATCGTTGTTAAATGTGTTTGCCTTTCTAAGGTATTTGCTCAGCAATGTTTGTGTGTGTGACAGAGAGAGAGACAGGACAGAGACAGACAGACAGAGAAAGAGAGATACAGAGAGACAGAGACAGAGATAGATCCTGAGTTAATGCTATGTGGAAACACCAGTATTCGTTACTTGGCAATCGACATAAACATGGTGTTCATTGCATTCCATTTATTTGTGGACAACATTCCTCTATGAGGGAAAGAGCCCCCCCCCCCCCCGACTCGAGGGTGTGGGGCAGCCTTGGTTTCCACATATAAACACCTGCGTGGAGTCTCAATACCTCCCTGGTTAGAGGCCAGGTTTCAAGTGTACTGAACGTGATTGTGCGTCAGCGTTGTCTTGGAAGTGTTTGGGGATGTCTAAGCAAGCCCCACAATCCCAATGGAATCTTTCCATGACAGAAACCTTGCAGCCTAGCCTAATATAAATTAGATTATTTTATAGGACCTGGTCTTCTACTCAGAAGAAAAAAAGAATAAGGAAAAAAATATGCAGAGATTTGTTACATTGGTTTAATTTTTAGATTTCTTTGATTCTGTGGAAAGGAGTTAAAAAAAAAAAAAGTTGAGAAGATGCTAGGTAAACCCAGGAGTTTACAACCTGTTAAAATTCAGGATGTGAGTTATGTGTGTTGTGGGCATTTCCACATGCTCGGTGGATATGACCTTCCACAAAGTTTTATTTGACTGCACTGTACAATTTCATGGTGGTATCTCAGCCTCAGGAAGGAAAAACAGATCAAGCTTGACATTTTCCATTCACAGCTGAACCAGTTAATCATAGAGTAGAGGGCACTGAAGGGTGAGCTAATCAGAATGGCCCAGAAAACATAGCTAGGCAACATCCATTAGTATAGTTCAGATTGCACTGGACAGTGACATCGAGGACCGAGATTTCCTGCAACCCATTTACACAAAGATGTCCGCTCTGAAAAAGGACAGGTAGCAGAAAAGGTGACTTGTAGAGCAGACACAACACCCAAAAAAGCTTTTAAAAATGTGAAAATAGTTACCTCTCCGCGAGGCTTCAAAACTGTCAAAAAGGTTAATTCTCTGGATGTCATAGGTTAATGTGGTGTTAGGCATCAGGGTTCGATTTCTGTTAATGCTCGTGACTGCGAACTTGAATGCTAGTTCTTCAACATTAACAGGTTCATTTTCCACAGTTTCAAAAATCCCTCCTGCAGAAGCAAAAGAGATGCATGAGAAGCATTAGTCACATCATTCCTGTGTATTTTTTTAAAAGAAGAATATCAATGATTCACACAAAAGGCCCCCCCCAAATAAATGTGGTGGTGGTCAGAACAGATCCCAAACCCAGTGTTAAAATTTGTCAGCACATGTTACCTGCACATAAACAGGTCTTCATATGTATGCCCAAGATTTCAAATCCAAAGTTGGACTGTATCTTACCTCTCAGATGGCCAATGTATTCCGAATATGAAGTACCATGTCAAGTATAACTGACAACATGGTGGAGGGTGATTTTCTACAGTTTGGACATGAATCACAGTGTGGTTGACCTATACATAATTTGAATTGTATCTGGCAAGACCCTCCTTCCTCAGAATGAAGCTCTTTCAATTCAAAAGCAGACCTTTCCAACTCCAGAGAAATCAGCCAGAGAGCTGAGTGGGGTCAAAATGAGGCATATATACACTTAAATTTTTCAAAATGAAAACATTTCTTCTTTTCTTCTGGTTCAGAATTCTGGGGTCATATTCCAGTACCTTCCAAAGTGCACAGGCAGATTCAAAGAACTTTTGTTTGTTTTGTTTTGACAAACTGTTTGGTCTGGCCCCAAAGCAATCCTGCATCCTATCTCCAGAGAAATGTGTTGCTCCCCTAAGAGAGAACATGCACTAAAACTTTGATATCTCAACCAGGGGCATCTCCAAACAAGTGGCAATACAAAATAGCAGTGCTTAAAGCTTCATTGGAGAATTCAGCTCTGACTTTGCTCGCCATGGTGATGTTAATAGAGGTAATTGGAGTATCATTAAACTGTACATTCTTAATGTTTTTTAAGAGTTGTCCTGGGATTATCAATAGATGCAAGACACACAGTAGAGGTGCTCTTAACTGACCTCCACTTAACTTATTCCTTGATTGACCAATACTCCTCATTTCCCCTGAATAAAACATTAACTGGAGCCTGTGAAATGCTGAATACTTGTAACTAGCTCTCACCATTGAGGGACTCCTTACCAAAGGTCAGATGTAGGTTGTTGTTTGTTTTATTTTTTTTCCAAACTTGGCTATGCCAGATTGATTTGCAAGTACTTCAAGTTCTCTCTACACTTAAAAAAAAATCTAAAACTGAAAATCCCAAATAAAAGTCACAGGCACCTGTATGATTTATGTGTATTCTTAGAAAAAGAACTCTAATTGGCAAACTCTAATCAAAGAAATGACTTTTGAAAGAATAGTAAACCAATACACATCTATAATTTTTAAATTATTATTATTATTTAATTATTATTATTTTGCAATTTCCTGCTCAACTGACTTTCTCTATTAAATAATCAATTGCAATGTCAGGTTGCAAAAGCTGAGAAAGTTTGTACGGAACTACTTTGGCTTCCTTTGGAAATGTCTCTGGCTTTTGGACTGATGATATGAGATACTCATGCAGAGATCATTTTTCTGTTCTCTGAGAGACCAGAGTTGAACACTGTGTGACCATGGTATGAGACCATGTTAACCTTTACCTACAGATTCCTACTGGACACTTATTCTGAAATCCATGTTAGGAAAAATTTTGCTTTTATGTGACATTGTTTTTTTGTTTGCTTTTTTCTCAGACAGTGCTAAGTAGGTTCTTTGGGGGTACTCTCAGTTTCTCTCACAACTATTAAGTGGACGCTCCACAGTGAGGTGATAAGCTTAGATAATAGAAGAAGATAGATGTCAAGCTGATCCACAATTAGAATAGCCCAGTCTTAAGTTCAGAAACTCTTTGGTGTTAGGACCTTCACAATAATTATTAGCATTTTTAAAAAATCTGTTTATCTCCTCATGCACACGGTGAGAACCCTTAAGAAGAGAGAATGTATCTTGTTCAGAATCACCATCCTTACTGAGATCAAAGTCACTTAAGATGTTCAGCCTATAACTATTTAGGAAATAATCAGTCATTGGCTCAAATGTAAGCACCACTCATCTGCATAAGCAGGCTGGTAAGAAGAAATACACACCAGAATGGGAATCAAAAATTCTGAACTTTGGACCTTGGTCCAACTAGTTCCTCTTTGAGGAGGAATTTTAAATATTGGGAAGAAAGTTACTATGAAATAGCTCTTTGGTAATATTTCATTTAAGCCTTTTAACATTCCATGTAGGAGGTAGTATTTCTGTTTTTATGCATGAATAAGTGAACTGAGACACACACACTTTGCCTACCTTATTCAAAGTCCCCATGCCTTATTTGTGACAAACTCAGCTGTTTGATTCTCCAATCTATACATAGATTTTTAAAATACATGTTATATTATACTATACATTATTATTTTATATATTTATATATTAAATATAATATTTATTATAGAGAATTAGCTCACATCATTATCATGTAGAGAACTATATATAATTGATTTATATATATATGTATTCACTTCATCAAATTATTTCTGATGCCCTTCATCTCTAAGTGTGGGTTTATAATGCTTATTTGCTTACTTTAGAGGATTTCTCTATAAAGGAAATGTTATAATGCACAGATGGTGCCCTGAAAACTTAATCATGCCCCAGAAATAAGTTAGTATTATTACACATGGATAAAGAGGAATTAACATTTGTTATAGAACTGCCTGCTCACCTCAAAATTGTGCCTTTGGTATATAGTTATTTTTTACATAAAGCTGAATGTTCCCGAGTTTAAGAGAATGATAAGTGTTTTTATTATGTGTGTATGTAGTGTGTAGGTGAACTTTGTTTTGTCATTTTGGGGCAATTTTCTTTCTTTCTGGCATCAAATAAGCATTATAAATGTTGTCATTAGCTTAACACCCCACCACACTCTCCTTTTTGCCTTAGGAAGGGTTGCTGCTGAATACCAAGAACCTGCCTGTGAAGTGAGGCATAGAGAGAACTGAGGAAGTTCCAGGAAAGTGAAATCTGATAGAGACAGGACAATTATTGATGGGAGCCATTCCAGTTCCTCCTAAGGGAGCAGGCTTATAAGCATTAGCCACTTCCTCTCTCCTCCTCCTCCTAACTTCACATTCAACAACACTGAATTGCAGAATCTTTGATAGGAGTAGAGTGACGCATGCGTGATATATATATATATATTTTCATTTGTAGGTGTGGGCTTGTCAATGAGACATTTCAAATCTTTGGGGCTCTCCATGTAGTCAACTTCTGGCCTCAGTCATTTGTACACATGGGTGCCATGGTTTCAAGAGGAGGAATTCCTACCTGGTTCCTTCTTTTGTTCCTCCCTTTGCCCCACCTGCCTTGCCCTTTTCTGCTAAGGTAAATGCCTCTCTCTCTCTCTTTCACCCCTCCATGTGAAGACAGAAGAGAAGACAGCTGTCTACAAGGCAGGAAAGAAGTCCTCACCAGACATTAGCTGTGCCAATGCCTTGACTGAGATTTCTTAGCCTCCAGAACTGTGAGAAATAGTGTCTATTGTTTAAGCCATCAGGTCTGTGAGATTGTTATAGCAGCCTGAGCTAAGATATGAATCTTTTTTTTTTTTTTTTTTTACCTCAAGGGCTTTGAAATTTAAAATGGACAATTTTAATGGAAATCATATCTATGCATGTAAAATTCTCTTCCAACAAGATCCTAAATTTATGGTACAGTGGTTTGAGGTAGGCAAAGAAAAACTCACTTGAAATCTCAATACAGAATCAGGTAACACAGTTCCATCACCACAGGTGCGTTTCTCTCTGTTGGGTAGATCCTGTACCAACAAGGTCAGGCCAAGACAGGCAGTTTTGTTTTGTGACCACGTAGACATAGATGGAAACCAGAGATGGCTACCTCCTGCACAAGTAACAGGTTGCCTTTAATAAAGGATAGTGGTGGACACAGAGGGTGCAAGTGAGAACTTGTGGTTTTGTGTCACATAATTCCATCTAGACTTCCAAGAGAATTTGGTCATATTCACAAACCCACCTCCTGTTGGGTCAAAAACATGATTGTTATAGGTAAAAAGCAGTCAAGGCTTAGACTAAGGCTAAGTCAAGGCTAAGACTGACTGCTGGGCTGTTTGCAAAGATACCTAAGGTAAACCCAAAGTAATGTTCTAATAACATATTTACAATAATACCTTTTGGAAATGTAATAACATTATATCCTTACATATATTTAGGGTTTTTTTTTTGTTGTTCTACTTTAACTGATTGTGTATGCCATGTCTACGACTCTACTGAAGAACTCATTCATTCATTTACTAAATCATTTGCTCATTTAGCTATTTATTTACAAAATGCCAGCCTCCTATGAGCCAGACACTGTACTTGGTTCTGGGGATACAATAGTAAACAAAATAGACAGAAATCTGACTTTTGGCTTTACATGCTAAAAGGGGAGCTGATCATGAACAGGAAGAAGGGAGTTGACATGTTAGGGTAGGAGGCCAGGAAAGATCTCATGAAGAGAGCAACTTTGAAGTAAGAACCTGCAGGGAGCGAGGAAACTGTCCTGAAGATATTGAGAGAAGAGCATTCCAGTCCGAGGGAACAACATGTTCTAAGGTGGGAGCTGCCTGGTTTTAATTTTGAGGAGTGGTGAGAATGAAGGTGGGTGAGCCTGGTCTGGACTGGTAGAAGATGAGTTTAGGGTAGTGATGGGGGTGGATTAGAGCATATCACAGAGGGTCTTATACGCCATAATAAGACCCTGGATTTTATTCTGAGTCAGATTGGAAGTCACTGGAGGGTTTTGAGTACAGTAGAGAAATGACGTATTTCAAGAGGATCACCCTATGTGACACTGTGATCTCTAATAAGAAATATATATTGGTCTTCATCCTCTTTTGGTGCAGAGCTCCTAAAGCCCTTGGAATTTCCTAAGTGATAAGAGCAACAAAGTTGTCTTTTGTCATGTTGATGAGGTGATTTGGGAGTCCCACCTAAGGAAGGGGGGCTGGTTGCCCAGACCAGAGAACCAACCATATGATTAGAGGATTGGGAACTCTCAGTTCCACCCTCTGACCTCCAAGATGGGGAGAGAAGCTAGAGTGGAACCAACTGCCAATGGTCAGTGGGTGCATCAATCATGCTTATGTAATGAAGCATCCATAAATGGCCTGAAGGATGGGGTTCAGAGAGCTTCCAGGTTGGTGAAAATATCCACATACCAAGAGGGTGATATATCCCAACTCCATGGGAACAGAAGCTCCTGTGCTTGGTACCCTCTTAAGCCTTGCCCTATGTATCTTTTCATCTGGTTGTTCATCTGTATCCTTTAATAAACTGACAAATATAAGTATGTGTTTCCCTGAGTTCTGTGAGCTGCTCTAGCAAATAATCAAATCCAAGGAAGAGGAAGTCATGGAAACCTCTGACTTGCAAGTGAATTAGGTAGCAGTTGTGAGTTACCTGGGGACCTACTAGCTATTGGTACCTAAAGTGGCAGAGCAGTCTCATGGGACTGAGCCCTTATCCTGTGAAGTCTAATACTATCTCCAGGTAGGCAGTTTCAGAATTGAGATAAACTATAGGACACCCAGCAGATGTCACAGAGAATTGCTTGGTGTGGGAGAACACCCACCCATTTGGTGACCAGAAATGTGCAGACCAGAAGTTTTGTGAGTGTGGTAGTCATGTGAGAGCAAAGGAGACACACATGGCACTGGGTTCTTAACACTCACCCCATTTTCAGTACTATGAATAGAATGAAGGGAGGAGAGGGGCAAGAGAAAAGGCAGAGATCTGCTACCAAAGCCACTATAATATCAGATGACTATAACCACAGGCACTGTGATAATCCAGGTAACTGATGAGAGGTGGTTTGGTATAGATGAGCAGAGTGTGGGGGTATGGCAAAAACTGGCCAAATTCTAAATAAAAATTGAAGGTAGAGCTGGCAGGACTTGCTGATCAACTATAAGTAAGAAGAAAAGAGTCAGGAATGACATCAGGCTTTTGGTCTGAAATTGCCATTCACAGAGATGAAGAAAAAGAGTAGGTGCTTGATTTGGAACATGAATACCATGTGCTGCTTGTTACAAATCTGAGTGGAGATGTCAACTAAGAGGTCACCTATATTGGTCTGGATTTTATTGGAGAGGTCTGGTCTAGAGATAGAAATTTGGGAGTCATCACTGAAGTTTATGTCTAGGTGGTATTTAAAGCCATAAGACTGGGTTGACAACACCCAAGAGCAAGAGTAGATGGAGAGTGGCAGAAATTGGAATGATTCAGTCAGAAACCAAGAAATGTCTGGAGCCATCAGCAGCTGGAGGAGGCAAGGAACTGAATCTTTCCTGGAGCCTTCAGAGGAAATTGGACCCTGTTAACAACTTGATTTTGGACTTCTGGGCTCCAGAACTGTGAGGGAATAGATATCTATTGTTTTAAGCCACACACTTTTTTGTCATTTGTTGCAGCAGCCATAGGAAATCCATACAGTATCACAATTGTCTTGAGAAAATTTCAGTAGTGGATGCTCTTAATTACCGTATTTTCCCCCTTTGTAAACTGTTATTTTATTTAATATTTCAATTAACAATCTTTAGCTCTCTGACTTGATTTGGCAAAAAAAAGCAAGTAACTCTACCACACAACACATTGGATTTCTTTGTTAATTACATTTTCCTGTCTTAGTCTTAATAGACAGGGGCAAGTTTTATTATTACACATATTCTAATAAACCTCGCTTACTCCCTTAACTAGCTGTTGTGTGCTCATTGTGACAAATTGCGAGGTCATGCAGGAAAGAAGGGCAATCAAGAAATGGAAAGCTTCAATAGTGTTGACTCCTGTTTTGCATTCCTGTGGAATAATAACCATTCCAGAAGCTATCAACAGAAAACAAGATGGCAATTTGATGTATTCCTTTGCTGATGGCTGCTCCTTAAATATACAGTATTATATTGCCTCTCTTTATTGCCACATCCATAATTCTAGTTTATTACATCATAAGCAAATTACTATAAGCCTGTATTTACTGCACCTTTAATTTCAAGGCTACACATTTAAATTCTAAGATTCCCTTAGATAATACTCTCTTCCCCACTCAGCTTACCTCTTCCTGTTTTAGTTTTGGAGACTGATACCATCTTGGTAAAGATTTCATGCTAGGTGAATTTGGATGGGAAGCAGATGTTCTATGACTTAATGGAGAATGAATGGACGAGGGGTACCTGAATTTTTACCTTTCATGAAGTCCTGATTATGGACAAAGTTGTAGGTAAGGACAGCCTCAATGGTAGGGCTGTTGCCCAAACCTTCTACAAGTGTCTTCAGATATTGGTGTCCTTTGAAGAGGGGGAATGGGGTTTGATGTCACCCCTGATCCAAGAACCACATCCAAACTCTCTGTGATGTTTCAGAGAGCTGCATGAGTACAGGAGGAATGACATTTAAGGTGGAAGAAAGTATGTTTTAGAGTAAGGAATTTCTGAGATGCTTCAGATGGTAGCAGTTATGGGAAAGGCCGGTTAAGGGAAAGGCTATGGGTTATGGGCAGTTTAGCACATGCTGCCAGTAATTTTTCTTAATAAATTTGAGTTGCACATTAAAAAAGAAAAATAATATATCCAAAGCCAAAGGTACTCTATTCTAGTGATATTCAATATTCAGTTTAATTTGATTCATCAAACATGATTGGCCATCTATTGATATCTATGATGCTGGCAGCAGTGGAGGATACAAAGATGGAAGCACTTGGTTCATGCCATCAGCAGGGCTTCCAGTCGAGTGGTGAGAGATTACAGAAAAGGAAACTATGTACAGTAGTCAATTATTCATAACAGAATAAGAAGCCCACTCTTTGTCCCCTCCCATGTGGAGTCTTTTCTGATTCTTCCAGCCAGAGGTGAACTCTTCCCTCTCTTTTGATAACGTATAATCTAGTGCATATTTGGGGAATTCATTTTGGTGTAAAATCATAAGCTGGGAGTCTAACTGTTCTTTGAGGGTAGGGATGATGTTTATTGATCCTTGCCTTCTGCCAGGACTAAATGTCTTGATTTGGGCAGAGTACATTGTCCCCAAACAATGCCCATCCAATTGAGTTGAGTCTCTTTGTGCCTTAACACCCCACCTAATGAAGTAATATGTTGGCATACTTAGTACAGTATGTTGGCATAATTGGCATAGTAGTATGGCAAGATAGAGAGGCTTATGAGAGTGTTGGAGAGAGGGAGGGTGGTTGTTGAGGCATGTAGAGACTGCCTGATTTCCTTCTTTCGGCCTTT
This sequence comes from Mirounga leonina, assembly GCF_011800145.1. Taxonomy (NCBI): domain Eukaryota; kingdom Metazoa; phylum Chordata; class Mammalia; order Carnivora; family Phocidae; genus Mirounga; species Mirounga leonina. Next base: position 10,382,735 of record NW_023270442.1, read on the forward strand.
TTAGCAGTGAATGCTTCCTTTCTCCCAACAATCATGGCGTATGATCCCCAAGCACTTTCAAAACTCGGACCCTTTCTTAAAGGCTCACTTGCCTCAGGCTGCCAGCACCTTAACACCTTGAAGGAATGGTTCATCTCCTATTCAGCTGCAGATTTCAGGCAAGAACCGGGAATATTGCTAAAGGATTCATGCCAAACTTTTATGAAATTCTGTGATCGCTCTCATGTCTGTTGAGAGCAGTTAGATTTTAAGCTTGTAACACCTCATTTAAATGACACATTCATACGAAAAGTCTCAAATTTCATTTTCTACTTACTAAATAAATGGAATATGCCAAGTTCACAACTTGTAGTTCTTGAAGCTGTGTAATACACTTCAGCACAACTGTCTAGTTTTCTTCCCCCCTATTTCTGCTATTTCTCAAGGTGAAATCTCTCCTTGCTGAAAAGGAAATATTGCTGCTAAAGAGGAGAACTGTTGTCCGACCAGAACAACTGGAAGTAAGTTCACAGCTCTGACAGAGCAGTATTTACCAATGTGTGCACAGAAGTCACCCATGAGATGCTACACGCAAAAGGAAGTTGAGTGGTCAAGAATGTTTAGGAAACATTTCTTTTTGGAAATCCACACTGCACAATAACATGTAAGAGTCTCTCAGAAATCCTACAGTAAAGAAGCAATTTGACTCCGGTCAGCCCAGGGATTCTCATTCATTCGATGATAGGAAAGTTTTCCTTGTAATTGGGATATACAGTGGAATTTCTATCCTGAGAAACACACATTCTGGGAAAAATTTGATCCAGTGACCTGCTCTCTTTGGGACTGACAAAAATAATTTGCAGTCTTAAATATTGTTTTGGTGCTCATTTTAATGAAAATTGGACACTAGGTTCTTGATCAGAAATATCAACTCTCTGATGATGACTTTGCTTTTTGAAAAATTAGTATTAGATTTATAATGTCAATTTTTACCCCCTTTTTCCATTTAAAACAATAATCTAAGCAAAAATATGGTCTGTATTTTATGAAAAAGTAATCTTTAGTTTTTTTACTTATTTGTTTTTAAAGATTTATTTATTTATTAGAGAGAGAGCGCATGCACGTATGAGGGGGGAGGGGCAGAGGGAGAGAAAATCAAGCAGATTCCCCGCTGAACACAGAGCTCACCCTCAGCTTGATCCCAGGACCCTGAAACCATGATCTGAACTGAAATCAAGAGCCAGATGCTTGGGGCACCTGGGTGGCTCAGTCGTTAAGCAGCTGCCTTTGGCTCAGGTCATGATCCCAGTGTCCTGGGATGGAGCCCCGCATCCGGCTCCCTGCTCAGAGGGAAGCCGGCTTCTCCCTCTCCTATTCCCCCTGTTTGTGTTCCTTCTCTCGCTGTGTCTCTCTCTGTCAAATAAATAAATAAAATCTTTAAAAAAAAAAAGATGCTCAACTGACTGAGCCACTCAAGTGCCCCAGAAGAAGTCATCTTTTTTTTTTTTTTTTTTAAGATTTTATTTAGTTATTTGAGAGAGAGATCACAAGCAAGAGAGAAGTACCCCGTTGAGTATAGAGCCCCAGGCAGGGCTCGATCCCAGGACCCTGGGATCATGACCTAAGCTGAAGGCAGACGCTTAACTGACTAAACCACCAAGGCACCCCTAATCAATCATCTCAAAGATATGTTGTGGACAGAATGCAAGTCCTTGACATTTAATGTAAATATTTTATTTATTTTATTATTATTTTTAATGTAAATATTTTAAATACAAAGTCCTTTGCTACATTTTCTTTTTCCTTTCTTATTATTTTCTATTAGTTTTTTTAACCTCTATGCATATTTATTTGACACATTTATAAAATTTTTTGTTTACTGACTTAAAAATTGTACAAAATGGTGAACTAGGCAACAATAGTATTTTAGAACAACAAAAAGAGTTAGAGTCTGATTTAAACACTCACATGTTTACTATGACCCACATCATTTAAAGAGTCTCAAACTGAAATTCTGTTTACTACTGTTCAAGGATGCTAGTCCAGAAGGTATCTGAGTTGAGCATAACCTCCCAGATTTGCTCACAGTCACATTCTAAGGTCCAACACTATAAAATGAACAGTTTGCATGGACATAAATAATGAATAAGCTCTATGGAAGTTACTTCTCAGAGAAAATCTTTTTGTGAAACATTTAGGTCCCAGATGAAGAGAGATAAACTTGACTATTATATGTATCCAGGAAAACTACAAGTTGATCAAAAATAAAGCACAGTTAAATGTTATGTCACAGAAGGATCTGTGTATTGAATGCCACCAATTGGAACTTTGGGAAGTGTGCACCGCTTATTTTAAAAGTACTAAACTCTGGAAATTCTCTTTGCTGCTCATTTACATATATTTTTAAATATGCTGTACTCTGTGAACTCCCATAATAAATACCACTGTCTGCTATGTGAGTAAACATTGTTTTCTTTTCTAAATAATTTTGTTTTAAAAACATATAAATTGGGCAAAAGTTGAAAGAAAGGGAAACACAACAAAATATAATCATGCCGGTGTGAAACAATTATTATTAATAGTTTGGTGATTTTCCCTCCATTTTATTCCCATATATATCTGAATTTTCTTTGAAATAATTAAGATGATACTATCTTATTATTCCCTGGCATTTTCACAAACACTGTACCATAGGCATCTCCCCCTGAAAACAAGCCTTATTTTTAGTGGTTGTCTAATATTTCATTGGATATATCATGGCTTCCTTAATCAGTTTCACCTTCTATTTATTTATTTTTTTGGTAAGTTGGCACTGATTCTTCACTGTTATGAATCCTATTATGATTGACATTTGCTGCGAGAAACAAAAATACTTTGAAGTATATTTATTAGGTCCTAAGTTATAAACCATTTAAGCTTTTGTTAAACATTGCTAAACTGCCATGCGGAAGGGAAAGCTAACTTGTATAAGTACTTTGTATCCATTGTGTAGAAATGTCCAACTGAACTGCAACCTCCCAAGAATCTGTATGACTTTTAATTTAGTTTGTAGCAGAAAGTATTCATTATTGCTTTAATATGCATGCCTTTGAATATGGATGAATTTAATTTTTAAAACTTATTTACTACCTATTTGTATGTCTGTAATTTTAAATTACTTGTTCCTGTCCTGTGCCCTTTTTTTTTTTAGTATTTTGAGATATAATTGTTTTTGTTATTGATGTAAGTTACTCTCTTACTCATAAGGATTTAAAGTCTTTGACATTTTTATTGCAAATATTTCCCAGTTTATTATTCAGCTTTTAATGATGGTTAGATTTTTAGGCAGAGAAATGTTTAAATTTTTATAATGCTAAATATATTGATTTTTTTCTTCTTGGAACATGAAACATTTGCAGCAGTTACTAATACTTCTGGTTCTTTTCCTCTGAATGTATGAGGGAATTGCACCTAACTTGGGGTTGGATGGGGCTGGGTGACTAGTTCTGTTCAGTGACTTGTGAACAAAATAACCTATGTCACTTCCTGGACAGAGGGCTAAACTGCCACCAAGAGAACCTTCAGAGCTTTTTTCCATTTCCCTCTGTCTCAGTGACTGGGACAAGATAGGTAACAGTTGCTCCCTCAGCCTGGGATCCAGAGGGAGGGCTGGAGGAGCAGAGCCTGCAACAAACTCATTATGGCCATTACAGCAAGAAAACCCCTTTGGTTATTTAAAGCCTCTGTTTGGGAGGAAGTCATTTGTTAAAGTAACGGAATCTAACCCAGTGGGACTGTTGGAATGTTTATGATTAGAAGTTCCTCTTCTATCCACCAAATTGATAAATATTCACATACATAATTACTCAGGATTTCAAAAAAGATTTTTACTCTTTATAGTTAGTTATTTAGTCCTTTTGAAATTTATTCTGGTGTGCGCTATTAGGGGGGAAAGCTAACATAATTATGCTATATATATAATTACCTACTGATGTATATAATTACCTACTGATGTGTTATACCACCTTCATCGCATACTGAGTTAGTACCTAATTTAAGTTCCTGACTATTCTGTTCTGTTGACCTTTCTGCCTAGTATATTGTATGAATACTAGTTTTAACACTTGCTGGGTAAATGGACACGTCTTCCTAAATTACCTCTCTTATATAAGATTTTCTTGAAAAATTTTGCCTACTTATTTATTGAAATTCTTTTGAGAATATCATTAAATGTATACATCATTTTTTGGAAATAAAAAAAATCCTATCTTTCTATCTAAGAACATAGGCATTTATATCAAGATATTTATATTTATTAGTTTTATTTTATAGTTTTCAGAAACAAGTCACACATAAATATATTTTTCTAGATATTTTAGAGGGCTTTTCTTGATAGTTGAGTTTGATCTTTTATAATATGTACTTTTTTGTTATTACTGATTTTATCTTATTCCCCAACCTCACTGAGGAAAAATTGACAGGTATTATAATTGACTGTAGTTTTCTGTGTGTATCTACATCTACTAGCCTTCCTGAACTATAATTAAATACTTAATTTTCTGCTTATTTGTTGAGTTTTCTCATAAAGTAATCATCTCTAAATATCCACCATCTCTGTTTTGTTTATTGCATTGGCTATAATTGAATTAAAGGCATAAGCCATGATATAATTATATCAGTGTTGTTTTAAGCTCACAAATTTTTAAAATATGAGCCTGAATGTCAAGTATATTGATTTTCATACTATTATGTCGGGGAAAGACATGAAAAATATCTAGTGTAAGGAAGCAGTTACCCTTCCCTCATGATAAATGCCAAGAAATCAGTTTGTTTGCCTTTTTTGAAAAATTAGAAAATAAGCATTGGTGTGACTTTCCTGGATCTCCCCTTATATCTAAATTGTACTTTCTGTCATTTCAATTGTTAAAAACTTATAAAAGTATCTATACTTTTTATTTATTAAAGCATTTGGGTTTGCGTATTTACATTTTCACATAGATCTGGCTGTATTTCACCTATTTTAAAAGATGTTTTTGCATTTTTGTTATTTTATAGCTATTCTTAAAATAATGCATTATTTCCTGATTGGCTTAAAAGTTAGTCATTTCTAAATTTCAGAATTTGAAGTTTCTTTAAATATTTCTTTTTTCTAATTTAAAACAAAGCAGCTTAACTGTGTTATGTAAAGTTTAATATATACATAAAAGAAAAAAACAATAATTTAAAATTCTACCACTCAGAGTTAACAATATCAAACTTTAGCTGTATTTCCTTTCAATGATTTTTTTGTAGTATGTGGATCTATAGTAGAATCATATTGCATATAAAATATATTTTTGTGCTTTTTCTCTTAATGGCATTCTCTATGTTATTTAATATTTATTAAATATAATTTTAGTGATGTATAATATTCCATCTCAAAAACAAAAGTTTGTTTAGATAACTCTATTGTTAAACATCTTTATTTCCAATTCTTTGCTATCAAAGATAATGCTTCAATAAGTATATCCTTGTGAAAAAAATAATATTTTTTCCCCTTTATTTCCTCAATTCTTTTATATGACATCCAGGGTTTAATAATATGTTGGTTTTTAAAGATTTTGATCTATATTATCTAATCATCCTCAAGAAAGATTGCATCAATTTACATGCCTACCATGAGTACATGAAAGTGCACATTTCTCTGAATTTCTAGGCATTGTAAATAAAAAGAAATCAATTCCCTAGGCAAAACCTTTGCAACTGATGGTTATTTACATTCACATTTCATTGAATATTAATGAAGCTGAACATTTTCTTGAAATGTCCTGTTGTATTTCACTGTATTTGTTCCTTTGCCCATTCTTAAATCCTGGTCCTTGCCCATTTTGAATGGGGTATCCATATTTATCTTATGCATTTATGCATTAGGGAAGGAAATTATCTGCCCATAATTCTTTCTGATACTTTTTCTAGTTTGCTATGCCTTCAATTTTATTGAACATTTTTTTCCTTATTATGAAAGTTTTGCTGTGCCTTTAATTTTATTTAACTTCTTTTTCTGATTATGAAAATTTTATATTTTTATGTAATTCAACCTATATATTTTTTTGTTAATCAACACATCTTTTTTTATTATGTTAATCACCATACATTTACATCACTAGTTTTTGATGTAGTGTTCCATGATTCATTGCTTGCATATAACACCCAGTGCTCCATGCAGTACGTGCCCTCTTTAATACCCACCACCAGGCTAACCCATCCCCCCATCCCCCTCCCCTCTAGAACCCTCAGTTTGTTTCTCAGAGTCCATAGTCGCTCATGGTTCGTCTCCCCCTCTGATTTCCCCCCCATTCATTCTTCCCTTCCTGCTATATTTTTATGGTGAAAATAGTTACTCTTTCTCTTCTTTTTGGAAACTGCTTCCCACGCATGCTTCTGTACCATTCTTGTCATGAGGCAGGAGCAGCCATGTTACGCTATGGTGACAGCTGAGTGTTTCAACATATGCTAATGTTTCTTTTGCTGGACTTTTGTCCCAGGACCAAGAGAAAGTGAGTCCATCTCTTTTCAGGTATCCAAGCCACAGGATTGAAAGTTCTGAAGCTGTTGGCACACTGCCTTCCACCATGTTGATTAGAGAAATGGGGGAAACCATGTGCCATGAGGAGAACGAAGGAGACGCATAGAGAAGAGCAGAGCTAGAAAAAAAATCTTAATGGGGTGCACCTCTCTCCTTCTAGCTATTTCTGCAGTTCAGCCACATTCTTGCCCTTCCATCTCAATATATGTATAAAAAATTCCCCCTTTCAGCTTAAACTAATTTCATGGGGTTTTTATTAAATGCAACCAGAGTTCTAACTGATATTTTGTCTTCATGATCTTTGTTTCATGGCTGTAGTGCTTCAAAAATTCTCTCCATTCTAAGAAATATTGCCTAATTTTTTTCTGTTGATTTTTACATATTTAGTGCTCTAATATGTTTATAATGTATTTTGTATATAGTGTAAGCTAACTGTCATTTAAAAAAAATATATATATATATATATAACTGGGATGCCTGGTTGGCTCAGTCATTTAAACGCCGGACTCTTGGTCATGATCTCAGGGTGGTGAAATGGAGCTGGAGTCTGGCTCTGCGCTCAGTGGGGAGTCTTCTTGAGCACTCTCTCTCTCCCTCCTCCTCTGCCCCTCATGCCCTGCTCACATGTTCTTTTTCTTTAAAGTAAATAAATAAAATCTTAAAATATATATGTGTGTGTGCATATATATGTATACATATAATCAAACATAAATACATTAACAAATATGCTATACTAAAATAAATTCTAATTGTTGTGGAATTGTAGATAAATGAGCAGTAAATCTTGACTGGGGGTGAGGATATGCTTCCTGAACTTTTCCATTTGGCTATGTGTAGAATTTTAAGATGTGCAGAAACAGAGGGAGTATATCATAGGCAGAGCATTAGAAAAGACTTTGAAGTTCAGAAAATATTGGCCAATTTGGGACGGATGTTCCTGGAAATGAACTTTTCCGTGCCTTTTTGTTTTCTCCAGCTATACAAACTTTAGCTATGGCATCTTTTCATCTATAGTACATGAATTTATTTATATTAGTCCCCCTTTCTGAGCCATAAACCTGAACTGTCTTATTTGTCTTTATAGTCTCAACAACTATACAGTGTGTTGCATGGAAGAGGTGGTCAATGAATGTGAAATGAGTGAATAATTAAGTGTGAGTTTTAGCCAGCAAGACAGGCAATGGGGAGATAGCCCAGAGATTTTCCTGGAACATTAACACGCTCTAATCTGTGTCTTAAGCAGGTTGTTTTATAATTAGAATTTCATGATGTATATTTAAAGTGTCTTTAACTTTTTGCATCATTAATTTATTGATTGTTTTCTGACAAGTGAGGTACAAGTTACTTTTCATACTTTTCCCCGTGGTTTTCTTTGGTATTTCAAAGGTCCATCGCTTTTCATTTAAGTTCAAAGTATTTGCCAAGAGTAATGATGATTCTTAATATCAGTGCTGAAATTAAACCACTCTATTTAGTGCCAATTACTAAAAAAGTAAATTAACCAGGAAGAACAACAAGGAAAGAAAATCAATGTGCATTTGCAATGTGGAGGATATTTGTGGTTAGTGACAAAGGTGACCAACCACTCTGGTTTGCCTGGGTTGCCTGACTTTTGGCACTGAAACCAGGATAATAGGTCACCCTATACCTGACCCAGGTCTTTGGCTTGACTAAGAGTAAGTGGTTGTCTGCAGGCGGGACTGGGTAGTGTAACCCATGACACGTGAAAGCCTCGTGATACCTTTTATTCTTCCTAAGCTGGAAATGGGACAGCACCTCAGGCAAAATAATTGCAGAGGCTGAGAAAAGAACTAAAAAAACTCAGATGTAAAAAATAATATTTCTGAAAATGCATTTTATAGCTTTGATTAGAATTTCCACAGAAATTCTTTATAAAGAAATCTCTCTGTCCCTCAATTTTTTAGCTTATCAAATGGGGCTGATAACAGAAAATGATGACAATGCTGAGGGATCGAAAGCATTCTGTAAATATTGTGTCAATTTTCTTCCAAATGCCCAATCTTCTCTGAGGACGGAATTTAGATATTTTATTACTTTTTCTAGCATTCAGAGTCCAGCTTTTCATAGGACATGGGACAGTAACTTGTAACTTGCTATTGGATGAGCTTTTTGATGTTCGGAGGAGTAAAAGATCATTGACCCCCTTTCTCTCTCAGGAATGTGCTGGAGACTTGGGTGAGAGTCCTTTCTAATTGCCACATAACTCAGTAAGGTTCAGGAATGTGTGCGTGGGCGGGGATACTGCCTCATACCAAGCCCATAAACTAAGCTAAGAGTGTACTCAATTTCATAGCATAGGAGGATTTGCTAGTGACTGCTGATGGTGAATCTGAAGGGTCAGCAATGACCCTGGGGGGTAGCCTAATCCACTGATGGAAGCCAGCTTGAGGGAAAAGGGAGCTCACACCATTCTAAATGCGAAGAGAGAGGGAACAGAAGACTCAGGAGCCAGGATTGGGACCAAGGTGAGGTGAGAGAGGCATTCGCCCAGGAGATGCAATTTAAGGGGGCACCAAAAAAATCAGTAATCAAGATAAATAATATTTTAATTCAGTATTTAAAAAGATCTAAAATTAACACAGAAAAACTCTATATTGAACAAAATATCTAAATTGTGAATAAAGTCAGAATCCTTTGCTGTACTTGCATGACTCGGTTCATTTGTCTCCTAATCCTGACCTGCCTGGGTCTATACTGAGGAGTTGTGGTCACAGTTACACCACAGAGTAGCCTTCCACCAATGTGTTGATGATTGTTGTAGCTTCAACCATCTGGAGTGTTGTGTGTCTACTTCAGTGGTGAAGTAGAAAAGTTAACACCATTTCTCAATGCACTTCCTTTCTATTGGAGAGTAGCTTAGGTATTAAATATAGATTTTTTTAGATATAAATTGAGTACTTTCCAAGTGCCAAGCACCATGTTAAGTGCTTTATATAAGTTATTATCTTATAACCCATCCAATTAATTACCTTATGAGATAGATGCTATCATACCTATTTTCTAGAAGAACAAACAGGCTTAGAGATGTTTAACAGTTTTCTCACTGCTACATAGCTGGTAAATATTAGAATTTGGGAATTGGGCCGGTATGGTTATGAAACGTGTGCTTTCATTTATTACTAATCCATTGACAGCCCCCCAAAAGCACAGGATTAAGTGAAGTAACTAAAAGTGTATGAGTGAGTTCCAGTGTGTATCTAAAACATGAACATCTGAACAATAAAAGAAACACACAGAAACATGGTTCCCTGGGAAATGCATTCTGAGAATTAACTGAAAGGCAAGAACCAGGAGCGCTGTTAGTGTCATTGTTAAGAAGGTGATGGCAGGGGGTAACATTGTTAATAAATGTGATGGTGAGAGATAGGGTAACTCAGGATCTCAGCTTCATGGTCAGGTTTCTAACTCAACAGTGACTTAAAGGGATGTCATGGACCTGTATCTTGCAAACAAATATATTTAAATAATACCTTTACAATGCATAGGACAGAGTTTTGAAAGTGGCAGGTGTCAGGAACACTTGATAATAGCAATTGCATGTGTTGATTATTGACCACATAGACCTAAAGTGGGTGAGTTGTCAGGGTCTGTTTTTTTTTTAAGATTCATTTATTTATTTTAGAGATTGAGTGTGAGCCAGTGCAGGGAGGCTGTAGGGGCAGAAGGAGAGTGAAATTTAGGTAGACTCCGCACTGAGAGCAGAGCTCAGCACGGGGCTCGATCTCAGGACCCTGAGATCAGGATCTGAGCTGGTCGCTTAACTGGCTTTGCCACCCAGGTACTCCTGTCATAGTCTGTTTTGAGAATCAGTAATATAGTCCATGTGCATGATCAGAAATGCCACTGTTACGGGTCATCAAGTGCTCTGAGTCTCTAAGTACTCCTTATTCTGGCTCTTGTCCCCCAAAGACATCCTTTAAATTTCTGCAGGGAGAAGTGGGGAAAGAGATTGCAAAGCCTATTTCTGTAAAAATTATAATGGACAAAACTCACAGTGACATTTCTATTGCCTTTGCACCTTGCTCCAACTTCTGTACAAGTCAAAATGGATTTGATTTGAAGAGTATAAAGTAGATACAAAATTCATGCCTTTGGGCTAGTATTTATAGTAGAAAGGTATATAAAAGCTCTTACTTTATCCAAATAGAATGGTTTTTTCTTAATCACAGCGTATTTTAAAAAGTCTTTCAGCTTTATTCACTCAAGACTTTAGAAATCATCCCCTGAGTCTCTTTTGAGTCAATTGACAAGGCAAGATTCTGAAACTTCCAGAATTTTCCATCAGTAAAGTTACTGTTTTCAGCCTTAGAGAGCAGAGTTTGCAGCTTCATCTTCACCAGTTTTTACATTTCTTTGTCAGAGTATAACTTTTGTAAAATTAGAACAGTATTCTTTCAGAGGAACTTAAAACGTATAGATTTCAAATATTCAGCTATGTCTTAAGAAGAAAGGTAAGAATGTGGTTTCACAGAGACTTTTTTTTCCAACCAGCATGGTCTTCATTCTTCTCAGAAATTCTTAGCTTTAAAAGCTCTGCAGCATGTCCGTATCCTCTTTGACCACAGCTTCTGTACTATATAAAATTCACATTATGCTTATTAAGCAAAGAGATTCACTATTTCCCAAGGAGATCAGTTTGAACTAAGATATTTCCCAAAGGACCAATTGGCATAATTCACATTTCAAGACTTCTAAGCCATTTGTCCCTCTCCTCTTTTTTATAGAAAAAATATTATTTATCTTGATTCACTTACATAATATATTACAATAGACCATAGCAGATTTCAGAAGTACAGGTTAAAAGCTAATTATATCAGAAAGTCATCTCTAAATTCTTTTCTCTTTCATTTTTAAAAAACTTTTAAGTAGGAAAGAAACCTGAGCTGCTCAAGACTTCATTAAAATTTGGACACTCTGATTTCTAATTATATTTCTTCTGATCATGTTTCTACATTTTAAAAGAAGTAGAAAAGAAAATTATTCATGCAGTTAATAAATAAAGCCCTTATTATGGCTCCCCAGTCCCCAAGCTACATTAATGATAATTGTTATGTCATTAAATGTAAATATGGTTTGTGTTTTTTGAATCAGTGTACGCATATTTTTCAGATAATTATTTTACTTTTTGTTTTAATTCTTGTGTAAAATATAGCTTCTTTTACTTTGGGCCATTTAGATTCTATGAATATATTTTCTCATTTACAAACTAGTGTTAGTTATCGCATATCAGGCTATCTCTAATTTAGAAAAACCCTCTTATCCCTAGAGTCTGTGCTAGTTTACATGTTTCTGGGGTACAATTCTTTCCCCCCAGGCATTGGATTTTGCTTGCTCATTTGAAGTTGATAAAGCAATGAGGACATGTAAGCCATGATGATGTTTGGAGCTGAAGGAGCTCAGAACAAGTTTCCCTAAAATATGTCATTTTGCATGCAGACTATTTTGAGCTGAAGGCAATGAGACCCTGTGGGCTCAAGAGAAACTTTTGCCCTTCCCTTTGCTTCCTAGAAGAGTCTAAATTGCAGGTCTATCCCTAAAAGAGTTATTACCAGAGATAAATTTTATCTGAGTGACCCATCCATATGGCAAGACAAACATTTAATTACCAAATGTCATTCTTATTGCCCTGTGACTTACCCTCCTACCTACCCTTTGAAGCCCCAGGCCCCTATCCCATTTCTTAGCTCAGGATGTTATACATACCCCATTTTACCTATCTTTGAACCTCTCATGTATGTGGGGTTCCCATATGTACAAAATTAAATTTATTTTCCTTCTATTAATCTGTCTCATGTTAATTTAATTCTTAGACCAACCAGAAGAATATTTGAAGAATATAAGAAAAATTTTCCTCCCCAACAGAGCTCATCTTACTAAAATGAACTGTCACACTCAGGCAGCCTCTGGAATAGCTGGTGGGCTCATGAAACTTCAAGGACATCTCTAAAATATGAGATTTTAGTAACCATCTGCAAGACGGATCTCCAGACAGTTGCCCTATCTACCCTCGCTGTTAGAACATTCTTATTTGGCTCAGAAGCACCTCCATGAGAGATTATTGGTTCCTAAAAAATACATAAGCATCCCAAAACTGTTGTTAGACTTCATATTCCAATGATATTACAAGGATTTCATCATTCTTATTAAGTTTTACACCTTTACTTTATAGGCATTTACATAAATTTACAGACATTTACCAGATAGAACACTTGGTAAAATTCAAGGTATTGGGGGAATATTGTTGATGAAAAGAATAGAGAAAGGCTACAGAGATCTGCCATTTTCTCTTAAATGTTCACAGCAGCCTGCACAAACAGCGTCTAAAACTGTAAGGAAGATATTTAAGTCTTCCTTCCACCAAAAGAGCAATAGAAAGCTGAGTTGACACTAGGCAAGAGATGCAAGTGACTGAAAAGAAATCCATTCATGACAGAAAAAGAATCAGCAAGAGGGGCGCCTGGGTGGCTCAGTTGGTTAAGCGACTGCCTTCGGCTCAGGTCATGATCCTGGAGTCCCGGGATCGAGTCCCGCATCAGGCTCCCTGCTCGGCAGGGAGTCTGCTTCTCCCTCTGACCCTCCTCTCTCTCATACTCTCTGTATCTCATTCTCTGTCTCAAATAAATAAATAAAATCTTTAAAAAAAAAAAAAGAATCAGCAAGAGTAACAGGAAAATACATATGAAAAAATAAAGAGAGAAGACCTAGAAGAGTCACATATTGTGTTTCCTGAGTGATAAATATACAAGCAAGCAAATACACAAACAAACCAAAAACTGCTTTAGAAGCAAGGTGTCCCAGGCTTAGCAACCTATAAAACTTCTGATTAGAATAAGAAATACTGCTTACTCAGGACTAGCAAAATTATGAAGTGTTTAAATCACTGTTGGGTGCCTCCTCCATTACCTTAAATTGTCCCTCCAAAGGTCCATGCATTCTTCCTGACTACCCTACCCTATTGCAAGGAATGCAACAGACAAACTCAGAACTGCAAGACATGTGGGGGGCATGGAAGAGGCTACCATATGATCCAGCACTCCCATTCCTGGATATATATCTATTTGAAAGAATTAAAATCAACATCTCAAAGAGATATCTGCACACCCACGTTCATTACAGCATTATTCACAAGAGCCAAGATATGGGAACAAATTAAATGCCTTTGGCAAATGAATGGATAAAAAAAAAATCTGTGACAACAATTTTTTTTTTCTTTTTTGCCATTTGTGACAACATGGATGAATCTGGAGGACATGCTAAGTGATGTAAGACAGAGAAAGACAAATACTTCACTTATAGGTGAAATCTTTAAACAAAACACAAACACAAGCAAAAAACAAAACAAAGCAAACTCCTGATTTAATAGAAACACAGAATAGAATGGTGGGTTCTAGGGGCTAAGGGAAGACAAAAATGGAGTGATATAGTTCCAAAGTTTACATTTTCATTTATAAGAAGAGTAAGTTCCAAGGATCTAACGCACAGCATGGTGACTATGGTTACTAATACGATATTTTATACTTGGAAGTCGCTGAGAGTAGATCTTAAGCATTCTCACAATGCAGACACACACACACAGTGTTAACTAAATGAGATGATGGATGTGTTAATTATCTTGATTTTGGTAATCATTCCTCGATGTTTATGTATATCAAATCATCATGTTGTACACTTTAAATATATACCAGCATATTTGTCAATTATTTGTCAATAAAATTTTTTAAAAAGAGGCTTTTCATAATAAAATTAGTAAAGATAGTTATCTTTCCTCATTGAAAAGGTGAAAAATGCTTATATTCCAAGTAATTTATGTTTCTCAGAAACCACTGATAATTTGGTTTTATTAAAATAAATCTCTGACCTTAGAAGAGCTTTGGCATGCCTACGCCTAATGCCTTTGTATTCAGGGGTTTGCTGATTTCTCTGGGGTCCTCACTGATGATAATGATTGCTTAAATTAGAAGTAAGACTGATCAAGGCCGAGATGACAGGGGCAAATTTGTGGATGCTTCATTACAAATAGTCTTGTTGGAGGGTATTCAGGAAAATAAATTTAAAAAGCGAGAGTGATCCTCTTATATTCCTTTTCAGCCATTGTGAAGATAAACTAAGGTTAGCTGGTAGTTGAAACAAAGATTTAAAGAATGAAAAATACATGTTCTTACATACATTGTATGAAAATGATGGGAAGAGGTGCTAGACCACCAAAATAGCTTTAATTCCCTCTCTATTTCCCATCACTTTATTCTGCTAGTTGCCAACATGCCCTTTAGAGGTGTGTAGTATAGAATCTTAACTATTAAATTAAGTACGACCAACTACTTACTTTTAAGAAAAAATTGATAATTTAAATTTTCATTGTGCTTTACAGATTTGGGAAGCTATTAGCCTTCATTTTCCTCATCAGTAGTTTTAGAATAATTTTGCTCAAACTTCTCAGATGCTAAGAATCATGGGGCATAGGGAAGGGGGAGCTTATTAAAACACAAAAACAGATAAACAGATTTCCAGAATCTCCAAGTGAGCAACCCCGAAATTTGCTTTTTGTTTATTTGTTTTAATAAGTTCCCCAGTTACTTCTTATAAGAGAAGTTGGGAAACACTATTTGGGAGTGCAAGTTTTCCTAATATTATATAATTCTGGAAGCATAATCACAGTTAATGCATAAGGAATAATGTACCAGTCTTTCTAAATATTTCTGGTGGTAGATAGTAGAATGATTTTACTCCTGATATTTTTAGCCTTTTCTGTTTTTCTAACTAGTATTGTTTGTACTCTGCATATGCTTTCTAAAACTTACCCAAGCAACTCTATGCAAAGAAATTGCCCTTCCTTTCTCAGCATTAGCCTGACAGTTTCTGTGATGTGTAAACTCAAGTAGAGGTTAGAAAAACACAATTTGATTCACAGGTCTTATCCTTCACTTTTCACACATGAACCAACATAATCAACAAGAATAACTGCCCAGAAATATTATGCCTAATTGGTTTAAAGAGCTGAGTGTTCTTTTAGAGATATACATAAGTAATTTTCTTGACATTCACTTGGGCTATGTATACAGCACAAGAGAGCTTTAATATAAATATAACTTCAACCACCAAATCAATGCTTATGGCCAAGCAATTAACCAGATATTTCCTCTAGCACAAAATCAGTCAAAATGATTGTTTCAATGTCCGAAATTTTGCAACCGATTCATTTTTATTTGTAGATAATTACAATGCAATAAAAAAACCTTGTATCACTGATACTTCCTGTGTTGTAGGAGAGAGATAGGTCAGGTGTCTGAGATTTGAGTCTTACTGGGCAATTATCAATCTGGTAGGATTCATTTCCTTATCCACTGAGGGCTGCTCATATATTTGGAGTTCCTCATTCTCCTCTTCATTAGTGAATTCTAAAACATTGAGTGAAAACAGACTGCAACC
This sequence comes from Mirounga leonina, assembly GCF_011800145.1. Lineage (NCBI taxonomy): Eukaryota > Metazoa > Chordata > Mammalia > Carnivora > Phocidae > Mirounga > Mirounga leonina. The sequence continues at coordinate 10,398,705 of NW_023270442.1, forward strand.
CCTCTATTTACAGCTTTATGTATGTGTTAAAATATGCAAGAACTGGGAGTCCTTTAGATGGGAAGCCAAACAGATTCTACAACCAAATATGGATGAGATGTTTTTGTGATACTGTTGACTTCTTTTTAAAGAATACATTATGTTTTTTTAGGAGGCTGCATTTTCTCAGTAATGATTTAAAAATACTTAGCTCACATTGATGAAAAAAATACTTTCCCAGCAGTGTGGAACAGTTTGATAGAAGACCATATGGGCTCTAATTCCTATGCAGAATAGGGCCGGAATTAAGGGGCTACAGGAGCCCTAAGTAAGTGCTTCTTCTCACATTTTTGCTTTGTGGGAGCACATAATGTCTTCTTAGTGCATTTTTTTTCTCAATTGGATTTTCTTAGTTTTTTTTTTTTTCTTGAAGGTCATTTGAAGTGGAAATTTGGCATTCGGTACTTAATTTCATTTTCATATTGCTACGCAATTCTGAGTCAACTTCAGTGGAATTCCTTTACAAAGCTATTGAAACCTTGGCTACTTTATCACCCAAAATAAGACTCTACTGCCACATAGGATGTTTAAAATTATTAATTACACCTTATCCAAGAGTCTACTCAGCCAACACCTCAGCTGGAAAAAGGTGTTCTCATCGAATGCTCAATTGTAGAAGATTGTGAATAAGATGCCTGTCTTCAACAGCCTTTAAATAAGAAATAAGAGACCAGGGGCGCCTGGGTGGCTCAGTCGTTAAGCGTCTGCCTTCAGCTCGGGTCATGATTCCAGGTCCTGGGATCGAGCCCCGCATCGGGCTCCCTGCTCTGCGGGGAGCCTGCTTCTCCCTCTCCAGCTCCCCCTGCTTGTGTTCCCTCTCTCGCTGTGTCTCTCTCTCTGTCAAATAAATAAATAAAATCTTTAAAAAAAAAAAAAAGAAAGAAAGAAAGAAGAGACCAAAAGCACAGTAAATATCATAAATACTGTGGAAAAACGGCCCTGGCACATGCTAACAGATCATTTCTTATATGTAAACATATTAGAGAAAATAAGCAGCAAGATGTCAAGGGAAAGGATGAGTGACGCACTGTGTTTTATGTTTTCAAGCTTTCAGGTGTCTTCCTTGACAAAAAGAACTTGAAAGCGCTAGGGTGATTTTTCTCTTTGATGGTTTTGTAGTTTGGTGAGGCAAAAAGCATAAAAGTTATTTAAATACAAATGGATTGATAAATCTACATGTCCTGCTGGAGCGCAGTGCCAGGCAAGCAGCTGAGATTTTAAATCCCATCCTTCTCCCTACAATGGTTTATAACAGAAAAACCGAGAGCCTGCATACCACCAGGTGTAGCCATAATGTAGTACTATTAGAGATGGAGCTTCATTGTCAGAAATTTCATTTAAATGTCCATAAAACCATCCTGATACAAAGAATGAACTGTAATAGCTTATAATTATGATAGTGCATAAAGTGTGCCTCACAACCCATTACAAAGCCATAATTTTAACATAAAAACCGTAAACCAGGAGAACAAAACTTGAGAACTTCAAAATAAAATTACAGCTTTTGTAACAGCCCAGTAGAGCATACCTTTTTTCTCCACAATAAATGATTGTCTTGTCTGCCTCCCACATGCAAAACAGGGGTGGATTTCTGATTTTTTAGACTTTACACTATAGCACTTTCCCTAAGGTATCTTAGAACTGGAGCATTAATACATTTCCAAAAGAGATTTTCATATCCATTTGAATAAGATCTGGTTGGGGTGGATGGACGGTTATTATTCACTTATGTCAAAATGGGGAGATTAAGAGGAAAAGCTTTTGTGCTCGGTCTGCTTAAAAAGCCCTTCCTGTCATGAGGAAGAAAGAATGCCTGTTTTGATCATCAAACCAATGCAGGCAGGACTGAATGAGATTGATCAATCTTTATGTGAACAGAGGAAAGTGAACATTTAAAAATTGCATTTTATGAAAATAAGCAGTCTCGATGCCAGAATATTGAACTCCTTGTCAGCTTTTTAAATCCATTTTTAGGGTTTCTTTAAAGCATCCTGATTTTTATTTCATAGTTTTAGATGATATACAATTTCCCTTATATTAACAGGCCAAAGTGTTCTTAATAGCTATATATATATATATATATACATATATATATATAGCTATATATGTGTATTTTTTATATACACATATATATGTATATGGAAAGTCAAAATATGTATGCCTCATAATACATTTTTAAAACATATCACTTATTATTATTGTTGAAATAATATTGTACATTAAGAACAAAATGAAAATCCCCTATAATCCCACCACCAAGAGATAACCTTAATTAATATTTTGGAGTATTTCTCTTGAATATATGTATTTAAAACATTGTTAAATTCTCTCTCTATATAGTTTTATATAATTTATTTTTCAAAAAAACATTACATTGTGATATTTTCATGTCATTAAGAAATCTTTTAGTATACCACTTAATGGTCATAAAAAACTTTATTGTATAAATTTTTTATAATTTATTTAATCTTTCTATTGGTAACAGTTTTCTGATATAATTTATATATGTGTACATATTACCTGAATCTATTTCTATAATTATTATTTTGGGATCAAATTTTAGAAGTGGAGCAAAGGATAAGAATACAGTTTTAGGTATTAGTGTAATTTGCTAAATTAAAATGACAAATTTGGAGATTATTGTTTATCATGTTGGTTTTTTTGAAGATGATGTTTCAGATATAGAGAATGTTAGAGTTTCCTCTAATTATAAAACATGCCATATTAAGGATGGCATGTGATGTAATGAGCCCTGGGTATTATATAAAGCCTGTACCTCTGAAACCAATAATACATTACATGTTAATTAATTGAATTTAAATTTAAAAAAGTTTTTAAAAAACATGTCATAATGGCTTATATGTTGACAAGTACATTAGAATCCTCTCTACTCAGTGGTATGTGCAGTAGAAACTACTGTGTTTGCCCTAGTCCCTTGAGTCCAGTATCTGAGAAGACAACCAGGCTATCCAATGTGAGAATGTCAAGCATGAGTGTAGGGAGAGAGAAGTTTGTGAGGGTAGGTGAAAGATAAGGAAATCTGCATCTGATAGCTTCCCTTTTCTCTTCAAAATATGAGATTCGGCCTTTACTTAAGGAAAAGTGAAGGGACCAGGGAAAAGTGGGAGGTTTGATGTGTAAATATCTGTAATTGTCCATGTAGAAGAGTAGAGAACAGGCTAGAGAATATCAGTAACAATTCTGCTAAGCAGCATTGAGGTCTCAGCTGAAGTTCAAAGCCACAGTATTGTACGAGCATCCACACATTTTTCTCCCATGATGATTAGTACTTAGGGATTCAGGATAGAGTCAATGATGTAGGTTTGGAAACCTATAGAACATGTGTGATAGAAGGTCAAGATTATCAGGGTTTAGTGAACCTGGGAGTGGAAATTTGACATGAAGGGGAGTGGAGTCTAGGTTGAATAAGGAAGAAAGTAAGAATATAATAGACTATTAGTTTGGAGGTGAGCGAGGGGCCAAGGGATGATGTGAATTGCTGGACAATATCCATGAGCAAGTGCTGTGGGAGTGAGGAAGTGAGGGTTAGCCTTGTCAATCGTAGTTCAGTGATGTAAATCATTACATCCAGTGTGGATGAAGAGGGATATCATAATAGCTTATACATGGAGAATGCAATTATCAGTTAAATTTTTTATTCCTTCAGTCAATACATAATTACTGAACACTTGTCATGTGTCAGGCGCTGTTCTAGGTTCTGAGATAAAGCAGACAAAGTCCTTAGCTTCATGCAGCCAATATTCTAGTGGAATAAGAGAGATAATGAACAAGATAAATGAATAAAATACACATCTGACATAAAATATCTCAGATGATGTTAAGGAAGCAGGAGAGAAGAGTAGGAAGTATTGAGGTAAGAGGGGGTTTGCAATTTTATGCAGCATGGACAAGGAAGAAATATATGAAGTTGTGACTAGAATGATATGAAAGAAGAGATTACTGTCTAAGCAGAATCCAGCTTATAAACAGATTGAAATTGTCATCTGATTTTGACTAATTGTAACTCAGAGTTCCTTCTTCCAAAGAAATGAGATGATTGACTATGATTGGGGACCCTGGCAGTCCTAACCTCCCCATCCCACAAAACTCTTTTGACATAGTATGTTGGAAATACCACCCTTGTAGCCAGAGTTTCAAGTCCCTTCAAGATTCTTGGGCTTCCAAGTCTAGATTATCTTTTTTTTTTTTTAAAGTGCTGAGGGAAAAAGGGAGTCTTGTGGGTGATGGGTGATGGAGGCTGGGAAATTCTGATACATTACATGTGTGGGAAGCAGAGAAGTCAGAAGAGGGAAGGTAGGAGGTGACTCCAGTGCCCTGCTTGAGTTCCTTGGGTGGAGTGGAGAGTGTGAATAAAGGCCAGAGGGGAGCTTATAGACTCTGACAACAGCTCCCTGAGGACGGCTTGCAAAGAGCTGCTGGGTGTAGGGAGGACACTGGCAAGGACCTTGGCAGCAGCAGCTCTCTTTAGAAGCCTTGTTCAGAAAGTAAGATGCCTGCTCTGCTGGTCCCCCCAAAACCCACTGCACAGGACTTTAGTCAGGAGGGACCCAAGCCAGACCACCATTCATGCTGCACTGTTTATTTGTTTTATCCTCTATCATTTATACAATAATAATTATTGAACACCTACTGGCATCTCTTGGGATAATCAGTGAATGACACCCCACCAGGTCCTGCCATGTGAGCTTACATTCTAACAGGGTAAATGGGGCAATTTACAATTAAAAAAAATAAGTAAGGTCTGCAGACTATGTGAGGACTGTGGGTTAGGTAATAATGAGATAGTGAAGGCCTGAGAATCTCACCTATGAGATGCAGTACCTGGCCTTCCTTGGTTTTCATCACATTTTTCATGTCTATAATTGTGGTAGAAAGAGATGAGATTTCTGGAAGTGTTACCAGTGTATAAGGGGTGATTCTATTTATTTTAGATTGGCTTTTCATTATGAGTTTAAAAAACAACTGTAAGTGTCTAAGAATTCTGGAGAGCAGTTTTGACTGTTTTTAAATGCTTGTGGATGTCTATGGAAAAAAATTAAGACATTTTAATAACCCATGTTCAGTCTTTAATCACCTCCTGAAATGAGAGAAAAAGGTAAATGCCATGGCTTTGAAATTATTATATAGAGCCTCTACAATAGTTTCTACATTTCTCCAATGGCTTTACTATGACTTTCAGTATGGTCTGTTTTTCAGGAAAACAGAATTTGTAAGAGTTATGGTAATACACCCAGTAATTTGTGAACCAATATTGCCTAAATCCCCAGTTAGCTAGTCTATATATGAAGGAGCTGTTTAACTTTACATAATTGGTGTTTAAATTTATTTTTCCACATTCCACTGCTGAATTGAGTCACTTTGTAGAGTTTTAAAATACACACCTGGAACAGGGCCAGCAGAGGGAATGTAATCTCCACACCATCCAAAAAACATGTCAGGAATGATATATGGATTTTTTAAAACAAACAAAAGTATTTGTATCCATATTCTTAAGTATGTTTTTCAGAGTAAGTGAGCTTTCAAATGAAAATTTCTTAGAAACCGCATTTAAGATTTCAAACAGATGATTACACCAACCATTACAGAATCACCTCTGAGTTGCCATTCACAAGATAGAACTTAGCTAAAGTTTTGCTTATTTGTTCCCTGGCTCCTTTTTTATCTCTCTAACTTCTAGTTTACTAAATTAGCTTCTTTTCCTCAGCTTGCTCCATACATATATATTTTCTTTTTTCTTTTACCATTTTTTTTTCTTTTACCATTCTTCTTTCCTGTTCACAAATCTTGGGTGATCTCTTTTACTGTCATGACTTTACAACGACTGTATCCTAGTCTCCCCCTTTCTTTTCAACTTCCTTTTGGATCTCTACCTAGAGTAGGGTGACCAGTCATCCTAGTGTACCAGAGATGATTACCGGGGACTGTCCCAGGTTTAACTCTGAAAGTCTGGCATCCTGGGAAAGTCCCTCCTCCTGACGGAAAGAGTCTAGGTATTCAGGGATGTTGGGAAAAGGTACAAAACCCACACAGCACTGCCAAAATTAGGGGCTGAAAGCAACACTGTTTTTAGTGTCAAATGGATGCAATGTAGATTATCTGCTTTCCATTATTGCTGTCACTGTTTTTTCTCCAACCACTGAAGTTGGCTATGATTTGTGGTCCACAATAATGAATCATTAATTGCTGTTTCTCTTCAAGTGATGTGTCTTAAGTGGGCGACTTAAGTGGATGCAATCATGAGTATTAATAATCTGTCTTTGACTTTGTTAGTGGATTAATTGTGTTTTGTTTCAAAATAGAGAGGCTTTAATTTGTCAAATGTCCAATATCTAAAATGCCATCATTAGAAGGATATACAATGGACTTTATCCCATGAATATTAAGAATATATTTTAAAAAAAAGTTCTTAGTGGATTGGGAGAGAATAGCTTCCATCCATTGGGAAATTCTTTGTGGATATGCTAGTATAAAAGGGGGCAAGTGGAAACATGAGCTAGTACATTTACTTCACTCAGTATTGGATCAAAACAAAATGCAGTCTGATTTATCATGGAATTAATACATCCCTTTAAACATGTTATAGTTCTGTGTGACAAAATGTCACAGAAGATCAAAATGATAACAATTTAATAGGCAATATCTATGGCTGATTTCATGGTGAACAAAGCATGTGAAAAGAAATTGTCATGTAATGGTGCTATGTGAATATGTTCTATGGTTTACATTGAGAAGTATTTTCATTTAAGAAGCATGTGGTATTGAACTTAATTTATGTGGAAGAGATGAGTGAAGCTTATGTTCCACTCTTACCGCTGGCTGTTTTTGGCTGAGGAAGACACTTTCTCAGTGTCATTCCTTGGGTGCTTGTTGCTTATCATTAAGTGAACATTTGCCCAACATTTTGAGATTTTTCTGAATTTTGATGACCATGTATAGTTTGTGTGCTTAATTTTCAAACTCCAAATGTCAACATAGGGGATCCTTATCCAGAGGTTGATTGGTACATCCAAGTCTCAAAAAAAATGTGTGTGTATATTTACATACATTTATTATAAATTTTACTGGCCTAAGAATGTGTAGGAAAAAATTACAAATAATAATGAAATAAACACAACCAATTTTTGTAAATCCCATACATATAACCAATTGATTCTTGCAGAATATTTTTGCCAAACTCATATCTGTAGCCAACCTAAAATTGAAACCTAACTATGACTTTACAAATGGAGTTGCACCCAACGCACTAATTTTTACCCCCAAATATTATAATTAAATTTGTGATTTATTGTTGAAGTATTTCTCACTCTTGAATAAATTATATTTATTAAACTGAAATTTCATTTAACTTCAGTACTTGACATGGCACATTTTTAAGTTAAATCTTCATTATTAACATTTCTCCATCACTTTGAGTCTAAACAATCAGCAAAATAATACATCAGTCTCTGATATTCAGTGTTTATGTGGAGTAAATACACCCATCATGGACAATTTTTAAAAGCACTTTATTGATATATAAAAAACTGTAATTTTAATATTCACAACTTGGTGAGTTTGGAGATAAATATACACCCATGACATCATCACCAGAATCTATGCCATACAAATATCCATCACCTGCAAAATTTTTCTTCCATCCTTTTTAGTTATCATTATTATTATTATTATTATTATTATTTTGTGTTATAAGTATGCTTCACATAAGTTCTATCCTTTTAGCAAATTTGTAAATATACACTACAATATTGTTAACTATAGCTCTATGCAGTACAGTAGATCTCTAGGACTTTTTACTCTTATGTAACTGAAATTTTGTACCCTTTGACTAATACCTTTCTGTTTCTCTCTCTCCCCAGCCCCTGGCAATCACTATTTACTCTCTGCTTTTATGGGTATGACTATTTAGATTTTTTCTGTAAGTGGTATAATACAGTATTTGTTCTATGGCTGGCTTATTTCATGTAGCATGATGCTTTCCAGGTTCATCCATATTGTTGCAAATGGCAGAACTTCCTTTTTTAAGGCTAAGATTCCATTGTATATAAATTACCACATTTTCTTTATCACCATGGCTAATTTTAATCTACTGACATGATGCCACTCCACACAGAGTTGGGAAGAAATGGGCAAGCAGTACACCATTATATGGTATTTTTTACTATATGGATACAATAGATGTAAAAAAAAAACAAAACCTAAAGATATAGATAGCAGTAAATGAGTGACATAATTAGGATGTGATACATTTTTAATATTTATTATCTTTGTTTTTAATATAATATCTTTAACTGTAAGTTTATGATTTAGTTTTTTCATAATGGCTGTGTTTAACAACAGGCTGTAACATTCCTGAAAATCTAAGAATTGCCTATTGGGAGCTGGTGCAAACCAGCTCCAGCACATAGCTGGCCTAATCTGGAGAGGCTTCACTGATGAGAGACAGCAACATAGTCCTTCCAAGCACCTCCACCAGTGCTGCTTCCTCTAACCTACTGACATTCCCCCCAGGATCACCGTGTGCTCTCCACTTTGTCCCTCCTGCTGCCCTTGTGCCCCATCAGTCCATTCCCACTATGATCCTTTCAATGGCGATGTTTTATCACGGAGTTCCTCTTTTCAAAATTCTCCAATAGCTTTCCCTCTCACTCAGAACTTAACCCAATGCTCTAACCACTACTGCCTCTTCAGATTGGCTCCACTGACCTCTGTGTCTTGTTTCCTACCAACTCTGTCATTTTGCTCCTGCCTGATAGCTTCCTTGCAGTTCTTCCCACATACGTGGAGCTCCCAGCTCAGTGTTCTCACAGTTTGCTACCTCCACCTGGTCTGCAGAGACCCCCAACCTGGACACTCCCTGAATTGCCTTGTCGCTAACCCAATGTTACTTTCTCAAAGAGACTTACCTGACAACTTAATAATAAATAGCACACCCCAAATTCCTAGACTGTCTGTTTTCTCTTTCTCTACCCTATACTTCATTGTTCTCCATTGCATGGATCAGAACTACCATATTACATATTCATTTGTTTATTTCCCATCTCCCTTAAGAAGACATGCATTTCATGAAGGAAAAGACTTTGGTTTATTTGCTTTATTCACTTTTGCTGTATTCACATCCCCAGAGCTTAGAAAACTATCTGTCCTGTAATAAGCATTGATAAATACTTATTGAAAGCATATATAAATTCTAATTGTTGTTTACTTTGAAATGTGTTCATTTGGGGTGAAGTCCACTACCATTTCTCCCAGGATAAATTGTTCAGTGGGTCAAGGGGACAGGAAGGGGCCAAGTTCCACTGTGCCCCTCAGAGAGGGGTCTGTTTCTAATTCTTATAAAGGTGCCATATGGGCTCATGGTGGCCCTGATGTCATCCCATTGACAAATTAAGCTTTTCTGTCTTCCATTTTTTCATAACCAAAAATGTTTTCTTTCCCGATTCTACCCAAAATCTTCTAGGGACTTAAGACAACTTGTATTTGTCAACCACCTTTCTGGGAGAAAAGAGGATAAATGGATATAATTAAGTAACCTGAATATCATACTTTTGTTGTGGATAATTAAAAATTGGAAACAACTTTGAAGAGATTGATCCCTAGTTCCACAGAAAAGGTGATGAGGGAAAGGAGTTAAAGAAAGGTCATAATTGTTTATAATATTTCAGGAAGGCTAAGTTAAATGTGAAAATAAATCAAGCCAATTTTTCGCCCTTACTATGGCCCAGAAATGAAATTAAGTCCAAGGATCTAGAAAGCAATTAGAACTCATTGGGATGATTGCACACAGAATATTTGTAAACTGCCTATTCAGAAATTTACAGATCATGTTCTATTTTTTTTAAACATAGTCTTACTTTATCTATGGCCAGGAAATCAAATAAAAGGATAAAAATAGAGCAAGAAAACAGCCACCCCATTCCTGATTCATTTATGTAATAGCAACACGGCCACAATGTCAAGGGATAATTTTATCCAAAGTTTAAATTCTAAGTTCCTGACTGTAGATATTTCCTTTAAGATCTTTGTGTCTTTATTTGTGAAGTGGGTATCGTAGTATCTATCTCCTGAGAAAAAGTTATAAAAATCAGGTAGTATGTGACAACTGGTATTTTTAGCCTTAAAGATAGGTTTTAAAAATTAGTCTAAATATTTATTAAATGGGCATTTTTACAAAAGGAAAAGTTTTCTTAAGACTTTATGTGGTTTGCATTGCTCTCAAAATGTTTATTATCCACTTAAGGAAATGTGAGTTCTTTCAAAGAATACATATGTTCAGATTTTCAGATGTACTCCCCACTTATGATTTAGCCAATACTATATAAAAGTCACTGATGCTTAAGAATTTCAAAAGACAGTTTCATCTTTCCAAGAAGTCCCCTTTTAAATGTGGCCTGCCAGACCTCGCCAGGTGGCTTCTCTGATGGTCTTGGCAAGACTCTGGCCTGAACGATAATTCTGGCTCCAGCATTTCTGCCTAAAGCACAAAGAAACTGAAGGCTCATTTCCCAGAGGATGGGGGAAGTTGTAGCTCTAACTGTTTAAAATTGGATTTTATTGGGTAATGCTTCAAAGCGCTCACTTTGCATTTCTGCTAACAAAGCTGAACATTCAGCCAAAATATTGGAAAGGAAATACTCAGGCAGAATGAAACGACAGAGGAGGCCTGAGAAGTGGGGAGTCAAGCCAAGAATGACAAAATAAAAGGGGCACATTCCAGAAGGAGAAGTGAAAGAGAAAACTGTTTTTAGCACATCATTTAGAGCCTCCTTGTCCCACAGCCATACACAAATCTTGGAAATAACTAATTCTTTAGCTGGTTTTTTGCTTTTCCTCTCATATACTCACTGAAAATCCTATGCTATCACATTAAAGAAGACTTTATAAGCACTTCTGTGCAATCCAAGCTTTTAATAACAATCAGTGTTTTCTATTGAATGACAGGTGCCCAGTATGGAGGTCACAGGAAAGTTTTGGACCCCAACTCTGGACATAAAATGACTTTACCACACATGCAATGAACAAAGTAGGTGTTCTGGACAAATACTTCTGTCAGAAGTAATCATCCAAGGGCGCCTGGGCGGCTCAGTCGTTAAGTGTCTGCCTTCGGCTCAGGTCATGATCCCGGGGTCCTGGGATCGAGCCCCGCATCGGGCTCCCTGCTCTGCGGAGAGCCTGCTTCTCCCTCTCCCCCTCCCCCTGCTTGTGTTGCCTCTCTCGCTGGGTCTCTCTCTGTCAAATAAATAAATAAAAAAAAAATCTAAAAAAAAAAAAAAGAAGAAGTAATCATCCAAAACACAGGTCTGGGAAGTATCGTGAGTCCCATACATGACAAGAGTATCTCTACTTGTTTGTCTCCTGCTAGGATAACTTTATTTATACTATATTGATTTTGCTGTAAACTCTTCTGCTCCTTGAAAAACTCCATTTATTTGATCATGGGAAGCCAATCCCGCTGACACTGCCTGAGCAGATTAGTTAGAAATGGCTCGGGGCAATCACAGAGATGGCCCAGGAAACCAGTCTAAAAGGGCAAATCAGAAAACGGGACAGAACTGAGCAGAAGCTGGTTGTGCTAGGCAGAGACAGACCTGGATGAACTGATTTAGTAAACTTCCCACATTGGTAATATTGTCAACGATGACTCTTGCATTCCTAGTCCCTTACCTTCTGTGTGTGTGTGTGTGTGTGTGTGTATGTACATGCGTGTGTCTGTGTTTTTACACATTTCTCTTATAAAGTCATCTCTACTGATTATAACATGTACCGTCTTTTCACCTTTGAGAAAATTCCGAATCGTGGAATTCAGAATAAACAAACACGTGTCTAGGTGTTAACTCTGTCCTGCCTAAGAGGACAGTCGACAAAGCCATCTTCCTGCAACCCACTTGGGGACAGTTAACCTCTTTTCTAAGTCTCTTCGCCACACGAAGAAATGAAACTGGCATTGGTAAAAAAGCAGAAAGTGACACTTTCCATCTAAGAGATTTCTAAAAATAAGTCGTGTGGAAGCAATTAATGATGAATTTGGAAAAAAAAAATTCAATGGTTTTTCTTTTCCTTTTAGATTTGACAACTCCAAGTGGTTTCTGTGAGGAAACTGTATTTGAAAAAATAGAAATTCATGGATTTTATAAGGTGATTCTTTTTAATGCATATGTCTGTCTTAAATTATCATAACATCAAAGAATTTAAAAGGAATTTGATCATCTAAAGTTCTTATTCATAACTTTGCTGCTTTTTAGAAACAAAGTCACCCATTATTTGCTGACATATCTGCAGATAAGGAGACTAGACCTTGCTCTTATAAATAATAACAGCCTTTTGTAATGTATTCAAGTCAATACATATTTGTTGCAAAATTAAACTGTGCTTGGGATCCAAAATCAAATATGATACTTTCTCATTCATGTATGCATTTATTTAAAATGTTTCTTGAGTGTCTACAATGTGCCCATCGAGGCAAAGGGTTTATAAGAGTGAAAGAGTAAGACGAAGTTGCTGCCTTCATGGAAATTATAGCCTAGTGGAGGAAAAAGGCATTTTAGAGAAAGATATTTAATATAATGACAGGCAGCGTGAAGTGCTGTGATTGATAATAAAGCAAGGTGAATGATCAAGGGTGACAGAGACAAGGGTGCTATTTTAGATAAGATGGTCCAGGAAGACCCCTCTGGAAATGTGACAGTTCAACAGGGATTTGAATGGGATGGGAATGAGGACGATGGCATTTTGGGGGAGGGCTCCTAATGCCAAAGGTGTACCACAGTAAGAGGAGGGGATGTGTTGAGGGTCATTCCCAGGGCCAGTGGTTCTGTGTGGGTGGAGAAATTGCAGAAGAGAAGACAGGGAAGGGGTGTGGGGAAGGATTTGAAGGGATTGTAAACCCTGGTGAAGAGTTTGACTTTCTTTTTTTTTTTTAAAGATTTTATTTATTTATTTGAGAGAGAGAGAATGAGAGAGAGAGAACACATGAGAGGGGATAGGGTCAGAGGACGGAGCAGACTCCCTGCCGAGCAGGGAGCCCGATGCGGGACTCGATCCAGGGACTCCAGGATCATGACCTGAGCCGAAGGCAGTCGCTTAAACAACTGAGCCACCCAGGCGCCCCAGAGTTTGACTTTCTTATAAGATAGTAGGAAATTAGAGAAGTTTCAGAAGAGGTAAGAAGAAGGCAGAGCTGTATTTTTGCCAGTTACTCTGGTAGGTTGTGGGGATTGGGAAAGGTGGAGAAGATAATGCATTCCTTTTATATAGTGTAAACCAGAGGCCTTCAAATATATTTGTTTATTTATATTTGATCAAATATATTTGATTGTTAATTTTATGTGTCAACTTGAGTGGGCCATGGGGTACCCAGAGTAAGCATGATTTCGGAATGTGCCAGCGAGATGAGCATCTGAATCTGTCTGTTGAGTAAAGTAGTTGTCCTTCCCATCATCAAATGCACTGAGGGCCTGGATAGAACAAAAGGGGGAGGACAGAGAAATTCATTCCTTTTCCTTCTTGCCTGATTGCTTGAGCTGGGACATTGGTCTTTACCTCTCCTACATGCTCCTGGTTCTCAGGCATTCAGAGCTATTCTATGGGCTCTGTGGTTCTCAGAAATATGATTCAGATTAAATTAGACCATATGCATTCCTGGATCTTCAGCTTGCAAACAACAAGATAGTGAGATTTCTCACCCTTCATAATTAAGTGAACCAATTCCTTGTAATAAATCTCTTTGTATTCCTTATAATGAATATCTTCATACACATCTTTCTAATACAACTTCCCTTCCCCCCAAAATAATTTTGCACAATATTTTTAAATGTTCATAATGTATTTAAATACTTGAAAAGTATGATTTCCAGCATACTCAAAATATTGGTGTTTTAAAATAATTATTTCATTCCATTTAAAGTGTCCAGTAGAATATAAACACCAGGGTGATTGGACTCCTAATATCAACTGTTTAAAAAATGTAGTAAGTTGTAAATAGCTCTACATTCACACATTTTATCCTTTATCGTATTCCACATAATTTTACTTTAAAATAATACATTTGCATGGTTTGGAAATGTTTTTATTTATTTATTTATTTGAGAGAGAGAGAGAGAGAGCCTGAGAGGGGGGAGGGTCAGAGGGAGAAGCAGACCCCTGCTGAGGAGGGAGCCTGATGTGGGACTTGATCCCAGGACTCCAGGATTATGACCTGAGCTGAAGGCAGTTGCTTAACCAACTGAGCCACCCAGTCACCCCTGGAAATGTTTAATGGATAAACTTTTCATATTTTCTGCAACAAACACACATGTACACACTGTACATACATGTACATGTCATATATTTATAGCATGTATTAATTTGGTTACTGTAACTAATTATTACTAATATATTTTCAATAATTTATATATTCATAATTTTAATAGAGTATTTATAATTATATATAATTCATCTACTTAGTTAATATAACAGTCATAATAGCAACAATCCTTCCTATAGTACTTACTATATACCATTCACTATTCCTGGTCCTCTTCCTGTTTTACCTTGATTAACTTAATCTTCACAACTGCTCCATGAGGTAGCTCAGAAATCTTGTTCAGATAAACAAGGGGTGGCAATGGAAAGACTTTCATTACAACAGTGTCATTCAATCCTTCGAACACCTTCAGTGTCACACGCCAAAACCAAATAGTAAGCCATTATGAAAGGGCAGAGTGGACCCCCTTTATTCATGAGGGGCACTGTCCAAAACCCCCCGTGGATGCCTCAAATCACAGATAGTACCAAACCCTATATACATGGCTTTTTCCTAGACATACATCCCTGTGATAAAGTGTAATTTATAAATGAGGCACCGTAAGAGATGAACAACAATAACTGATAGAACAATTATAACACTACACTGGAATGAAAGTTACAGGAATGTAGTCTCTCTCTCAAAATATCTTACTGTAATGTGCTCACCTTTCTTCTTGTGATGATGTGAGATGATCAAATGCCTACCTGATGAGATGAAGTGAGGGGAGTGCCGTAGGCATGTGACCTAACGTTAGGCTAATACTGACTCTGATAATAAGTCAGAAAGAGGATCATCTGCTTCCGGACTTTGGTTGGCTGCAGGTAACTGGATCAATAGGAAGTGAAAACGTGGGTAGAGGGGGACAGCTGTACTATTAGCTACTTCAATTCAATTCATTTCAATTCAGTTCAATTCAATTCAACTCAGTTCAATTCAATTCAGTTCAATTCAATTCAATTCAATTCAGTTCAATTCAATTCAATTCAGTTCAATTCAACCTTCCTCTAATGTTTTGGTAGCAAAATATTTAAAAGCATCTGACCTGGGATGGGATTTACCTCATCTCAGGACCTTGGTTAGCAATCCTGGGGAGTTGTTACCCCCTTGGGCACGGCAGGGAGATAAGAGAATGGGTGGGTGGGAGGTTGACCTTTCCTTTGTTAAGGCAGAGAAGGTCAATTCACCACCCAGACACTTGGAGGACTATGTTCTAAAGCAAACAGATTTTAGGAAAGATTACTGGGGAAGCTGAAGATCCAGAAACCGATCCTTAAACATCTTATTGTCTTTTTTCCCTTGAAAAGACTTTCCGCACTATGAGGGCCACAAATACTTCAGTCCTCAGACTGCTGGTCAATCCTGATCCCTCCCAGGGCCATTTTGGTGGGGCTCTCTTGCAGGGAATGTTCAACATTCCTCTAAAATATTCTTTTTGTTGTTTTTCTCATCCTTAAGAAACTTCTTATTCTTTTCAAGGGTTGCTTTTCACAATTTAGGAAACTGAGTCCTCAAGGTATGAAATGGCTATCTTATGGTCATGGTTTGAAAATAGAGACCAGATTTTTGTTATATTGATGAGATCTCTTTATGATGTTTGGTGCTTGGCAGGTTCATCTATGTTTTCTTGGAGTTCTTTTTTTTTTAAAGATTTTATTTATTTATTTGTCAGGGAGAGAGAGACAGCGAGAGAGGGAACACAGGCAGAGGGAGTGGGAGTGGGAGAAGCAGGTTTCCCACTGAACAAGGAGCTGGATGTGAGACTCGATCCCAGGACCCTGGGATCATGACCTGAGACGAAGGCAGATGCTTAACCAACTGAGCCACCCAGGCGTCCCTTTTCTTGGAGTTCTGATCCATTTTATTTGTCCCTGTGAAACAACAAGGAAATATTTTAAAATGGTGCAGACTGGGGTGCCTGGGTAGCTCAGTCAGTTAAGCATCTGCCTTGGGCTCAGGTCATGATCTCCAGGCTCAGCGGGAGTCTGCTTTTCTCTCTCTCTTTCCCTCTGCCCCTCCCCACTGCTTGTTCTCTCTCTCTTTAATAAATAAATAAATAAATCTTAAAAAAAAATAAAATGGTGCAGACTGTGAGTAAAAAGTGGGTGATAGAGGGGAGCAACACTGAAAGACTGTGGCAAAAAAGTCTTTCCTAGTTTTATCCTTGGAATTCTAGAATCATTTTAAAGTCATATGGATGGGAAAAAAGTTATTTAAATTTAAGTAGGCTATAGGCCTCCTAAAAGACACACATTTCTTGAAGGATACACAAGCTATTTTGATGTATTAATTTTCTGCCAGAAGTTTTCAGCGCTTGCTGGTTGAGCGATCTGTTGGGACATGACCATTTTATTAAACTGTCATATTTTCACTTATCAACAGTTACTTTTTTAGTGCAAAATCTCATTTTACATGTTTCCACAGGTAGAATGGTATAAAACTGATTGCTATTGTTTCATTTGACAAATTCTTGGATCCTCATATATTTTCTTGCCTTTGCCCATCACCAGGGAATGGAATGTTATCACTTTGCAGGCCTTTCTGTGGGAAGGAAACAGAGTCCTTTTGAAAGCTCTGGGTGATGTTTGTGAATATTTAATCATGGAGGTGGTACAATGGCCTCATTTACAGTGATATGTCAAAATTAATTTCATGGTATTATGTCAAAGTAGGAATCTTACCATATGCCCTCAAATAAAAATAAAAGATTTAGAAAAACTCTAACAAAGAGTTTACCCAATTCTGCAAAATCTTTGGATGCAAGTTTCCCTTAAATGAAAATAGAATCATTCATGCAAACATGATTGAGTTTAATTTATTTCCGTTGTTAAAAAGGAATTTAAAAAAGGGGTTTCTGTCTTCTGATACTTCCAAATTAACACTGAATATCTTTAGCACAGAGTCCCATGTTTTTATTAGAAGTGCATTAAATGCAAAATTAAGTATGAAGACAGAGGAAAAACAAGAACCTGACAGACATACTTAGAAGGATGTTAAATACTTGGAGATACAGTGGTAGATTCTCCAAGCACAACATCATTCCCAGAGACCGGGACAATACTACATATTGATGAGTTACCCAACACATGTTTAATGACAATCTCTGAGAAAAGTGCCTGGTTCTGCCTGAATACATGGAACTTTAGTTGCCATGGAATTGTAAGCCCTACTGCTTGGTTCAGTAAACATACAGAATACAAGAAGGTTTTTGGATGAATTTCTGAAGCAAAATTTCACTTTTGGCCATGTGATGTTTTCCAAATTTTCAATACAGGCAAATTTATCAGTTTTTGAAATTGTACCTTTTTTTTTTTTTTTTTTTTACAGGTACCAGGATTTTTTTTTACAGGTTATAATGAAATTCACCCATGTTTTCTTTTCGTATCTTAGGTTTTCATTTTTTACATATGGTTATCAAATATCCATTTGGAGTCGACTTTTATGTGTGGAGTGAATCTAAGTTTATATTTTCCAAATAGCTATGCAGTTTTCCCCACACTATTAAAATGTACATCTTCTCCTCATTGTTTGGCGAAGTCACATTTCTTACTTCTAATCCATATGTACTTTAGTCTTTTCTAGATATTCTATTCTGTTTCACTGGTATGTCTGCCTAGTCATGTTCTAGTACCACCAACTAAAATTATAGAGGTTTTATTGTATGGTTTAATAGTGGGGAGGGCTACATCCATCCCACCCTCCTCGCTGCTCTTTGCTAAGGTGCTTTTAGCTGTTTCTGCATGTTTCTTTAGGAGGACTTAGGGATAAAGTATTTTAATTTCTGTAGCTAACTCTCAAAAGAATATATGCATATGTATGTGTACAGAGAGAAAGAGAAAAAGCAAATGCAGCAAAATGTTGTCAAGTGGGGAATCTTGATGAAGGGTATTTAGATGTTCTTTATGGGATTATTGCAACCTTTCTGGTGGCCTAAAGTTTTTCAAAATAAACTGTTGGGAGAAAATCAAAGAAGTAAGTTGTAGGAAAATCAAAGTTGTTTCCCATTAACCTTTGGGGGAAAGTGGATGGACATGGGAGTAGGGCCCAGCTTTCTCAGTGCGTATTTTGAAATGTTTTATTTTGAAGAAATCTAGATATGTTAGTGATTCAAAATAAAACATACATAAAATCTAAGTTAACCTAATTCCCTCTAATACAGGAGATGTGAAATGGATTTCAAACTTCATGAGTGTTTAACATTGGGAAACTTAACAGTATCACAAAATTCTTAAGAATGGATCAGTCAAGGAAGCTCTTCCTGGTGGTCTGGCTTACCCTGGTACACAAGACCACTGCTTGAGAGGGGCCAGGAGCAGGATGGAATCCCACTTCCAAAAGAGGCATTCCCAGAAACTCAGGTCCTTTTGACCTAGACATGGCAATTCTAACTTCTCTTCCTACTCTCCTCCTTCTCTCTCTCTGGATGTTTTTGTATTTATTAAAGGTCATAGGCAAGGACTGTCACTGGGTTGGAGCTTGATGGTGCATGTGCACACACGTCTGCCCACTTCTGAATCAATTTTCCCTTCTTTCTCTGTCCTACTTTTCAGGACGGAATGCCAAAGACAAGAGAGGGCAATACATCCTGCAGAGACTAGCACCCTCCCCTCTCCTGCCTCTAGGGCTTTCTTTCTCTCTGGAATCCCATTCTCATATTTCCTATCCCTCATCTGGCTACCACCATCCTTAATCCAAGCCTCAGTATATTTTGTCTCTACTTTTCAAGCTGGTGTTAAGTATTCCTCCCACACGCTCCTATAATCCTTTGAATAACCTGAACACAGGACATTTCACAGTGTGTCGTGATTACCTAATGATAACTAACATTTACTGAGTACTCACTATATGCTCCAGGCTCAAATGTGCTGTTTGATTTTCACATCAATCTCATGAGGTAGGAGATGTTTTGACCACTATTTTAGAAAAGAGAGAAGTAGACTTAGAAAAATTTCGTCATTTGCTATAGGAGGCAGAATTCAAGATGGCTGGCAACAACCCCAGCCTCCTGGTATTGACAGTCTTGTGTAATTCCCTCACCTTGAATATGGACTGGACATAATAAGTCATTTCTGACAAACAGAATATAGAAAAAATGATGAGATGTTACTTTCACGATTTGGTTATAAAAGACTGTGATGTCGATCTTGCCAGTAGATTCTCTTTATTGCTTTTTTGGACTGTGCCCTTTGATGAAGCAAGAGTGTGTGTTGGAGAGACCCATATGGCAAGGAGCAGAGGGTGGCCTCCAGTTACCTGCAGCTGAGGTCCTCAGTCAACAACCCTCAAGGAATGGAATCCTGTCAGATGCATGAATAAACTTGGGAGCAGATCCTTGCAGAGTTGAAATTACAGATGAGGTCACAGTCCTGGATGTGATGGCAATCTTGTGAAAGACCTTCATGCAAAAGGCCCAGCTAAGCTGTGCCCAGATTCCTGACTCACAGAAACCGTAAGATAATAAATTTATGCTATCTTAAGCTGCTAATTCTGGGAAAAAGATAGATATCTATAGACTTTTACCAATAGACAACTAATACACTTAAGTCCCACAGGTAGAAATGGTGAGTTCAGGGTTAAAACCTGGAGGGTTCTGATTCTCTAATGAATCCTTATGTCATACTGCCTGGTTACTTATCAACTGTTTCTTCTTCATTTAAACACTTTCTGACTTTTATTCCTAGCAATTAGTCCTGAGTCTGGTATTTTGTGTGTCCTCAATAATCATAGAATGAAAAACTAAACTTTATATGGTGAATTAGCCTGTCAAAGCAAAATTTTCTCAACTTTATGTTGCTTAAATTTGGATAAAGAGAATGCACATAACAAAGTGCTTTGGAACTATAATGCACTTCTGCATACTCATTGTAATGTCAGCAATATCAATTTTAACAACTTTCTACCCCAGAATATGGATCAGAGAGCACATGTGGGCCCTAATTTGAGGTTAATTCCTCTATCAAATGTTTTTCAAACACCTTCTGTATTTCTACCTCTGTGCCAAGCCCTTGGGATACAAAGTTGAATAGAACAGTGTAGAGGGCAAGACCAAATGCAAATAGTGACATTTTGGTATGACCTGATAAGTGATTTAATCAAGACTTGAACAAATAACTGTGGAATAGGGGAGAAACAATAATCAAGAGGGGTGACCTTCCATTGGTGGTATCTCTCTCTCTTTCTTTACTATGTTTGCTCTCTATCTACACACACACACACACACACACACACACTTATCAATAGAATTTTTGCTAATCCATAAAATTATAAATGTTCATTCAGGAGAGTGAGACTTTTACTCAATGATTTTAACTATAAAGTGATTATGAGAAAAAGTTCAAGTGAGGCAAAGTATTTGGCTGGTCTGAAGTAGGGCATTATTGATTTTAGTGAATCATTGAGCAACAGAGGTTAGAGACTTGACATTAGAGAAGATGACACACAAATTAAAACTAGAGAATTGCCAACTGAGGATGAGCAACTGGAGAAGCAATTTAAAGTGTTGTTCTTTTGATGTTCAAAGTGACTTCTGGTGGTTTTCACACACACACACACACACACACACACACACACATCCTTTCTTCTACATCAAGATACTACCAAACCAACCAACCAAAAAAAAAAGTATCATTTGCATTCAGCCATTTTTTTATACCCTGTTTAGGTCAAAAATCAGTTTTCCATAGGTTTACTTATAATTTGAATTTGCATTGCTCCACCCTCAACCAACTATTCTATAATGGTACTTCTTGTCAGCCTAGTGGGATACCATAAGGTATTACCCACCAACTTAGAAATAATAGAAATAAAATTGCTCTTTGAGAGTTAAACTATAAGCCAAACAGATAATAATTATAAGTAGAAAAATCACAGTTACTTTACAGACAAAAGAGTTCCCAGTGTGGCAAGACTTGATTTTCACTTGCCTGGATGTCTTAGTACTAAGGAAAACTGTATTCTCAAGAGATGGCTGTACAGCCATGGGAAGATAAAGGAACAGAGAGTCCTGGAAGCAATGTTGGCCATGCTTTTTAAGCACTGCCCTAGCCAATGAGCAAAGCTATCTCTTTGAGTTGAATGTATCCAGCTCCTATACATTGCATTAATCACCCCAGTTCTCGCTGTGCTCTCTTTTTATGTTCAGCAAGGGAATTTCCAATTGCTATCTGACTTCCTGGTATGGGTTAGTGTTGGTGAGGTAGACCCTGAGAAGAAGGGAAGGAAGAAATGTATTGTCAGTTAGTTGGGTAAAGAGTTGGAAAGTATGAACAGTGATTGTAGACAGTTTCAGTAGCTCTCAGGAAATACTCTTTGACTTATTGCTAATCTTTTTAACTCTGCATATTGGACCAACTCTTTTTGCCATTAGAATTTAAGCATACTTAATCCTCTCTCCTCTCAAAAAACAAAATGAAATAGACACACAGCCCCACTTTTCCAATAATACCTCCTCCCTGAATTCTAAATAGTTTTGTGGAAGCAAGCTATATGTTTACTAACTTTATCCACTTAACTTGGTTTTTTTTTTTTTTTTTTACCTATTGTTTCTTGTTTGCATGGAGAAAAGTCTTGTTTAAACTCCCCAGTAGGAGTTGAGTTATACTATGCAGATCAAGAGAAGGGTTATTTGTCTAAGCTTGTCCAAATTTAAATTTTAAAGAGTTTAAAGCCACAGTCCTTGATGAAATGTCAGAGGAGGGAGAGTCTCAGGGACAGGTTCACACCCCAGGGTCCTACCACCCTTTGTCATCAGGAAAGCCCCCCTTCCTACCACCTTTACCAATCTACACCCTCACTCTCAGATTTTAGCATTTGGTACTTTTCTGAGTAACTTAAGAAAACATAAGATCCAGCGTTCCCAAACTATAGAAATAACCCAAATGGATGACTCCTTTTATATCCATAAATTTGGCCAGTGATACAATGACCTCGGCAACTTTGCGAAGTTTTACATGTAATGATTTTAATGACCCAAGCTCTGCTGGGCTGAGAGGTATCAGCACTTATAATCAATACTGAAAGAACCTATCTGGTATAAAATCCAAATTTCAAAAATTGAGTAAGATTGCATGTTGTGGGACTCCAAAGAAACTTGTGTACGTAAGAACACGAAGTGCTGATACGACCAGCAGAAGTGATTACTCCTTCCTTTGCTGTGAATATGAAAGTGAGAGGCAGCAAAGAACAATCAACAAGTGAACACTCTTTTCATATTTCTTGTGACAGCCACCTGGAATGGGCAGGGAAGAAAAATGCAGATAAGAAAATTAAAACTACAGTCTCCTGGGAGCCAAGGACAGCCTTCTGATCCTAATTTGATTTGGAGTTAGGAATGCAGGGGAGTTCTGTAACAGTTCCTTCTACATGGTGGAGAGCTCTGATTTTTCTGCAACAGTGTCTCCCTGGAAGCTACACAAAGTCCCCTTTGATTGCCTGTGATCAAAGCCACGCAGGCACTTCTGCAATATCTTAGCTTCAGAAAGCCAGGAAAATCAGAATGTTGAGAGTATATTAATAAACCCTAAGCACATTTTAAAGGTGAGTGGTACTTCTGAGAAAACTTTATCATTACTAAAAATGATTTGTTTCTGCCCTTCATGCTATATACCTGGGGAAAAAAGTTAGCCTTAATGTTCCCATTAGTAAGTTGCATGTCATGGTGGATATTGAACAATATGGTCAGTTGTTCTACTCAAAATTTATGCAGCTGATCATACAGAGCCAGAGAGGAGTCAGTGTTGGAAGTCTCTCAGATGTTTAGACATCTTAGTATGAATTAGCAGGTGGCATCTGACCAAGAAGAGTTTGTATTTTTTTAAAAGGCAGCAAGCTAAATAAGTAAATACATAAATGATATGTATGGAAGGGAGACATATGTTAAAGTCAGAAAACCTGCTTATGTGTGAAAACTGTGCAATTTATTATTTGTGTGAACTTCACTAAATTATTCAAATTCTCTGAGTCTCAATTCCTTATGTGTGTAATAAAGCCTAATCTGTAGGGTTGTAATAAAGTCAAAAAGGTGATGTATTTATGAAGAGTATAAATTTCTAGTTACTATATAAAGCACATAGGGTGAATTGTGATGTCTTTATTTCTTTTACTATTTATTTACGTTTATTTTTATTATTTATTTATTTACATTTATTTATGCTTTTCCTGAATATCAGTAGTAGAGGTAGTAGAAGGATATTGGTAGGAGTGGTTGTGGTGATCAGAAATACCAAGTTATTTTTTAATGATGACATTTCATAAACAGTGAGGAATCAGGGTACAGGAATTAACTGGGGAGAAGATAGGGACTTTCTGGTACATTAAAATATGTATGGCCATTCTCAGTATAATGGATAAACTAGTCATCCGGGGTAATTTTTGGTTCCTTTCTCCCTCTCTTTCTCTGCCTTCCTTCCTCCCTCCCTCCCTCCCTCCCTCCCTCCCTCCCTCCCTTCCTTCTCTCCTCATCTTTCCTCCTACACCCACTCTGCCTTGACAAACTCCAACCTTTGGTGCACTCTAAAGAAAAGGTAAGCCAACTACAGAGTGGCGGCCTCACTCTGGAGCACAAGCTCTACATCAACAGTGACCTCAGGAGGCAACAGCTGGAGATGAAGGAAGCAGCTATTTTATCTGGACTTATGAAAAATTGAGGCTCACGCTGGGGGAACCAGCAGGGGTGTATAGACAAAATGTGCCACCAAGCTTGTCCTAAGCTATTGCTTGCAAGGCAAATTTTTTTCTAAACGTAAGACCCTGGGCAATATGGTCTAAACTTTGCCTGTTGTTCTGACCAGAGTTGGTAGTGAGAGAATGGAAGGAGAAGAATGAGAGAAGCACAAATTGGAGACTATTGGAGAGTCAAGGTCTTACAGATTCTCAGAAGGAAAAGGAAAACTGTTAGTGACACAGATTTCAAATAAGATCAGTTTGGTAAGAAAGCTTCCTCTTACTACCCCACCCTAAACTCAGCCTTTTGTACATCCCCAGCCTTTATCCCACCTCTCTTTCATTCAGCAATCAGAAGCAAGATGGTGGGACTAGACCTGTCTTCCAGCTCACCTCTCCCAAGTTGCCTCTAGGTGCCACCTCACTCCTCAAGGCTGTTCTTGAGGCTAAACGTTTATCAGAACTTTTTGTCTGTCAGCTGGAGTAGGGAATAAGCATTTGTTATTAGTGATGGTCCTTGGTCCCCCGAGAACTCTCAACTGTGTGCCCTAGATGCCTTATTCCCTCCAGCCACACAGCAGCTCTCTAATGCCTTAGTCTAGCCTACCCTGTCAATCTGTTTTGTCCAAGAAGGTCTTTACTACAATGAGAAGGAATCTCTGGGTATAACCTGTTGGGTACTGTGTATCCTGATTTTTACGTAGGTGGCACACAATCTGACCAGTTAATTTAGTGACCTTTTAATGAGCATTTGCCTTATGATTGCTTCCATTACTTCCCAAGTTTTCACTAAAAGAGCCAGCTACCTTCCCTTTTTGCCGGTAACACATTTACAGAATTGATGAAAAGCATTTTATTTGCTTCTAAACATGGCTGGCATATGTTGTCTTGGTTATAGAAAATTGGAATTAAAATGATAAGTCTTTATAGCATTGGCAAGAGATAATAACCACTATAGTTAGGGCTCTTCTGAGAAATCCATCACGACTCCAAGGTCTCTTTACAATTACAATTTTTTTCAATCACAGCATCTTGTTACATGGACTTCGTTTGCTCTAACCCAGATTCAGTTCTATTAGCTTATTTCTTTCTATTCAAACACCAATTCTCAACACCTTTTTAAAACCCCTTTTCTGGCTTTGTTTTCAGAAAGAATTGTCTTAACTTTTCTTCCCATACATTGATGTCATAATTGGATTTCAATTGTCAAGGATCCTGGTCCAGAAATGCCCATTCTTCCCCAATAAATTAGGTAACCTCGTTGTAGCAGAATGTTTCTTGCAGGGACATTTGTGTTTATTATCCTCTTGATCTCTTTGGACTTTTAATTTTCATTAAATTGTTATCTAGTAACTTCCATGAGATGCGATTGTGGCTACAGAGGGCTGTTATTTTGCTTTCACATTAGCATACGTCTGAACACTTGACCTGGAATCATATCCTTTCCATTAGCTTTTCCCATTTGGTCATTTATCCACTAATTTAACTCTTTAAAGAATAAAGAACCTTATTTTGTTGAGGTAGATAATCAGGAAATTGTACTTAACTCTTTGGCTACACACTGTGAGCACAAAGAACATGTGAAAATTTATTAAAGAGAAAGTTTGTTCCTTGTCTTCAAGAAGCTTACCATTTCTTGGAAGATATCAAATACCTACAAAAAAGAGCTTAAATATATTGTACAAAGCAAATTCAAAGAAAAAGTGCATGTGTGTAATGCATCTATTGTTGAACAGTAACAGGAAAGGAAGCTTTTGAAATGATTGGAGAAGGTGGGAGCAGAGGACTCTTCACAGGATGGCCCGACAAATTCAGATTTGATATGAGAGTTGGCTCTAGTTCTTATGTGGAGAGCTTGAAATACAGTGTGCAGAAAATCCTATGTTCTTGTTAGAGGATAACATGCCAGAGGCAAGAGCTCGCTCTGTGGTGAGCGTGTGTGTGTGTGTTTTATGCATTGCAAGCTATTTTCTTTCATTCATTCTTATTGGAAAAGAATGTTGCTCCAGAGTGTGAGCTAATAACAATTTCATAATATAAATTGTCTAGTGCAATGTAAGAAATGAACATTTGTTTCTCCATTAATGATAAAATATAATTTGATTAAAACAAACAAACAAATTCTTCATCTGCATTATACAAATAGGTAAGAGCTAATTAATGGGAAGATTTTCTTCCTCCTAGGAAAATCAATTGTATACTTGGCTAGCTCAGCTCCCTGTTAAAAAGATGTCTTAACTCTCCATGCACAAGATGTCTTAGAGGCAAACAGTATGCTCCTGACACGAAGACTATGCTGGCATCAATGTTGGTCCCTCCACAGACAGTGGGCCAGCTTAGCAAAGGCCTCTGATTTAGAGGAACTTTTTATTATTGTCAATTACCATAATATTGTCCCTACAAAACCACAGAGTATTTCACAAAGTCCCAAATAGCTTCAGGGCAAGAAAGTGAAGTGGGAATAAAAAGTAGAAAACAAATCACTCACTCTGTTTTAAAGTATAAAAACATATGTCTGCAGGCTGTTTCTTAAAGTACCTTTAAAAGTTACTCCTTTATTTTACTAAACAAAATAGAATCTTTAATTTTGTGTACAGGTGTGGAGAAGTTTTTAGGTGAATGGTATAAAGAACTGGGGCAAAATTCTATGTACCTCAGAAGAGATACAGGTGTGCCTGATTTGGTAATAGATATGGTATCATACGTACATTAAGCAAAATGTACCTGTACTTGGACATATAAAAATCTAAATGAACCAAAAGTATGGGTTCAGATCCTTCTTCTCAAGGAGGAAAAACCCTTCAAAGTTAAGTGCACTTTGCAGGGTAAGCTGACTCATCCCCACAACTGTAGGATGCGGACAAATCTTAGGTGTTCAGAACCTGGCCTTGTCATGGTGACATCTCTATGTGCAAATTTGTCTACATAGTAAAATATCCTGAATAAACCATGTCTCCTGCATAGTAAGATGCCAAGCAGTTATGCAGACAGATTAAAGCTCTTAGAAGTGGACTTTGTTCACATGGGTTACTCCATATTAATCAATTGAAACAGAGAAGTGGATAGTACAAAACAATGGAAAAATCCAAACTAACTGATGTGTGGCTTTGTAATATACCTACACAGAGGTAATCAGGCATCAGCATCACACCTACTGAGAGAGATTGAGGTCCTATCTAAGATACCACGATTGTAGGAGGAAAAGCTCAACTTCCTACAGAAAATGTATGTAATATAGACCTTAGAACCAAGCAGGCAAGGTTTCAAAAATTGGTTCCTACAGTTTGGCCTAGTTATACAATCTCAGATCATAAAATCATAGTTTTCCCATTTCTGAAATGGGGATAATTCCAGTGCTGTGGGATTTCTCTGAGTAAATACAAAAGCACATGTCTGACCCACAGTAGTGTGATAGTTTTATATGTCAACTTCGTTAGGTTGTAGTACTCAGTTATTCAATCAAGTACTAATCTAGGTATTGCTATGAAGGTATTTTGTAGACATGTAGACACCTGCAATCATTGATTTAAGTAAAGGAGATTATCTTCCATAACCTAGGTGGAGCCTGGCTCAATCAATTGAAAAGATTTAAGAGAGAACTGAGGTTTCCCTAAGGAAGCAGAAATTCTGCCGATAGACTCCAGTGCTAGATCCTGCCTGAGAGTTTCCATCCTAAGTTTCTCTCTCTCTCTCATCTCTCATCTATCATCTATATTAATTGTGTTTCTTCCTTTGAACCCTGACTGATACAAGTAGGAACCCCCAGATGTTACTTCTTATAATAAAAATATGAGGATATATATTTGAATACATAAATTCTATATTTCTGTCACACTACAGTGGTTGATAAAAAAAAATGTTTTCTGCTCACCTTACTATATTAAATTAGAGGAGAAAGGAATTGTTCCTTGAAGTTCTGTCCAAGTCTTTTTCTGTTAGTGCATTTTTAGCATGGATTCACCTATTTAAGGGATAATCATCATACAGCAGCCCGGCTTTAAGGGGATCAGAGCAAGGAAGTTTGATTTCCCTGACTGAGATGGTGAAAGGAAGATATGAGTAGTAAGAATATCAGCATCCACCCCAACATGGAAGACCATTTACCATGTGCCAGGCACTATTCTTATAAGTTGGCTAACAGACATTCACTTAGAGGAGATAAGTACCCCTATCATTCCCGTGTTATAGTTGGGGGGGAGGGTTTGGGAGCATAGAGTTTGAATTACTTGTCCTGGAATATGGTGGAGCCACAGAGGTCATGGCAAGAACACTGCTCTACAGAGCAACAAGGCTGTAGAGTAACAGCCTTACTTTCTTCATCTCCTTATGCTGAAAGATGGGAGACAGGCAGGCTACCTGGGCAGAAAAGCACAAGTCTGTAAAGCATGGAGTGTCAACAGATGGCTTCTGTGTGGAAGGAGAACCAGAGGAGAGAAAGCAAAGGAACAGGGCGAGCCAAGGGGGAGGAATCCTGAACAGGAGAGCTCGGCAATGTACCAGCATAGGGACCCTGTCTTGGTCTTTTCTGGGTCTCTAGAATGTAGTCCAGTGCCTAGAAAGTAGTATATGCTCAGGTGCACCTGGATGATTCAGTCAGTTAAGCGTCTTACTCTTGATTTCAGCTCAAGTCATGATCTCAAAGTTGTGAGATCGAGCCCCCTGTCAGGCTCTGTGCTCAGTGAGGAGTCTGCTTGAAGATTCACTCCCTCTGCGCCTCCTTTCACTCTCTCTCTCTCTCAATTAATAAATAAATCTTAAAAAAAAGAGAGAGAGAGAAAGTAGTATATGTTCAGAATCCCTGCCATGAATTGAGTAGAAAGGTCAGGACAGCATTTTACCAAGAGCTGGCCTAGAAGAGAAATGAAAGCAAATCTTCACCAACTGTCTGTTTGATTGAGGCCATGGTTATTTACGGTTGTCTGATCTATAAAAAAAAACAACAAAACCTCTCAAAGATCTCAGAGACATTTTTGAGTTCTTTAAGTAGAAGTCTCACAAAACATTTAAGGTGAATCTGATTATGGAGATGAGATATTTGAAATAAATGAAAAGATTTGATCATATTTGTACTCTTCAGTTTGCCATTTGAAATCCAACCCAGTGATTCAAATGTATAACATCCAGGGAGAGTTCTCATATCATGAGACAGTTCTCAGTCCAATTCTCACCATAGAAATTGCTTTAATTGGTAAATTTCTGCAGAGAAGGGGGAACTGAAAAGTCAGGGTGGAAGCCATCCTTTAATTTCTCAGATTAACTATTTTGGTAAACCGCATTGGATCTCAGGACCAAGAGTCAGATGCTTACTTGACCAGCTGAGCCACCCAGGTGCCCCAAGTAAGATGCATTCATTCTTACAAAACAGTGCTAATATTATGATGGTTAAACTCAGGATGAAAGTGTATCAGTTAACCAAACTGCCCTACTTTTGTGGATAAAAGATGTTTGTTTTTCTAAATCTGACAATTTGATGAACACAATTTCTTAAATATAGAGAATTTGAAACATAAACAGTCACTACCTCTATGACACTGATTTTTTTTCTAGCAGATTCTTGTTTAAAAGATTGTTGGCATGAAAATAGCATCTTTTTTTTTTTTCTTAAGTTCCTGCTCAAAGGAGTCAATCAACAAAAATGTATTGAGTATCTACCAGGTAATCATTCTTTCTTTCAGAGGATTTAACTTTGATCAGGGTTTCCCAACCGTGGTCCTGGTGACATTTAGGCTAGATAGTTCTTTGTTGAGGGGGTGGTCCTGGGTTTTTGGATATTTAGCAGCATTCCTGATCTCTACCCATTAATGTCAATACCATCCTTCCCCAAGCTGTCACCATTAAAAATGTCTCCAGGCATCGCCATATATCTCTAAGGTGGAAAACAACAACAACAACAACAACAACAACAACAAAACTTCCAATTGAGAATCACAGCTTTGAATTCATGAAATAGTGTGTCACAGTGTAGGCTATCTGTGACAAACATTCCCAGATCTTAGTGGTTTGAGACCATAAAAATTTATTTATTTTTTCTCTTATCAGAGTACCATAGGGTCATTATGTTGGGAAAAGGGAACATGTTCCAGGTTAGGGACTCTTCCATCTTCCAGTTGCTGAGACCACATTCCACTTGGCCAGAATTTAATCCTGAGGACCTACCTAAGTGCCACAAAGGTGGGGAACATTAGTCTAGTTTCATGCCAAAGCAGGAAAGGAAAAAGGTTGGGTGAATAAAAGCTAGTCTCTGCCAGACAGATTATAATAAAATAAAACCAAATCATGACAGACAGACAGAGCAGAGGGAAACCAGTATCAGGAACCAGAACAAAGGAAGTGAATAGAAACAGACTTGGGAGACTTCAACACAGCTTAGTAGAGAGTTATAGACTATCCAGCTTAATTATAAGTACAATGCATTCTTTTTTTTTTTTTTTTTTTGAGAGAGGGAGTGTGTGCACACATGTGCATGCAAGAGTGGGAGGGGTTGGGGGAAGGGCAGAGGGAGGGAGAGAGACAATCTTAAGCAGGCTCAACACCTAGTGCAAAGCCACATGCAGGGCTGGATCTCAGGACCAAGAGTCAGATGCTTACTTGACCAGCTGAGCCACCCAGGTGCCCCAAGTAAGATGCATTCATTCTTAAAGTCTGAGAAAGAATAATCTCATTAGCTTTACCCAGATTATCTTTGGTTTGTTTACTATGCGGTGCTTCTAGTCCCTTTTTGTATATCCCTATCCCCTCTGGAAGGCAAGCAGTAACACGATACTAAGATTGGTTTGTCCTGGACCATGTTAACAAGCACATTTTCTCTATAGGATTTTCTAATTCTGAATAGCCCCAAAGCAAAAGTTTTCGCAATTGTTCAAACCTTTTCATAATGATAGTAATAAAGAGTGCTACCATTTATTGGGTGTCTATAATAACCTTTATTATGTGTCTATTGCAGTTCTTCTAGGTCTGCATGAGAGGGATTTGTCTGTTTAGAAGTGTGGAGTCTGAGACCTAAAGAGATTAAGTGATTGGTCCAAGGCCAGGTTCCTGTGATTTGAATCCAAGTTTTCTGACATCAAAGCCTGCCTTTCTTTCTCCTTAACGGGTTTCTTACCTACTCTAGGGCATGTGCAGTGTTGCCTAAGGTCTGACGTTGCTCGAGTGCATCTTCTTTTTACATCCAACATGTTCATGTCCATGGTCCTGTTGTCAGATTACATGCTCTGGAAACCCTCAGTGATGGAGCAAGGTAGCAGGTGAGTACATTACAAGGTGGCCATTCTTTGGGAAGCTTAATTGCAACTCAGACATGCTCCCTAAAGTTTAAGCCATGAGAGCACCAGGCCTTTAAATAAGAGACACTGGGTATTTTCAGCAACTTAAATACAAGTGAACTTGGGAGATAGAGAGAGGAGTTATTTGGAGTCTGACAGTGTCTTGGAACTTTCCCATTTCAGCATTAATGGTGGTACATAGTCAAATTAGCCTTTAAGAGCAATCAGCACTCCGTGGGGTGGCACCATGGTATACTGAGGTGCTTCAGAGATTTTAATTCTCCTAACAGCTTCCTACAATAAAATAGTTACTGAATTTGAAAGTCACTGGGAGTAATTCCAGTAGGCCTTGTTTATGCACCATCTTGCAGAGGCTTCTCAAAAACTAGTGGCTACAGATTGAGTCACTCTCTGCATTTAAAGTTGTGGATATGAGCGCAGATAGAAAACTGTACATCTGTCAGTGATTCACACTTCATACAACCTCAAGATTCAAATTTCTTTTGAAAGGGCTTTTAGTAATTCCGATAGAGAAGCACCCCAGATTTCAAGTGATTATGTTTGGAAATTGCAAAGGAGGAGACTCCACAATTTCATGGACTTACTGTTTTAATTTAGCGACATTTACCCTTCCCCTATAGCTTCTGTAAGATGTTTGGTGATGACAAGAACAATGCCATGTCTTGGGGGAACCTCCTGCACCTTGAGTGAGGTGATGAGCAATTCCACAGTGAGCCTTGTGACTTGCCCACCTTGTTGGAAACTTGCCCTTTCTCCATAAGCGCTTTGTCAGGCTGATGCATTTCCCGTGGAGCCACAACCTCTTGCTGACCACACCCATTTGGCCCTTTTCACTAGCTTCTTATCCATTATGCTTGCACTTAATTCATGCTCTGCTGTGGACTTCCAACCCAGAACCCGGGTCCCCAGACCTGTAAGAGCTTTCAGCATTTTTTGCCATTCCAACCTGCAGGAAAGAAAAGACCATAGCCCCAGTGCAGCGGACTTCTTTCTGGAAAGGAAGGTAGATGTAATAAAATACTGTTTATCTCTTCCAGGTACTAAAACAAGACCTGCCATTTAGCTTGCTAAAGATTTAATTACTATGTTGAGAAAACATATCAAATATGATTGTATTGCATAACTTTACACAAGAAAACCAATCCTGAAATCAAAACCAAACCAAACCAAAGTATATAATAGGGTAAATATTCATTTCCCAAGAAGATTCACTGTGTGACATCTTCAATTAAGCCTTTCAAGACAGTTAGTGAGACTTTTAGAAGAGTGTCTATTACATGAAATAAAGTAAAACTATGCAGTTCAACATTTTTTCACATGGAGAGTTTTGAAATATGGAGATTTTTTTTTTTTTTTTTTCCCAGCTGTTCTGAGCTTTCTCCGGGTAACACTCTATCCCAGTCAAGGGGACACGGTTTCTCCAGTTAAACAGTTAATCTGTTTTGGGAAATGATAAATCTAAATTAATCTAAATGATTGATTGAATCTAAATCTAAATCTTCCTGTCTTTCCAAGAGGCCATCATTATTGTGAGGTGTCCCTGTGCATAACATTCTGGGATTACCTGAAAAGCAAATTTAAAAGAAAAATCAGACATGTATTAGAGTTGATTTTAAAAACCAAAGCTTTCCTTTCATTTTTCAATTATGAATTTATCATAAAGGAAACAATGGGTCCACTGTTTCATTCTGCAAATTGCCAGGCATTACTTTTGAAGGTAAGTAGGTCACTTACGGGTTATCCATCCTGGTCTCAATTATTACAGCTATTTAAGTAATAATTGCTATTCTAATTCCATTAGAACTCCTACTATGCTGGGAAAAAAGACGAATGACTTTTTAGGGGCACAGATATACATATTTCTTTGATTATGTAAGAGACAAGAAAACAATAAGTAAGTCTGCTTTTACTTAACTTTCAACAGCTTCCAGAGTCCTGGTGCAAGGAAGACAGGACCACCTGCATTCAAATTTGAAGGCTCCACAAACTGACTTGTAGACTGCACAGTCTTGCTTTTCTCACAGAACCAGCCAGCCCCAAGTTTCCTTCTGTCACTTGATTTCATGTCAAGATAGATAAAACCCCGTCAACATGTTCAGTGTCCTATCTGACGTGTGAGTACTTGATGTGTCATGTGGATAGCTGAGATGATCTTCTGAAGTTCTAAGATTCTGATTAACAAGGCAAAGATAATAAGGCCAAAGTCTTCTTCCACTTCCCTCAGGTTCCCATCTGCTAAGGGGCTTGAATTGCATCTGAACATAAAACCTTCAGGGTATTTAGCCTTGTCTGGTGATGGTCAAGTTATTTGCAGGGGTCCAGGTGGGTGTGGGTTTTGTATTAGAACTTACTCATGGCCTGTCTTTGTATTTTTGTCATCTTTCCTCTTGTCCTAGAAGTATCAGAGTCAGCAGGGTAAATTGAGTGTGATGGTGGACATTCTGCGGCTGCTGAAAGGGGTAATCTTTACATAATTGGGATTCCAAACCCCCAAACCAAGGAGACCAGAACAGGGGCCATGCTGGGCTCAAGCCTCCCATGACAGTGAAAACATGGCCTTGGAATGAATGTCTGCTGCTAATACAGTTGAATACATAAAACTTATATTCTTAACGCTAAGGTATGCACAATTTGATTTAAATTTAATTTCTGACAGTTGCTAGTTTTCAGTTTGGAATAGTCCCTCACTGTGGAAGCTGCCAATTTGGAGAGGGATGTTCCAGAATTTATGCATTTCCTGAATTCTTTGAAGGTGCCAAATAAAATGTTGGTTAAATGAATACATGAGTTAGTTTTCCAAGAAAGACACCGATTACTTTCAAATTCTTCTGCTCTCTTAAACAGATGTGTCCACATTCAAGAACGTAACTGGGAGGGAAAAAGAATGGAAAGAAATATGGAGCAGCCAGTAGGTTAGCCAGAGATGCTTGAGAGGACCATGGAGGGCATCTGGGAACTGGGAAAAAGAGATATCCAGGCTTCCTATCTTTCCGCAGATTGGCGGAATGAGGATGAAAACGGTGTCCAAGATTAAATAGTGCTTTCAAGCTTAAAAACATCAGAGAGCATATTATTTTCCAGTGGAGTTCAGAAACCTTTATTTATTTCCTCCCTTTCCTGACCAGTATAGCAGGAGCCCAGGGACTTGGTAGGCAAGTATCATGCTAATTTCACGCAGCTGCAGGGCCTCTCTCCAGGCAGTTAGTTAATATTAGTTAACAGCGTTAGGGTACCCACAGCCATAAAGAAAATAGTTTCCCTACTGCGAAGTCATCTAATATTTTGTGTCAGCCCAGACTGTCCTATTTTCCCTGAATGTCATTCAAAGGGAACACCACCAAAAAGAGCTAATTAACTTTTATAGAAATGGCTTTTAAATCCAAAATTTGATGCCCACGTTTCTTAAGCAAGATCAATATTGAAGACCCCCCAAACGAGGCTGATAGCTTATTTCCTCATGAACAAGTCATCTTATCAGAAAGGTCTTAAGGTTATTGGTTTCTGGATTTCCACCCAGTAGCTCAAACCAGGAAAATACCTGCCCTCCGGGAAGGTGTCACAATTAAATACATTATAAACTCACTTTTTGATAGTTTTGACCAAAAATGAAATTCAGTCTACACTTGCATAAACTTAATTGTATTCACCTTCAATGGATTAAATAATGGAATTTTATTTTATTTTATTTTTTATTTTTTATTTTTTTTAAAGATTTTATTCATTTATTTGAGCGAGAATGAGATAGAGAAAGCATGAGAGGGGGGAGGGTCAGAGGGAAAAGCAGACTCCCTGCCGAGCAGGGAGCCCGATGCGGGACTCAATCCTGGGACTCCAGGATCATGACCTGAGCCGAAGGCAGTCGCTTAACCAACTGAGCCACCCAGGTGCCCTAAATAATGGAATTTTAATAAGAGATATTAAAATTGTGGATTTAGAAAATCTAAGGATTTCAGTCTTCAAATCCCAGACTATTTATAAAATGTGTTCCAAGCTCTTTGAGGCGTTTTATACTTGATTCCTGGCTTTAGGATATAAAGCTAATAGGTTGAAATAAAACATTATTTTCAAGTGGGGAAAGAAGTACTGAAATATATTTCTTTTAGAAGACTGTGACCTCTGCGTTTGTGCCTCCCTTCTAAAGAGCCCTGCCTCTGGCAAAGGCACACACTCTTAGAAGAAAAGAGGAATATGCTGAAGTACTGCCAAGAAGTCAAGACCTTTATTTATTTTTAAGTTATTTGAGCACCTTACATGTACTGTACTAGAGCTGTAGCATTTCCCCCTCTACCTTTATTTTATAGTAAAGTCTAACATACATCTTTCTTGGCTTGCTTTTGGGAGTAGAGATTACACTTTCAGGTACCAGGGAAATCTCCCTTCTCCATTGTGCAATTTCCTTCCAATCTTTCTTTTCTTATTTTCCCACCTTGAGAGGTCTCTTTGCTATCTCCTACCCTAATAGATTACTCCGCGCTCCATAGGCATGGCCACAGATTTATTTAAGCTTTCACAGTTCTTCTCCTTTCTATTATTCGACTTTAAATTCTATAAAATTCCTCTTTCCAGCCCTAGATTGGCTATTTAAGATCACTTTTCCCAGTTGTCACTGAAAGGCCCTTCAGAGAAAAAAAAAGATGCTCTCTGGCTGTGCCCTGGACCACCATCTGCTTGAGGACAGTAAATTGTGCCTTGAATGCAGAACTAAACCCGAGAGGGACTGCAGGGTAAGAATCCCGTTGGCAAATAGAGCAAATTGGGATTGTATTTGTGGTGTTGTGATAAAATAAGAAATATTATATAGTCTTCCTCCCCAGTTCCTAGCACAGACCTCCTAAAACCCTTGTAATTTCTCGAGTGGTAGAGGTCCTAGGGCTATTTTTGCTATATTTGGTCTCAATCCCTGGTTCCTGTTTTAAGACTTCTAAAGTGGATCTCTGGAGTGATAAGAATGCCTTTTTGTATGCTAATGAGATAATTGGTGCCTGGAGTCTCCTAGATAGCTTCAGGATTGTGGCTGGAAGGACCGACCACATGATTAAAGGGTTAGAAATTTCAGCCCCACCCTGAGACCTGGGAGGGGAGAGATAAAGATTGATTTAGTTAGTCCTGCCTAGGTAATGGAACTTCCATTAAAACCTGTAAATAAATGGATTCTGAGAGCTTCTGGGTTGATGAACACATTGGGGTAGCTGGGAGGGTGGTGCACTTGAGAAGGGCCTGGAAGCCTGTGCGCCTTCCCACAAATCTGGTCCTATGCATCTCTTCCATTTAGCTGTTCATGAGGTGTATCCTTTATAATAAACTGGTAATAGTAAGTAAAGCCCTTTCCTTAGTTCTGTGAGCTATTTTAGCAAGTTTTCGAACCTGCGAGGGGGTTGTGCAAACATCCAATCTATAGCCAATTGGTCAGAAGTAAGAGGCTCAGATCAGTGATAGGCATCTCAAGTGGGGGCAGTCTTGTGGGATTGAGCCCTTAACCTGGAGGACCTATGCTAACTCCAGGTAGTTAGTGTCAGAAGAGAATTGAATTGTAGGATACCCAGTTGGTGTTCTTTAAGGAACTCAGTATGCGGGGCGCCTGGGTGGCTCAGTTGGTTAAGCGACTGCCTTCGGCTCAGGTCATGATCCTGGAGTCCTGGGATCGAGTCCCGCATCGGGCTCCCTGCTCGGCGGGGAGTCTGCTTCTCCCTCTGACCCTATCCCCTCTCATGCTCTCTCTATCTCATTGTCTCTCTCAAATAAATAAATAAAATCTTTAAAAAAAAAAAAAAAAAAGGAACTCAGTATGCTCATGGCATATCATATATCCAGACACAGGCCTTAAGAGAAAATCCTTCCAAAGGGATGTTATTAACATAAAACCATGATTCTCAATGGAGGATGATTTTGTCCCCTGGGGGATATTTTGTAATGCCTGGAGGTATTATTGTTTGGGTGGGTGCTTCTGGCAACCAGTGGGTAGGACCCAGGGATGCTCCTCCACATCTTGCAATGCACATGACAATCTCCACTACTTCAGGGATGATCTGGCCCCAGATAGTGCTGACATCGAGAAACCACGACACGGAGGTTGGACTCTCACCTCTTAAAGCCAGAAATTACACAAGACCTGGTAGAGAGGCATGCAAAGACAGCTTTTGCAAACACTAAGGTTTAGATTTTATTTTACTGGCAAAATCAAAACTAGCAGTTCATCAAGCACTTAAGACCACAAATTAGCGTTGCTATGGTAAATAGCTACCCGTTTCTAGATATTCTTTTTTGCACATGAAGACAGCTGTCCATGAGCATGGTACTATATGCTTCAGCATAGGGACTACCCTGAAAACTTACCTTTATAAGATAAAAAGATAAAATGAAGTTTATCTTATCCCCAAGGGATGCACGTGCTTTGAAAATAGGCTCTTTGAAAATGGCTTTCCCCGCCCCTTCTAAATCTTCTTGAGGCTCCAGCACAGAGTATCTTCTTGGAAGTTGCTTCCATCTGTCTCTCTTTATGCAAAAAGCTCCCCAAATGCATGAAAAGTTCTATCACTGCATTGTTTCCCAATGACTGAGGATTCTGAAGTTTTAGCTGGTTTAAAAGCAAAAACTGGTCTAACAGGACACTTTGCAGGGTTAACCTTCTCATAGCACTTTCTTGGGTCTGCCTAATTATAGAAATCTCCAAGGTAGCCGAACAGTACCTTTTGCTCAGTGCAGCTGTGTGACACTCATCCACCTTATCCATATGAGGAATAGAATTCAGCAAGCAGAAAAGGAAGAAAATTAAAGTATTGTAAACTGCATTAGAGCCACAAAACCACTGAGTATTAATGAATCATAAAATTTGGGGAAATGGCCAAATAAAAGAATGGAATAGTATGTTTTTAAAAAAATACCCTATAATTCTCAGTCTTGTTCTAGGTATTTCCAACAAGTATATGAATGTCAATTGTGGTAAAACAGGATTTTTATCTATATACCATGGCATCTTAATGGAATATACAGTGATAATGGAATTCTTTTGAAACATCTTCCACTCTAATTCATCTAGATGGCAATTGGTTCATTCGTATGTAGCTCCTAGTGCCATTAAGAGAATACAGGCTCCCTGCATTATGGAACTTGGGGTGGCCTTCACAGAAAAAGAGTCTGTACAGGAGAAATGTACCTTTCTCAATTCTGAATAAAAAATCTTTTATAAATTATAATCTCTTAAAATACAGGCTCTGGACATTGTGGTAGGAAGCACCTCATTCATATATTTATTTCTCTAAAGCAGCAAAGTCTCCAGCAATAATCAGAGAACAATTTGAGAGGTCTCAAAAGGCTCCCGTGCTTCAACTTTTAATTGGGTGGTGGCAGAGGCAATTCAAGCAGGCTTGCCTTTGAGTCAGATGTCTCTACTCTTCTCTTTTCTTTTGGGTTCTAGTTAATTTCTCCTCCATTGAAATTCTTGTTTTTGTATAATGGAAAGACCCTAGGAGACAGAACATTTGCATTTTACTTCTAATTTCACTTCAGATAAAATTATTCTTAAGCTTCTCTTAGAGAAAATTATTCTGTGGAGCTGGCAACTGAGACCAGCTACCACTCCTCTGTGCCAGAGGTGATGGTACAGAAAGGATCAAAAATGCTTTCCTGCATGCAAGGTACTTTGAGGTGCTTAGACCTAAGAGGTGGTAAATGAGAGTTTTAGATTCGATGACTTCTTATGGGAAGATCTTCATGAAGCTAAGAGATGTAGGTGCCAATCCTGAGACCTGGGAGGGGAGAGGTGCATAGCTTTGAAAAAGTCATTGGGAAGTCAGTCATTTCCATCTCTGGAACTAGAATAATAAAATCTGATACCAAGTGCCTTAGACTTCAAGGATTCCCTTGAAAGTAAGACTTGAGGCCAAGGCTTGTGTGCAGGTAGTTTAGTTGAGATTGTGATTTTGGGGCATAGTAAGTATATGACAAGAGAATAAAATAAGGAAGGAGGAAAAGACAGTAGGATGCATGATTGAGTTGGCCAGCACAATGGTTAATTGGCATTTGACTCCGGGATCCTCTGAAAGCCTTATGAATAGTGTCTCAGAACTGTCCCCCCAGGGGATGAAAGGGGGAAACATGATTTATTTGTTTCTGTCCCCATCAGTTAAGAATGGTAGTGGGCACTCCACTGTCGGGTTGCATGGGCATGAGTGCAGGGTTGATGCGTCCTGAATTCCAAGTTGCAGATCAGAGAAGCCCAAGAAGGAAGTGAAAGATGTCTGGCATAGGGGTCAAGCTGAGGAATTGTCTGGTTGCCCATCTCTGTGCCCTAAAACCAGATTAGATCACTCTCTGACTCCTATACACACTCTTTCTGCCTTCATCTCTGACTTCACTCATGTAGTTTTCCTGATACGTCTTCTCCTTTGGCTAAAGAATTCCCAATCTATTATTCAAGCCCAAGTCAAATATAGCTTCTCCACAGAAACATTCCTAAAAGTAGTAAACAACCATGCTTACCTCATCTTGTCACTGTGAGAATTAAATGAGAAAATGGATATAAAGTTCTTAGAACAGGCTCAGGCACAGAGCTAGCAATCAGTCAATTATCATTGCTCTTCTAAAGTTATTTATCTCTGTGATTATCATGTCTGCTAGATTATTAAACACAATGAGGGCAGAATCTCTGTTTTAACCATTTGTAAATGTCTCACAAAGTAACTGGCCACTAGTAGATGTTTCTTAAGGGTTGAATTACATCACCCACAAAAAGACATGTTGAAATCCTAACCCCCAGTACCTGAAAATGTGACCTTATTGAGAAATAGGGTCTTTACAGAGTTAATTAAGTTGGAAGGTGATCATTAGGGCAGGCCCTAATCCAGTACGTCCTTACAAAAGGAGAAATTTGGACACAGCGACAGACATCCACAGGGGAAAGATGATATGAAGACACAAAGAGAACGCCACTAGCAAGCCAAAGAATGGAACAACCCTGCTGACATCTGGATTTCAGATTTCAAGACTCCAGAACTGTGAGATAATAAATATCTGTCATTCTGAGCCACCCAGTTTGTGGCCGTTACAGCAGCCCCAGGAAACTAATGTAAGCACTTAATGAATATTTGAATTAATTTGGATGTACAGCTGGATGGTTAAGATCTGAGTACAATTTTTGTTTTTCATAGTGGTTCAGCCTAAATATCTTTTAGATCCAGATAAATTCCCGTAAGTTCTATAGTTCTTCCCTGATCTTTTTGATGCAGAGAGAGCTCTCCTATTAGAAAATATATAGTTCTTCTCTTTTTTAAATTATGTTCAGTTAGCCACTGTTTAGTACATCATTAGTTTTCGATGTAGTGTTCAATGATTCATTAGTTGCATATAATACCTAGTGCCCATCACCTTCTTCTTTCACTTGATACAAACACTACTTTGTGATTTTTTTGAATGGCTTGGTAACTCATCTTTTTAAATTTATGGTCCAAGTATGTAAGTCTTTGTCCTGAACTGGAAACATGCTGTGTTACCCATGGTGCTCAGCTTCATCTAGGGGACTCACTAAATGTTCTGAGTGTGAATTAATGTCCAAATCTGCTTCTCTAATGGTGTTCATGTCTGAGTTTGAGGCTCTGGTCTCTTGTGTAGCATTTTCCAACATCACCATGATAAAGTGAAAGAGCTCTGGGGTGCTGATGCGTCTACTTCCAGCACTTGTGGGATTGGGACAAATGATTACCAATGTGTATATATACTCACACAAAACATGCACGTGTAATCACACTGCGTCCAGGTCTGCAACTGACCACAAGGGCAGCTGGTCTGCAGGGAGACATGCCTATCATGTGGGCCTATCACACTCCCATAGCCCACAACAGGATTTCTTTAAACATCTTGACTCAAATTTAATGGGTTCATAGCTGTTGTGCAAACAGATTAGTACCTTTAGTACATTTATTACCCTCTTGTCCCAACTTGCTTTGTTTAAGGACAACTAACAGAAATGTCTTATTTTAGTATTTTTTCATGGCTTGTGCAGACATTGTTTTTGGCACAATTGTCTCAAAACGCTCTCATGAGAAATTCATGAAGGCAAAATACTGATGGGCCCAGGTCCTGATAGTGGTTGATACAAAATTGAACAACTAATATCACTGTATTCCAACAGAAAACAGAAAACAGTTATTTTCTTTCTAACAAGCCTTCTAAATTAGTAAGTGGGATGGGTCAGGAGGGAATTACTGACACCAAAGGGTAAAAACGATTTAATGAATATGGATGTATCAGAAAAATTTAATTAAATATGGTTTCATATTATAATTTGTTCTGATATTTTATTAACATGTTTTCATGTGTAACTCTAAAAATAAGCATATGATCATGCTGTTTTTAATCATTTGAGATTTATTCCAGCAAGTGTTTAAATTAAAAACAATGCCAACATTTTCTTTTACTTGGATTAACATAGCTCCTGTAGTGTTTAAAAAAGCCCAAAACTCATAACATGTCTTTCTCCCAAAATAGTCACTCATTCAATTTTCTCCCAGAGAATTTGACACAAATATTTGGTAAAGCAGGGACCTATTCTTATTATACATAAATACGAGGACCCCCATATCTGGCAGAATGAAAGATACGAAATACAAGCTTTGTGGGGGGGAAATTAGTCTATTAAGGGACTGAGTATATTTACTTTTATTTCATTCGATGGTGGTTGACTTTTGTTGCAAGATAAGCCAGGTGTGTTGTTACCATACTCTTGAATTTAGGACCAGCTGAGATCTTGGTTAAAGCAGAGGGCATGCTGGCCAGTGATGTGTCATTACCGGGCTTTGATTTTTCCTTCTATAACAAATGAACTCTAGTTATGGTTGGTCCCTGACTCACAGGAAAGGTGTTCATACACCTGAAGTCACACTGCTGTGAGAATGCTGATCTGCTGGGCCACACAAACCCAAGCCAGAGTGGGCAGGACTTCACTGAGGAGTAAACGTCTGCTTGGTGAGAAGCATACCACGTGACATCAACCAGTAAGCAGCTTTTGGCTCTACATTGGTTAAAACATCAAAATGCTTCCATACTAGTTGGTGAATAGTTGTTGCCTGGAGCCCCTGGGAGCTCCCTCACACCCCTCCAACACTGCTCCAGCCTTCCTGGGAAACTGTGGGACCACTTATATTTCTTGAGTTCTAACAAATTGAAGATTAACACTTGGCTAGCAGGTAGTCTCTGCTTTAGCTCTGGAAAAGACAGATCCATTCTTATTAGCTTATGCCGCACCTCCCACTAATTAATTATTTTCAATATCACCCCTGGAATCATAATATCAGTCTGATAGTTTTTAGTTGAAATTCACTTATTCTCAAAAGGTCAGTACATCTTGTGGCTTAAAAAAAAAGAATTCATTTTGGAAGACCTGTTTCTTTTCACAGGCAGATTTCTTTCACTCCAGTGAATCTTTCTAAATAGGAACACTTAAACACTCTGGATGTTTTTTATTAAAATGTATGTCTTGGTCCATAAGGTAAGAAATCAATCTAATGCAATTTTGTTCATTACTGAAAAAGGTCTTAAGTCATATTTTAAAAGTGTTTGCTGCCCTTTTGCATTTAAATTATGAAAAAAGAAAGATTTTAGTTAAAACTAGCTTTTGACAGTA
Source organism: Mirounga leonina (assembly GCF_011800145.1). Taxonomy (NCBI): domain Eukaryota; kingdom Metazoa; phylum Chordata; class Mammalia; order Carnivora; family Phocidae; genus Mirounga; species Mirounga leonina. The sequence continues at coordinate 10,441,603 of NW_023270442.1, forward strand.
TACGATTAGTCCATAACAGCATTAATGCTCTTAGAAATGAACCTTTCCTGTGCCATCTTGGAGCTTACTAATAAATTTCTAATAAGCTGGTGTACATAACTCTTTACATACTGTTTTAACAGAGTCAAAAATCAATAGTTTCAAACTACAAAGATGTGGTCCTCCATGTAACCAAGGGCAGAGCTTTATCTTTGGTATCTTTTCAGAGAGGAACACAATGAACTATTTGTCATTCCCCCCACCTTTTTTTTTTTTTGAGTGAAAACTGATTGCAGGCACAAAATTTTTCCCATTAAAAAAGGGCACTGGTTAAAACCAGGCTGTAAATTTGCATATTTGAAACCCAAGGAAGAGATCCTTCAAAGATTTAAGTACTAAAGGTGTGTGAAGAGCTATAAACAAATTAAGAAGCAGCTCACCCGCTAGGTGGGCTCATTTGCCTCACCACTGTAGAGTTATGTTGGCACTGTTAATTACACATAGTATAAATATTATGTTCCAGAATTATTTGTAAGTTTACATGGATTTTGCCAGTACATATTTCATATATTCTTCTTTGTCAAAATTTATGTCTTAGATTTAAATTTCTTGGAGACCAATGATTATAGTCCTTGTTCTTTTGTTGAAACTTGTATTTCTTCATTTAGGAGTACAAGAGCAACTAACAAATATTATTAGCAATGACAATGGCAATGATGTTGAGGAAGGGGAGGCTGATGATAGTAGATAAAGAATAGTACACATAAAGTATAGATGGATCTGAGCATTTAGTTAAATTTCTCATTAGGAAGTTTGGGCAACCAATTCTTTATAAACTTCTACAAAAATACCTTTTTGCATTAGTTATATTAAGACAGAGCAGGAAGGAACAGGGCTTTTCTGCTCTGCATCAGTATCAGTTCTACTTTGGAATATTCTGCATGCAAAGGAACTGGCAAAGGATAAATGCCCAGGACACAGAGGCCCTGTTTCTTCTAGGGTTTCAACTCATTTTAACCCATGCCAGTGTGTCCTGGAAATATTTCAAAATGAGCACTGGAACATATTCATGTGACAGGGCTGACTTTTCCTCACCTATGTTAGGTAATTAGCATTAGGTATTACCAAGTGTTCCTTCTTGTCTACTGGAACTGTGCTGGCAATTCCTTTTGACATATAGCTACCTGTCCTTTTGCCAAGGTAGAGTCATGAAATATTTCCTTTCACCTTCTTTATCACAGTCTCCAAAGAGCACACACTACTTCACCAAACACAAGCAGTAACTAGATAACCCCATTGGCGTTCCCATATATCTCTACAAGTCATATCCAGTGCTTTCCAACATGTACACCACCACCCATCTAGAAAGTGATACAAATGCGTACAGCACACACAGGGGCAAAAGGGTAAGGGCAGAGGGGGTCAGTATCTCAGCACATTTGCAACATAATCAGGGAGCATGCATGCCCCTGAGGGGGGAATTCTGTCACATACTAAGGCCCTTGGACTGCCTTCCTTCTGCTTTGTAATAAGAGCAAAGCAATATGCTTCCTCAAGTCTTGTCCATCTTCTTTTCCATCTGAAAAATTATTCATTCATTCAATCCAACTTTTATTGTCAGGTTATATATAGCCAGACTCTATGCCTCTATGCTAGATTAGACATACAAAAATAAGAATGCCACATTTTCTGCTACTTAGTGGATTTACATATTTCTGAATATAAGCTCTACCAGCAGGACATTCATTTTTCATTCCTGCTTTCCCCTCCAACTCTGTTTGTCTTCTGCAGGGAATTATAATATCCTTATACCCGCTGGTTTCTTGGTTTATCAACGAAAAGCATTTTTGTCTTCTTGGCTTACAAAACAGACAGGCTGCTTCTCTTTTTCTAAATATATTAATACAATTTTAACATATTATCTGACATCTTAGCAACACAAACTCTGTTAAGTGAAATAGAACCTTATAAATTCTAGATATAGACTTGTTATAAGATCTAGATACAGATACAGGATATCACAATTGGAGCAGAAGGTATGGAAACCGGACGTCTCTTCGGTGTCAATATTGGGTGTGGAGAATCATGAACTATTTCTTGACCTCCCAATTTTTCAAAGCTGGAACTCTTGATCAGGGCTGCCTTGATGGACAAGAGACCTGTGCAGTCACAGAATCCTGTACTGAGAAGGAGCTCAGGCTTGGTTTCATGCTTTTCTATTACCATTTTAAATATCTTAATAATTTTTGGACAATGGGTCCACATTTTCACTGGTCTTGTGAATTATGTAGAAGGTTCTGTCCCTGACATACTGCTCTGGGGTTAGTTCATTCTTTGCCTTTCTGCCAAAGTCCATTGAAATCTGTAGTTGCTTTTATTTTATTTTATTTATTTATTTATTTATTTTTATTTTTTAAAGATTTTATTTATTTATTTGACAGAGAAAGACACAGTGAGAGAGGGAACACAAACGGGGAGTGGGAGAGGGAGAAGCAGACTCCCTGCCGAGCAGGGAGCCCGATGTGGGACTCGATCCCGGGACTCCAGGATCATGACTTGAGCCGAAGGCAGTCGCTTAACCAACTGAGCCACCCAGGCGCCCCTGTAGTTGCTTTTATAATAGGCAGCCTCAAACTACCGAGGAACTGAGGAGTTTGGAATCCTGGTACCGCAGTACCGAGGACTTGCTGCAGCCCCTCTGAGAGGCACCTCTCCCTGCCTTCTCTTTCTAGCCATTAACCAGCTCAGTCAATAAGCTGAAGTGGCAAGAACCACCACCACTATGCCTGTGGGGGACTCTATTCTTACTCTTGGCGAGGTCCGGGGAAACTTTCACCTTTGGGTGTTGTATAACCAGGGATGAGATCTCCTTCCTTAGGCTAATTTGGGTCCAATCTTATTGTTCCCTATCTTGACACTAGACCCCCTTATTTTCTTCTTTTATTGTCTGACATCCTTGTTAAGAGGGTAGGAATTGAATCTGATCGGTTCAAGAAGAATCCCAGCATAAAAACTCACCTTTGGATGGTATTTCTCTATCAGCCCTTAGCCTTCATCCTTTGAACTTTCCTCCTTCCAAATCAGAACACACAGAGAGAAAGGGAAAAAAACAAAACAAAACAAAACAGATGAGGCTAGGTCTCCTGCCTCTCTGCTCTGCAATGAGCTCTGTCCAGCTGTGTGGTATTTTACTCCCAAATAGGTCCCAAGTTTACTCCTCTTACCATGGGGATCAGTTGCTCTCTACAAAGTCATTTTTACCTTTCCTTTTCTTCAACAGGAAATTTGCATTTTATAACTTTTCCTTTAAGCCTGTTCTTAACATCCCAACTCTACTTCTCTGACTGAACAGACATCCTTTTTTAAATTTAAAGAAACTAAGCCTACTTTGAATAGTTTTACACTTATTTTGTATATGATTTAATGTTTTTCTTTATCTTTATAGGAAACTGTACCTTTTTTTTTTTTTAAGATTTTGTTATTTATCTAAGAGAGAGAGGGATAGAGCACAAGCCGGGGGAGCAGCAGAGAGGGAGAAGCAGGCTCCCCGCTGAGCAGGGAGCCCGATGTGGGGCTCGATCCCAGGACCCTGGGATCATGACCTGAGCCGAAGGCAGACGCTTAACCGACTGAGACACCCAGGCACCCCAGGAAACTGTACCTTAAACTTCAACATAGTGTGATCAAATATTTGGACTGCATGAGTATTAACATAATTTGTATCAATAACACACTGATGTACTTAGCATATAATTTGACTTGCTGTAAAGTTAAGACATGCAATGAAGAGATTACTAGGGAATAATATCCAAAAGAGGGAATATTTTTCAAATTTTATTTATGGGGTTGAAATTTAAACCTACACGGCTATGTATGACCCTACTTAAGAGAAAAAAAACCCTGAAGAGATAGAGACCACATTTCTTTCCTAGTGTGGAACAGGTGGATGGTATTTTATAAATAGTGACAGTCTACTTTTAATCTTTTGACTTCCTGTTGGTAATAATAGATGAACCTGAAGTTTAAAAAAGGGGTTGTCATAGGTGATTTAAATAAGCAAATTCGGCTTTTTCAATGACATAGACTTTTTCTTTATGGGGGTGGTTGAGGGCACTTTAGCCAGTAATCATTGGCCAGGGATCTTAGGTGAACATCCATTCAACAATGAATTTTTCAAGACATTTTAGTTGAATGACTAATACTGAATCTGAGTTTTTATGTTGGGATTCTTCTTGAACTGATCAGATTTCATTCCTACCCTCTTAACAAGGATATCAGACAATAAAAGAAGAAAATAAGGGGGTCTAGTTTCAAGATAGGGAACAATAAGATTGGACCCAAATTAGCCTAAGGAAGAAGATCTCATACCTGATTACACATTAGAACTGTATTGAGAACCTTAAAAACAATGGCCAAGAAACAATTCAATTCTCAGGCCCCATCCTAGACCAAGCAAGTCAAAAACCCTGGAGGACAGCTTGAGGCATCAGTACTTTTACAAGCTCCCCAGGTGATTCTCATGAGTCAGGGTTCACCCACAGGGCAGTGGTCTCAAACTTCAGTCAGTATCAGAATCACCTAGAGCATTTGTTATACCACACATTGTTGAACCCAAACTCCAGAGATTCTAATTTAGTAGGTCTTGGGCAGGACCTAGAATGTGTCATTAACAAGTCCCCAGGTGTTGCTGAGGTTGTTAGTCAAGGGACTGCCTTTTCAGAACCAGTGTTATATAAATACCAGGAAGTCATCCCAAGGATGTACTATTTCACCCAGGACTAGAAGGACATGTGGAAAAAGAGAAAGCAGGTCACTGGGGAGGGCTTTGGGCATAAAAAAATGGCTTGTGAAAAGGCCTAGGTCAAGAAAGAGCACTTGAGAAATTGAAAAAGGTCTCTATTATGCTTGGAACACAAAGTAATGTGAAGTATGTTTAGAGTTATATATAGTTGAGGTGGCAAGAAGGGAACATCTTGAGTGACGTTGTAAACCATATTAAGGAGTTTGTACCTTACCCAACAGCTCATGGTAACCTACTGAAGGACTTTAAGTAGGGAATGACACAGTCTGATCCTCATTTTGGGAAGTTAATTCAGGTTGCAAGTCAGACTAGAGGCTATTGCATTTATGCTGAAGGCAGAGTGGATGAAAAGAAGTAAACAGACTCAAGAATGATTCCATAGAACTTTAAGTCTAATTGGTGGTGGGTGAAGGTGAAGGAGAAGTCAAGGGTGATTTCTCTTGGGACTTGGAAAGCTAGGTAGAGGGTAGAGCCTCTGCCATGATGTGGAGCAAAAAAATTGGGTCAGTGGAATACAAGCTGTGCGAATTTCAGGGTTCTTGTGTATCAAAGAGGAATAAACATCTAAATCATGGGACCAGTATGAGGATTAAATGAGGCTATGAGTAAAATACTTAGCATGGAACCTAGCGTGTAAATTCTCCTACCTCCTGACTTCCCAATTTAACATCCATTCTTTGTCCCAACTAAGGAAAAGTGTAGATCTTCAAGCACATAATTTTGTGTTTTTAATGGTCTACAGTAGTGTTCCACTCTAAAATGCTGTTTATCCTAGTAAGATGACAGAAAACCAAGGTGGTGCTATTACCATGCTAGAATCAAGACACAGGGCAAGGCCAATTCTTTATTTTCTGATTTTGCCAATTTTTGCAAAATTAAAATGTCAGAAGTGGTTTTCAAGAAATATTTACAGCAACGCTTCATTGCTTCATAATAGCAGTTTATTGTTTTGTATGTATACTAAGATCCCTTTATGAAAGATATTTGATGTCTGCTTCATACGCTGACTCTTATCATGACTTTTCTCTGTGTACTTAAGCTTCAGAGGAAATTTTTTGACTTAGAATAGAACAAATCCATCCAATAATCAACGATGTTTTAGTAGGGTTTTACCCTACACGTGTCCTATTAAAATGCAATCTGTTGACTATTGTTCTAGCTTGTTTTGTTTCTCAACTAAAACATGATGAAAATTGAACTCCAGGTTTTCAGGTTCATTGCTGGTAGGTGAATGTGTTATTTTGAAACAGAGATGGCTTCCCAGGTGGAAATCTTGACCTAGAGCCTCAACTTCAATGAAACACTTGCTGGGTTGACCATTTCTGAGGAATTGCTGGCCCTGTGCTTTGTGACTTGCTGCTCTAACACCTTTATTGCTTACTAAACAAGAGGGCTTTTCAAAAGAAAGGGAATTAGAATAATTCAAAATTATTTGGGAGAATATTTTAAGATCTTCCTTGAAATATTCCATTTTGAATTATGAGATAATACCCCCAAGAAAATAAATCTTCCTAATTTTTTTTTTTTAAGATTTTATTTATTTGCGAGAGAGACAATGAGAGACAGAGAGCATGAGAGGGAGGAGGGTCAGAGGGAGAAGCAGACTCCCCACTGAGCAGGGAGCCCGATGTGGGACTCGATCCCGGGACTCCAGGATCATGACCTGAGCCGAAGGCAGTTGCTTAACCAACTGAGCCACCCAGGCGCCCCGAAAATAAATCTTTCTATTTGGCCTGAGCACCTGGTGATATCACTGATAGGCCATCTGATTGAGCAGAGGGCAAGCTGGGTTTAGGATAAGTTCCTAAAAGGAAGCAGAAATGTTCTATTTTCCTAATTCATTGAAAATTACTTTTACAAAGGTGACATATTTTGTTTTCAATCCCCACAGCAATAGCCATTTTTGTACTTTATTTATGCTCAGAAAAAGATGTCACACAAAATGCATGTGATAGAAAAACTGTTTTCTCCTTTGTTATGAATAAGTATTGTTGGGGAAATAGGGAAGGGGAGTGTCAGGGCCTTATATGTGTTAAGGGGCTTATGATTTTGTTTTTTTCTATTATTATTTCTTTTTTTCCAAGAATTTATTTATTTATTTATTTATTTATTTATTTATTTATTTATTTATTTGACAGAGAGAGAGCAAGAGCAGGAACACAAGCAGGGGGAGTGGGAGAGGGAGAAGCAGGCTTCCTGCAGAGCAGGGAGCCCGATGTGGGGCTCAATCCCAGGACCCTGGGATCATGACCCAAGCCAAAGGCAGATGCTTAACGACTGAGCCACCCTGGCGCCCCTCTATTATTATTTCTATTATGATTAGACAATCGTTCTATATTTTGCTCTTTCATGTTATGTATGCATGTGTATATATGTGATCCCAACTAAAGTGTTTCCTTTTACTATCCATAAAAAAGTGAACTTCAGGCTGATTCAAGAGGTATGCAGGAAACTACACAAGGGAAGACTTGACATTCATAAATACATAACACGAGCCCAAATGAATATTCTCTACTCAATATCTTCTCTCAAACAACTTAGGGGCTGAGTGCCTACTCTTAAACTTCTACTAACTTGCTATGATAATCTTTTTAAAGATGTGACCTCATAAAAAGTAGAATAACTTTTGCTGGCGGTATCTAGCTGATGGATGTAGGCGCTCTAATTGATGAGGATTTGTAGCTTATATGGCTATGACCTGCACAATGTTAAGTGCAAAGAAAAAGAAAAGCCCATGCCTGGATTTTCTTCTTAGAGTATTAAATACTGTGAAATAGCTAAATTGTGTATCAGCTCTCTTTTTCCTTTTGTGGTCTTGCTCGAATTACCTAACTTCCATGACCTCAAATATACTCATCTATAAACTGGGCTAATTATACCTATCTCATAAGTAGATATTACCTTTAATTAGGAGGGATCAATGAGATAGAATATGGAGACAGTTTATTAGGTGCTAGCTAGTATCTGTTTACTTTTTTTTTTTTTAAGATTTTTATTTATTTATTCATGAGAGACAGAGAGAGAGAGAGAGGCAGAGGGAGAAGCAGGCTCCCAAGGAGCAGGGAGCCCGATGCAGGACTCGATCCCAGGATGCTGGGATCATGACCTGAGCCGAAGGCAGACGCTTAACCATCTGAGCCACCCAGGCGCCCTAGTATCTGTTTACTTTAAAATTAGTAAATGGTAGTTGGAATCTCCTGACACTTACTTGTAGGGAATACCGTATTTAGCAACATTACTCTCTTCAACCACATGCAGGAGATTATGAGGGGCCTTTGTTGAAGATTTACATATTTTGGTCTTAAGCTAAATTTGCCCATCTTACACATGCTTTCCTTTTCATTATTTTATAATGATGTTATTGGCATACTTGCAAACATAGTGACATAGAAAAATTCAGGGCATTAGACAAGTCAGGAAAACATGCATTCTGAAAAGAAAGTGGGTGCTATTGCCTGAATTGTTCACACAGCCAAATGCCCAAAAGGTTGTCTAAGGCTTCATTTCACTTCACTAGGGTACACCTGCCTGAAATATTAGCGACTTTTCTAGGGTGCCCTGACTGCAAGAGTAGAAACAGAAGCAGCTCAATCAAAGGGTGCAGGAGAATGAATGGCTCAGGGGAATTTCTGTGCATGTCCCTTGTGGGCTCAGCCTCCTTCTGTGCTTGGTTTCAAGCCAGCAAACTTACTTCTGATGGTTAGATATTGTTTTTAATTATAGAAGAAGCATCTTATAGATTTTCTACCCATCTTAATAGTGCATTTCAATATTTTGTAAATGAAATCACTATTGCTTCTGTCACATCTGCCTCATGGTTGACACACTGGAGAGTGAGGGAAATGATTAGAGACCATGTTTATATGAAAGTAATACCAAGAGAGGGGATCTGCTGTGACTGCATGTATTATTTCTCCCCATACCTGAAATTATGCTACCTCTCACTTTAGATTATAGATATAACACATCCTCATGGAATAGCCAAGCAATACAAAAGAAGTATTGAAAAAAAGAAAAAAAGAAAAACAAAATCTCACTCCCAGGGGCGACATTGATGACCATTTTTGGTGAGCATTCTTTCAGATCTCTCTTTATATGTACACATGCGCACACAAGTCTATATACACATATATGTATACGGTATATACATGTCATTTGCATATGAATGGATTTATATTTTATGTACTGCTTTGTAACATGCCCCTTCCTTCCTTCCTCACCCTTTCTTTTTCTTTCCTTCTTTCTTTCTTTCTTTCTTTCTTTCTTTCTTTCTTTCTTTCTTTCTTTCTTTCTTTCTTTCTTTCTTTCTTTCTTTCTTTCTTCTTTTCTTTCTTCTTTTCTTTCTTTCTTTCTTTCCTGTTCAGGTAGAGAGAGTTAATTATATACCTCCTCCATGGCATATTATTATCCTTAGTCCATATCCTTAGTCCCTATCCCTCTTTATAAGTTGTATATATGTGTGACATTGTATCCCTATTCGCCATTCCCATGACTGTCTTCCCACCCCAGGCTGGCGACCATGTAATAGGATTGATATCTGGAAATGTCTATAGTTGTTCGGTTTGCTTGTATTTTTAACTTGCATGAAGGATAGTGTTTTGTTTTGCAGATATCCTTCTGTTTCTTTTTTTGCTCAGCACTCTCCTTGCTCTTATATGTGCAGCTAATCTATTGTTTCTAGCGGCCTTTTGGGCCATGTAACATCATCTATCCATTCCACAGGGATGGGCATTTGGTTACTGCCAGCTCATTGATCCTTATACAATGCTGTAGCAAATATTGTCTTAGATGCTCCTTTATGCATTTGTGAGAAAACTTATTTGGGGGGTATATCAGAAACAGAATTGCTGAGTCATGGACAGAGTTTATACTTAATTTGACTAAATGTCAAATCATTTTGTACTCTCCATCAACACTAGTAATTCTGATGTTGATAAAGACTCTGGCCTTGCCTACACAGAATTCTGGTTTCTCCGAAGGTCAGAAGGTGGGTCAGCCATCTGAGATGTAGCTTCAACCCTCTGTGATGCTCTTGGGACTATAGACAAGTTACTCTGGCTCATTGCATGCCTGTCCTAGGCTGGGAGACAGCAGCCTGGGTAACTCATTTGTATTGAAGGTTTGACTTGGTTATTTCTCAAAAATGGGCAAAGATTTCCCTACAGGTAAGGTCATAGATTTGAAAAACTATTTTTTTTTTCTCACAATAGCGTGGAATTGCTTTCTCAGTTAATGACTATAACTAACTTGTTTCCCTTCTAATGGCTCCTGAAAATTCCCTTGCATTTCCTCTTACTTCGCTTCATTTTACCAACCCTTTAGTAGTGCACATTGAGGATTAATTTTGTTTTTTCACTCTTATAAATAATGCTGCAGTGAATATCCTTGCTCACATAAATTCTTATGCACTTGATTGTTTTTCTCCTTAGTGTAAGATTCTAGATGTGAAATTGCTCCAGTAAAAGCCATACACATTTTACTTTTTGCATTGTCAGTCCCTATAAAAAGACTATATATTTTTATATACCCTTCCACACAATGTATGAAGGTATCCATTTCCTCCATTCTTAATGCTGAATTTATCAATTTCTAATAATCTGATCTTAGATAGCTTTTATAGTTATTCTTTGATTTGAGTGAAGATGAATATTTTAAATATATTACTGACCTTTCTATAAATTTGTGTTCTTTGCAAATAATTCTATCAGTATAATTTGTATTCTTATTATTTATAAGATGCTCATGAGGGCAAAAGCTGTGCCAGTATCATTCACCTCAATTTCTCATTTTCTAGCACTTAGTAGGTGCTTGGTAAATGTTTGTTGAATAAACATTAATATTTTGTCTTATATATTTTTGCAGTTTTTATTGTTTGCTTTTAAATTTTATTTTCGCTACAGATGTGTATATCAATCTACCTGTCATGTTTCCTCTGATTTTTGGCTATCATATATTCTTAGTCTTCTTGATACCTATTTTATTATAGTTCTTTTATGGCTTTATTTTTTAACATTAATTTTTTCCAATCCATGTGCAATGGACTTGGTGAGATCAGTAAAATAGGGGTCTTGGTTTACATTTTCCAACCACTTTTATTGACTAGTCTATCTTTTATGTATGGTGACACATTTATCTTATACTGAATTCCTATGCATACTTGGGTCCAGTGAAGAATTTTCTATTCACTTTACTCATTTGTTACTTAAAAGTTTCTTATAGGCTATATTGCTCATATTTTTAACTTTATTTACTTTGAATACCTAATGTTCAAAATTCAGAAGATATCAGAGTATATTGGAAAATGTTTCTTCTATACATTACTCTACCAGTCAAGCCCTATGAGCGAACAACTGGGCCCTTGAACATCCTTTTTAAAAAGTAGTATATTGGGACCCCTGGGTGTCTCAGTTGGTTAAGCATCTGCCTTCAGCTCAGGTCATGATCCTGCAGGGATCCTGGGATTGAGTTTCACATCGGGCTCCCTGCTTAGTGGGGAGTCTGCTTCTCCCTCTCCCTCTGCCTGCCACTCCCCCTGCTTGTGCTCTCCTTCACTATCTCTCTCTGTCAAATAAATCAAATCTATAAAGAAAGTAGTATATTACAGGGATTGTTCTGCATTTTACCTGTTTTAGCTTCACAGTAAATCATGCTATGCCAGTATAAAAGGAGCTTCTTCAATCATTTCATTGCGTGATGGAACATTATATATTCAAACAGTTTCATACTGATGGATGTTTAGGTTTTCTAAACTTTGTTACAATACTGAAATCAATAACGTTATGTAAACTTCTTTTTGCATGTGTGAGTATATGTAAGGTATATTTTCTAGAAATGCAATTACCAGGTCAAGGGGTAATGCATTTATATTTCTGACAGATATTGACAAATTGCCTTACATAAAGGTTGTACTAATTTTTATTTCTACCAATAATGAATGAGAATGTCTACTCTTCCTCCCCATATACATGTGCAGTGTGTGCTCTTTAGTAGTATTGAATCTTTTACTTAGGCTATTTTTAAATCCCATTAAATAACTAAATAGCCGGGTTTTTTATTCAGAAATGTATGGGCTATGAGATGCTTTTTTTTTTTTTTTTTTTTTTGAGAGAGAGAGAGAAAGAGAGAAAGAGTGAGCAGGGAAGAGCAGAGGGAGAAGGAGAGAGAATCTCAAGCAGGCTCCATACTCATCATGGGGCTTGACGTAGGGCTCTATCTCATGACCCTGAGATCATGACCTGAGCCAAAACCAAGAGTCAGTTGCTTAACTGACAGCTACCCAGATGCCCCTGAGATACTTCTATATGACGAAACATGCCAGACATAGGAAATCTCTTGTTTTTTCCTTTTAATTTAAATGTGCCCTCATTTTAATATCTGTAGTTGTTTTTATCTGCTTTTAATATAAGATTCGTGGACCTAAAGATTAAATATAGACTGTCCATTGTTTAATACTTTCTCACATTCCCAATGTATTATTTTTGATAGTGCCTTAGTGTTTGAAATTTTGTGCTTTTTAATAGATTAAAATACTCACTACTATGAGTATTTTAATCAATAAAAAGCTGAGAATTAACTTGGAATGTTTATTTTCACTTTATAAAAATTACCTCCTTTTATGTTGTTTAACTTTAGTATCAAGGGGTATCCTATACCTAGCAAAGTACATAAAATGCACTCCTTAAGTGTTGGCTCTGTGTATCCTGTGCACCTCCCAGTCAAGACTAGAACATTTCCTACACTCCTTAGTGTCTGCCTGCACACCTTTCCAGTTTATACCTCCCCATCCCAGAGGTAACCCCTTGCTTTTGTTTCCTGTGGCTTCTGTAACAAATGACCCCAAACTTGGTAGTTTCAAGTAAGAGAAATATGTTCTTTTATAGGTTTAGAGGTCAGAAGGCCAAAGTTAAGGCATCAGCAGGAGTGTACTCCTTCTGAATGCTCTAGAGCAGGATCCTTCCTTGCCTCTTCCAGTTTCTGGTGGCTGCTGGCATTCCTTGTCTTGTGGCTGCATCAGTCTAGTCTCTACCTCCATCTCCCATGGCTGCCTTCTCCTGTCTTTCCTCTGTGTGTCTCTGACCCTTGTCATTGGATGTAGAGCCCATTTGGATAATCCAGGATGAATCTCATCTCAAGAGCTTTAATTACATATGTAAAGCCTCTTTTTCCAAAGAAGGTCACATTCACAGGTTCTGGAGGATAGGATGTGGACATTGTGTGTGTGTGCTGGGCACATCTTCAAATCTATTTTACCTCTACTCTGAATTATGTCACCATAGTTAAGTTTTGCCTGTTCTTGAACTTCATATAAATGGCATTGTAACTATGTCCTTCTTAAGTGTCTGCATTCTTTTAGTGTTTTGCTTATTAAAAGGAATCTGCACAGAAAAGTTTTCTGGAGCATCTCTACAGTTAATTTAGTTCCCTGTAAGACCAGAAGGACCTGAGCAGACCAGCGATGATTATCCATGGCTGATAAAATCTCGTAGCTTCCATGATGGACTTGCCAGCTCAGCCTTCCCATGCTACAGCAAAATCCCACATTTGATCCAGCAATGTTAACTTGAGGTTCCTCAGTTCTAAGGGAATTAGTGTGTGGGAATTAAACTCTCAGATAAGAGTACCTATGAAGGAATCAATTGAAGTATAGCCTAGCTATGAATAATAATATCCTCAAACTCACAAATATAAGAGACTCTTTCATAGCTCTAGATTCAGCCCTTTTCATTTACCTGAGATTCATTGTAATGCATGTGTTTCCTCCTCTTTAATGAATGGATATTGCCTCCCTAGAATTTAAATTTCATTTCAAATACATATTTATGGTATCATTGTCTATGCTCAAGCAGGCGATTTTAAGATGATCTGTAAGTATAGCCAGGCAAATTCACTGTTGAAATGAGTTCTGCCAAGATATTTTTCATTAATCTTGGAAACATTGCAGGTGTGTTTATTAATAGGAGAGGTCTTTGTGTTGAATGCTGTGATCTTTTCTGACATATTAAGCCATTTTTGATTTGCTGTTTTCATTAAAAGCCTCTCTTTTTTCAAAGATATTAGATAACTCTAGGGTATTAAGCAACAGAGTGATTTGGGGCTGCAAGGAAGAAGGGGAGGAGTTATTAATCTTATACAAATGTCTATCTAATTTTCAAAGGATCCAGGCACCACTGCAAACAGGAAGATCCATGGACTATCTGGGGGGAAGATAATTTCCTGTTTATTTAATTGATCCTCTGTAACTTTTCTCTTGGCAGGCATAGCTCACTAATGGAATTTGCACAGTTCAATCATTATTAGAAATGTCAGTATGACATTTGATTAGTCTATTTATATTTGGAACACAAATCATGTATTTGTTCTAACAACAAAATTAATTTCTATTATTCCTTTGTTGTTTTCAATATATTTAGAGATTCCCTTAACATTTCCATTTTTAGCCAATAGGTGCCATATATCTCTCTGTAGACTGGGTCCATGCCAATGTGATATTATAGACTGATGGGTAAAGCACCAGGAACTTGCATCAATTTTATTGCTGGCTTTATTTAAATTGTAATACGTTACACATTTCTTTTTTTTAAGTTTATTTATTTATTTATTTGACAGAGAGAGAGAGAGATAGTGAGAGAGGGAACATAAGCGGGGAGAGTGGGAGATGGAGAAGCAGGCTTCCTGCTTAGCAGGGAGCTGATGTGGGGCTCGATCCCAGGACCCTGGGATCATGACCTGGGCTGAAGGCAGATGCTTAACGATTGAGCCAACAAGGCGCCCTGAGGTGTACATTTCTTTAGTGATTTCTAGTGCTGGGAATTGAGTGCAGAGTTTTATGACCCTCTTAATTTTAGGGTCCCTGATTTTGGTCCTCCTTTTCCCTAGGCTCCTAAGAGAAACACTATTGATTGTTTCAGCAAAATTTCCCAGTCTGAGACACTATAATTAGTTTTATCCACTTGTTTGTTCATTCATTCATTTAATCCTTTGTTAGCTCATTCAGTTATCTAACAAATAATTATTGATAATAATGATACAGCAGTGAATAAAAGAGACGGAGTCCCTGCCGTCTTGAGCTTACATTTCAGTGAAGAGAGACCAACACAAAAACAGCCAAAGCCTATACAATTGGGTAAGTGCCATGGGGTAAAATGCAGCAGGATCAGGAGTTTGAAGGGCTGAGTTGGTTTGAGAAGAGTTATTTTGTTATGTAAAGTGGTCAAGATAGGCTTTGTAAAGAGATGACATTTGGGTAGACACCTTAAGGCAATGAGGGACAAAGCCGTGTTATTGTTCTCCAAGATATTCAGCCAGAGGGTGAGCAAGCCCAGAAGGCTTGGAGCAGGAACATGCCTAGCATGGAAACTTACTTAGGAGGCCAAAGAAGCATAAGTGAGGTGGGATGGCGATAACTCAGAACTGGTGGAAGTCAGATCACGTAGGGCCTTGTAGATCACAGAAAACACTAGGTTTTACTTCGAACTAGAAACCCATGGGAAGTGACCATATTAAACTTTACCTGAGCTTACATGACTTAGATAAGACCCAGGGAGGATGTCCTTGTTTACTCAGGGCAAAGCCAGACACTGACCCTCCTCTCCATTCCCGTTCTTTGTCTCAAATGATCAGCTGGCCAATTATAACAAAATGCCTGTTAATTTAACTTGACCAAACTTTAGTTAAGTGTTGCTCTTCTTCATAGGATGCTGACCTTGACTCATCCCTAAGGTTAAACATTGGAATTTAGAACATCTCCTCCATAATGATCTCTCCTACTCAACTGTCCAATCAAACCAAGTGCTCATCCATTCCGCCACACCTCTTTCTTTCTAGTCTGGTTCACTGCTATCCATAAAGGATATCCTATCCTATCTTTTTCTGCTTGGCCTCTGGATTTGTTTGCAGACTTCATGGTCTGAGATTTCTTCCCATTTCAGTAACTCCCTTCCATTATTGCTACGATCTTTTTGAATAAAGTCTCTCTGTAAGTCCGGATCTTTTTTTTTAAATTTATTTAGTTCTATTTGAAAAGAGGAAAAACATGGACTAGAGGTTTATGAATAAAAGGCTCATTCTGGGTGTTAAGTGAAGAAAAGCATGTAGAAATATGTAGAAGAACAAGGGAGACAGGAGATTAGTATTTATATGCCAACGAACTTTGAGAGGTTGTTCATAAAATCTCATAGTTTGGTAAGAATTGGTCCTGTCCACAAGCTAAATTTGGTCCTTGAAAAATCCAATCTTTGGGTAGATGAAGATTGATGGGAAGAGCATGCAAGCTGGGTGACATGCTCATGTAAGTCTCTTTTTTGCCATATATGAGGTACATTTTATCAGTGGGAGGGCCTAGGAAGTGATTTAAGTTAAGACATAAATCATGATGAATGTCCAGTTTAGAAGATTCATCTAATTAGCCAATTTATTCACTCAACTCCTATTTACTCCATGCCACTTTTATAGATAATTTTCCAGATTCTAGGATGCTGCAGTGAAAGGAGACACATGGCTTTGGGGGATTTGCCTTCTAATTGGGGGATGGATATAGATTCTAAATAATCAAATTTAAAAGCAGTACAGATTATGGTAAGAAGGCAGTAAATGGGGTTATAGGATAATGCCTGGGGAGGATGGGAGCCAAGTTTACATTGGATGATCTGGGAAATCCTCTCTGAGGAGGTGATCCTGGATCTAAGAAGCAGTGGGAACAGTTAGTGTGAAAGTCTTGAGGGGCCAAGAATTGGGCTCAATCCAGAAATAGAAAGTAGGTCACTGTGGCTGGATCTGGAGGAGAGCGCTTGGTGTGAGCTTCAGTCAAAGAGAGAAGCTGCATAGAGCCTGTGGGACTTTGTAAGACATGACAAGGAGTTGGAATTTATTCTAAGTGTGATGGAAAGCCAGAAGATTCTGTGGGATACTGATGCCAAAGACCCCTCTGCCTAGAATTTTCCCTGCCTCTATCTGCTTCCAGGAACAGAGGGGAAGGGAAAAAAATAAAAAGGAAAGGGAGTCTTTCTTGGTATCAAAGACTGGAAAAAAGAACACTGCTTTAAGAAAACAAAACAAAACAACAACAACAACAAAACCCAAACCAAACCAAACCAAACAAAAAACCACTGCTTTACATAAATGGAGTCATTACTGTGATATAGCACTGTAACTCCTATTAGGTTCCAGCTTCAACGCATCAGATGCAGCTATACACACAAGAGAGGAAAAGGGAGGAAAGCAAGGGAGAGGGAGAGGGCAAAGAAACAGTTTATATAGCATGGTCTGGGGAACTTAATGAGCTTGAAAAAGTCAGTGCATGATTTTTAAACTTATTAAAAAAAGAGGCAAGAATTTTTTTTTTTTTAAAGATTTTATTTATTTATTTGACAGAGAGAGACACAACGAGAGAGGGAACACAAGCAGGGGGAGTGGGAGAGGGAGAAGCAGGCTCCCCGCAGAGCAGGGAGCCTGATGTGGGACTCGATCCCAGGACCCTGGGATCATGACCTGAGCTGAAGGCAGTCGCTTAACCAACTGAGCCACCCAGGCGCCCAAGAGGCAAGAATTTTAATGAATTCTCAGCTTGGCTAAGAAGAGAAATTCATTCTTCAGGTAATTGATTAGTGATGGCTTTGTAGTAGTCTAGTAATAAAGCAGCTGAAAGCCCTAGAGAGGTATTGACTAATGAAGGGTTGGAGGCCTGATAAAACAATACAGAAGAGGATGAGGATGACCATAAATAAGAATGAACAAGTTGAAAGCAGAAAACTCTTAAATAATTTCTGAATATGAGCTCTCTCCATGGAA
The DNA here is from genome assembly GCF_011800145.1 of Mirounga leonina. Classification (NCBI taxonomy): domain Eukaryota; kingdom Metazoa; phylum Chordata; class Mammalia; order Carnivora; family Phocidae; genus Mirounga; species Mirounga leonina. Next base: position 10,459,169 of record NW_023270442.1, read on the forward strand.
CTATATATTCATAATACTGTAAATATGTTCATACATATATTAATGGACTGGATGATATATTGCAAAACCATATATTTGGGAATTTTGTGGTCCTCTATGGTATTTTTTTCAATTGGCTATATATAACTGTCACTTTAATTCTGATTTAAATATGTAATCCTTATAAGTCAAAACTGTTATAACACTGTTGATAGGAAAAAATAGGTTTTAATAAAATAACTTACATATAAATTTTATAATTTGACTCAATTTGTAAATTATAAACCAACTTTTATGTGTTTTATATATATAACAATATATATTTATCATAAATTCTAAAACACATATGTATATATATTTATGTGTATATATATCTAAAACATTACATATGTGTGTGTGTGTGTGTGTGTGTGTATAGTTTTTTTGGCTTGGGTAGCCACAACTTTTGAGTTGATTAGAATATGAGGCATTTCCCTTTGTTCCATCTGTAAAAGAAAGAAAGGATCCCTATGGTTGTCATGATTATATGAAATATGGTAGAATTGTGAAGTCGGTGTTAGGTAAGTGCCCATGACCACCATTATCTGAAATTTCTTGCAGACTAGGTGACAAAATTACTTCCTAAAGGTCCATTTACTCTTTAAGGGTACTGGTTTGTCATTCCCCATCATTATGAAGTAATTTCCTAAAAGGCACAGCCCTCTCAACATGTGAGATTCTAGAGCATCACTAAAAGCAAGTTTTGTCTGAAGTACACAGTAGGCATTCCATAAATGTATGCTGGATGAACACAATTTGAGCAGCTGGTGGTGATCATTATGATTTAACTATAACCAAAATGTCCATTAGGGCTGATTAAATATGGCTGCTCTGAAAGATTCCCTTTACTTGGCTCAGTGCACATGATGTACGGACTTCCAAAAGCACCGTGAGGAGTCACTGCTAAGGTTGTATTGCACATTGCAAAGCAGATCTGTTCCTCTTCATGATGTGTCTTGATATGAAAGTGACAGTACAAATGTAAACAACCTCATTAGCAGCAGTTACTAAATTTAAATTTATAGAGTAATCGTTTTACCGGGGAGGGAAAGAATATGTACTTTTTTATTCTTAATAAGTTTCCTCAGGATATGGATGAAATAATTTCCCCTTTTGTCTCAGTAACACTTAGGTGTGATTGCACTATTTAATGTCACTGTTTCTTTTTATCCCATATCAATTAATGTACCTCTATGACATGTCAGCGCAGCCAATTCTCCCCCTCACACTCCAATTGTAAATGAAACCTAGTCTACATAAATGGCCCAGAAAAGCAACAGACAAAAGCAGAGTTGAGGGCAATTCTCCTTTGTATACACACATCCCACCTCGCTGTACTTGGACCAAGCATGCAGTGCCACGTAGAGAATCGATGAAATTCAGCCAGATGACATGAACACTAGGCTATTGCTTATGGAGATCCCTGATAGGCACATTTTGTGTGTAATGTGAGTTATGATTATATTACCATTTAGGGCCATAGCCTTGGGCAACCTCGGGGGCAACTAGTCACAGTACTGACCACGTGAATGGTGGTGCCTGGAGTTCCACAGTGCACAGCTTGGAGCCAGACACACTAACACTGCTTTCTGTGTGGGGATCACTCCTCTCTGTCTCTCTCTCTCCTTTCTCATTCTTCCACTTTTCCTCTGAGTCCTCTTCCTCCTCCTACCTCTTTGTTCATTTGATCTCCCCTCTCTACTAAATATGGAAGATGGCAGAGGAAAACAAACAGAGAAACCTGCTTCACTTTCTCATCCTGGGAGGGAAATATTTTAATAACGTCGTTGTTCACTGGATGGATAAATCAGATTAACTAAAAAGAGTTAAGGGAACACCAGTAAACGAGCTCAATTAAAAAAAACATAAGTTGTACTTATTTGAAAGCAGTAGTTTTACAACAAATGGAAACAGGAAATTTTGCCTGTAGCTGTCCTCAGCTGATTCACTTTCATGATATATGTATAATTCACATGTAATCATTTCTCTGCTAGATTGATGCATTTTAGGAAATTGAAACATCCTACACACTTTGTCAATCTTCATAAATTTTGTCCTCATGAAAGACACAAAGTCCATTTTAGCATGGCTCTGTCCAAATTATGACAATTACTGAAATGCACTTTTATGTACAACATAGTAAGAAAGAGCCGGTGGGAAATAGGGTTGTTTGTAGTGCAAAAACAATAAAACATTGTTTTGATCCTGATTAATCATTTAATTTTTAGAAGTATTAGGGTTTTGTTTGGTAAAATAGATATAATTATACCTGCTTTTAGTTTTTAACATTCCAGAGATTTCATAAGACTCAAATCTTATGTATGAAAACGATTTCTTTAAAAACAGTCTGTAAGTCTCTATCAGATTGTAGTGCATAGAAATCATAATTATTAAACTAAAGGAACAACACTTGTATATTTTAAAGATCGATTAAAAAGATCTGACTCAATAGCAAGCATGTCACGTTAAAATTCAGATCTGTAGATGTTATTATATTCAAGAGTCATTATCTAATTTTTTTTTTTTAAGATTTTATTTATTTATTTGAGAGAGAGAGAGAATGAGAGACAGAGAGCATGAGAGGAGGAGGGTCAGAGGGAGAAGCAGACTCCCTGCCAAGCAGGGAGCCCGATGCGGGACTCGATCCCGGGACTCCAGCATCATGACCTGAGCCGAAGGCAGTCGCTTAACCAACTGAGCCACCCAGGTGCCCCATTATCTAATTTTTTAAAGCCAGTAAATGTTTTCACAAACTTGAAATACTATCTGAGGAAGTCATTTTGAGTTCAGTCACAACTAATATTGTTCTGTAATTGTCAGTCTCTGAAACCTCATCATCACTGCTAAAAGTAAGTGGAACCAAAATGAACCAAGCTCTTTGTGGATTCATGAATTAACCATTGAGAGGGACCTGCTTTCTAGGCAGTTGGATAAAATGTATTATGCACTAGGAACTGGTTCTTTTCAATGTTCTGATTCTTCTAGAGACAGGAAAAGTGTAGTAGATTTACAAGGATTTTGGGTTATTATATAACATTTTTCATGGCAAGTAAAAAGCTTAACAAACAGAAACATGTATCGAATGGAACTAATTAACTTGGTTATTTTATTTTATTTTTTTTTAAAGATTTTATTTATTTATTTGACAGAGAGACACAGCGAGAGAGGGAACACAAGCAGGGGGAGTGGGAGAGGGAGAAGCAGGCTTCCCGCGGAGCAGGGAGCCCGACGCGGGGCTCGATCCCAGGACCCCGGGATCATGACCTGAGCCGAAGGCAGACGCTTAATGACTGAGCCACCCAGCACCCCAATTAACTTGGTTATTGCTAATAATTCCATTCAAGGATTCTGTCCAGAGAATACAAGTGAAAGTCTTCCTCTTCATTCACTCTCCAGAAGGATGAGTATGTAATTAATCTGTCATCAAACAAGGGCATTTTTTCAGTAAGGGTAAAATGACATAAATCAGGGTTGTCCTGGGCAAACGGGAGGTAAGGTCAGCCTGGGGCCCTGGGGTTCTTGATGCTTTGCTCCCCTGAACCCGGGCAAGTGCCCACCTCTTTGTGTTTTCCCTGACCTCTTACTACCGACTCCCATGAATGTGAAATTTCTTCCTGCTGAGCCGTTTTCACTGTCCACTTCTCTAATACTGCAGCCAAAGTCTCTCCTGGCCCCAGGTTTCCTATCTCTCCGTAAGCTTTTGTGTGTTTGCCAAGTTTTCTCATCTTTTCTACACATTGGACCAATCTTAGTATTCTCTTATCATATTACCTCAAACCTGAATTAACGTAAACTTACTTATGATAGTTTCCTGGATACTAGTGATTTCAACAAAGTCTTCAAAACTACAGCTAGAAAATTTCTCAAACATTCCATAACCATGCTAGTTTGCCACTTTCTACACATTTCTAATAACCTTTGATCACCCCATGGGAAGATAGATTTCATTACTTTTTAAATTTTCTCACCATTTACTTTATTTCCTCTTTTTGTCTACTGGCAAGATTCTTTGTATAGCATCAATCTCCTGGGTACCACTTGCTTCCTTGGTCTCTGAATATTTGCCTAAATTTCCTTATATTTGGAGAATAGGTTCCTAATTCTGTCCAGGATCTCCAAAATCATTCTTCCTTTAATTAATCTACCTATTCCATGTTGATTGGAAATAGCCACATTTGTACATTGGGTCACCCTTAGGATGAATGTAACTTGTTCATATGTGTATGTTTCTAATCTTAGATTTGTCTCTTGAAATAAAGAATGGTGCTCTCTTTTTACTATTCTAAACTTTGTGTGCATTTTATAATTATGATCCTATTTATTAAGGAATTTTATGCAAACACATGCTCACACATCTATGAATTTCAAAAATTTGGAAGTATCTGATTCTCAGTGGGTTAAATAGTCTAGGAGAATTTGAGGGTGAGCACCACTTCCTAGTCTTGCTAGTCTTTGTTTTCCCAAGGCCTCATGTGGTTCTTGGATCACTGCAGGCTCCAATTAATGTGTGTTTCATACATGGAGAACCAAGTAAGCTTTGGAAAAGACAGTCTCTCCAATCAATTTAATGATAATAGATACAGATCAATTTTAATACTTGTAATCATTAATTTTCATCCTTGAGAGGAATAAATTAGATGATATAAAATAATATATACTCTATTATATATCCTATAAAATATTATTTAAGCTATTTTATAATCTCAGGTACTCAGCAGTTGACTTGAATCCTGTAATGAGTACATGTTAGTTAGCTATTTGGTTTGTTTTATTACATACAGCTAACAAAACTACATGTAAGCCAGTTCTAAAATAGAATTTAATTAGTTTCTTATGTACTAGTACAAAAGGAGAGATTTTCAGTAGCCAGGGTAGAAGGTGAAAGTTTCCTATCATCAGGAAGTCAGGTAGCCTACCATCAAGAGCCCACCAGCAAGACTGTGCTCTTACCTATGAAGAAGACGGAGTAGGTCTCAGAGGTATATGGACTCTCTGTGCTGTGTGGGGAAAGGAAGCCATCATTTTCCTAAGCTTGTGGGAGAAATGTAACTGGTAGACTTTGTCTTTGTCCAAGGGAGGAGGGCCTGGGGAAGCCTCACAGAAGGCATCCATGGCCGTAAAGTAACTGGTGCCAAACAAGCCTTTCCCTCCAAGAGTCCTGAGATAGAGGACTTGTCACACATATAAATGAATTTCTGATTTGACAGACTGCCAGGAGCAGTGATATTTGCCTTCTGTCACCTGTTGATTATATTACAAATCTATTCCTGGAGTATAGAGATAGAGTGATGTTGAAGCCCGTGCACAAGGAAGTGGTGCATTATAAATGCACACCTTCACTTTTCACTCATTGATAAATTTCTGCCTGGGCAAATTTCTTCAAGTGGTCTCAGAACTTTTTTTAGTTCATCTATGACATCTGTACAATTAGTTAACATTTGCCAATATAATAAAGTAGATGGTTGAATTTGTAAGGCTAGTAGGCTAAATTAATCACTGATTATTTTTTTTTGGATCTGCTTGAAAAGGACAGTTCCATGTAAAAGCTGTAGAATTTTAAGTGAAGGGCAACACTGTGCCTGAACTTATCTTTTTTTTTTTTTTAAGATTTTTTATTTATTTATTTGAGAGAGAGAGAGAATGAGAGACAGAAAGCATGAGAGGGAGGAGGGTCAGAGGGAGAAGCAGACTCCCTGCTAAGCAGGGAGCCCGATGCGGGACTCGATCCCGGGACTCCAGGATCATGACCTGAGCCGAAGGCAGTCGCTTAACCAACTGAGCCACCCAGGCGCCCTGAACTTATCTTTTTAACAATTCTCTGCCTGGATCTCTTTTAGTCAAAACAAAGCACAGGATCTTCTCCTGTTGGATCAAGTTTCTTCTTTCAACGTTCAACCATCCTTCTCTGAGTAGATCTAGACTCCTGTAATCTTTGTGAAATCCCATTCTTTCTTCAGTGTGACTCAAAGCCTGCTTTCAGATATGTTAAAGGCCTAATGACTAAAATACTGTTGTCTTTTGCTTTTGTGCTCATGAGTTCCCAAAGTATTTAAAAAACAAATTGGAGAGAGTAGGTGGCATCTATACACCATAACGAGTCCTGAAGACAGAATGTAAGAAATTTACTGTACTTATTAAATATCCTTTCTATCCACTGTCTTTTATAATATACTCAGCTCTTTGTCTTACATTGATCCCACTTGATAATAAGCTTTATTAGGTCTCTCCTTAGAACATCCAAGGATACTATTGCTAAAATTTCTTAGAAGATCAAAAAGAAATGACTTAACTAAATTCTTCATTCAGGTTTTCCTGGTGCCTGTATAGAAAAAGCTAATAGCAGCGCTGATAAAACTGAACTCTATTATGTGTACCAAGGTTATCTTTCATTCTTTGAATGTAAGTGATGCCAAATAGTTTAACTTTATTTATTTATTTATTTTTAAGATTTTATTTATTTATTTGACAGAGACAGAGATAGCGAGAGCAGGAACACAAGCAGCGGGAGTGGGAGAGGGAGAAGCAGGCTTCCCCTCAAGGAGGGAGCCCGATATGGGACTCGATCCCAGGACCCTAGGATCATGACCTGAGCCGAAGGCAGACGCTTAACGACTGAGCCACCCAGGCGCCCCAAATAGTTTAACTTTAAATATGCTAGTTCTTTTTCTTACATCTGTATAGCTTAGAGCTATAAAGTAACTTGTATGTTTGCTTTTTTTCTTTCCTTAAATTCTGCAACTTGAATAAATGAGGTCTCTAAGTAGCCCAATCTTAGTGTTGTATCACAGTAATTTGAAAGAAAGGCAGGGGAGTAATCCTAATAAATCTTTTTAAAATTTTATTATTTTATTTTTTAGAGAGAGAGAGCATGCACATGTGACAGGGAGGGCAGAGAGAGAAGGAGAGAGAATCTTAAGGAGGTTCCATGCTCAGTGCGGGGCTGGATCTCATCATGACCTGAACCGAAAACAAGAGTCAGACACTTAATTGACTGAGCCACCCAGGCGCCCCAGTAATCCCAATAAATCTTAAAATTCTTCATCCATTACTGCATTGCTGAAAGAACTTTAGAGTGACTTCAATGAGCAATTCACAGAAAAACTTCTAAGGTCCCTTTTTCCTCTCAATTCCAATTCCCTAATAAAACTTGGCATTTGCAAAGCCTCTTTGGTACTTGGAATGGTATTAATTTTACACATTCTAGAGACTATGCATTTTCATTTGGTTTAAACATTCATTGACTAAAAATGTTACCATTCAGTCTGAAGTCATTATACGACTGGTTTGCTTTGTTTGATGGGTGGTTTAGTTGGATGCTATGTGTTTGGTGGAAGAGAGAAGAGGGCTGGAGAAGGGTTGAGAAAGACCAGTCAATTCCATTTGTCCTTTTCTGACAATCAATGATTATCTTCAGAGCTACTATCTTTGAAAATACCTTGGTGTTGGGCACCTGGGTGGCTCAGTTGGTTAAGCGACTGCCTTCGGCTCAGGTCATGATCCTGGAGTTCCGGGATCGAGTCTCGCATCGGACTCCCTGCTCGGCAGGGAGTCTGCTTCTCCCTCTGACCCTCCTCCCTCTCATGCTCTCTGTATCTCATTCTCTCTGTCTCAAATAAATAAATAAAATCTTTAAAAAAAAAAAAAAAAAGAAAAAGAAAATACCTTGGTGTTACAAATGTGGCCTGGAATTGCATTATTCTGAGAACACCAGCAATCCTGGGGTAAACCTCATCATGTTCAATAAAAGTTATCAACCCTTTCCCCACATCTATTATATTCCATAGATACATTCACTTTTTTTCCTGTCCTGTATTGGATATGAATGCACTATCAAACTACCAGATTTAAGAATCTGTCTTACGTTTTTCCCTCCCTTCCCCTATGATCCTCTGTCTTGTTTCTCAAATTCCTCCTATCAGTGAGATCATATGATAAATGAAACAAGATGAAACCAGAGAGGGAGACAAGCAATAAGAGACTCTTAATCTCAGGAAACAAACTGAGGGTTGCTGGAGTGGAGGGGGTTGGGAGGGATGGGGTGGCTGGGTGATGGTCACTGGGGAGGGTATGTGCTATGGTGAGCACTGTGAATTGTGTAAGACTGATGAATCACAGACCTGTACACCTGAAACAAATAATACATTATATGTTAATAAAAAAAGAATCTGTCGACTCACTTCTAGCTCCCCTTCTCATTCCTCCTCATTCCAACTGCCCACATCCTAACCCTCAGAAATTCCACTCTGTCCCCCACACCTTTGCCCGATGCTTTTTTTTTATTAAAGATTTATTTGGCAGAGAGAGAGAGAGAGACAGCATAAGCAGGGGAAGCGGCAGGCAGAGGGAGAGGGAGAGGGAGAAGCGGGCTCCCGCTCAAGAGGCGGGCTCCCGCTCAAGAGGCGGGCTCCCCACTGAGCAGGAAGCCCTATGCGGGGCTTGATCCCAGGACCTTGGGATCATGACCTGAGCTCAGGCCTTCAACCCACTGAGCCACCCAGGCACCTGCCCCATTCCTACTCCTACTTCAGTCTCAACCCAAGGCTTACCCTGTCCCCTGACCAGCCATAAAGGGCCCTTATTTTTTCCCAAATTATACCCCATTCCTTGAAACTGCCTTTTAAAGATTTATTTTATAGGGGGGAAAGATAGCGGAGGAGTAGGGGACCCTATTCCAACTGGTCACCGGAATTGAGCTGGATATCTACCAGACCACTCTGAGCACCCACGAAACCAGCCTGAGTTGTAAGAAGATCTGGATCTCTACAAACAGAATATCGCAGGCGGTTGGTTTCAGGGTACGAAGCAGGGAGTCGTGATTCTGCGGGCAGATACTGGGGATAAACGGCAGCAGGAGGGAGCCTGGCCGTGGGGATCCTACACCACTGGTGAGTGACAGCCTGTGCGCTGTGGACGGGGCACAGACTGCAGACCGGTAGGGTGGGGAAAGGACTTTAGGGCAGCCCCCAGGGCGGAAACGCGGAGCAGCGGGGTCACGAGCGCATGAACTGGGCGTGGCTGGCGGTTTTAGAAGCACAAAGGGCAGAGATGTGCCCGACCTGGAGGCAGGACTGGGGGCGCTGCGGAGGGGCGCAAACCCAGGACGCTGCAGTTTATAGCAGCACGGACAGAAATGGAGACGGTGTGGCCTGGAGAGCTCACTGAAGAATAGACTGTGATCTCTCTGCTCTGAGGCAGAAGGTTGCAAACGGTCCCTTCTGCTCTGACTCATGGAAGAGACGAAAGCCGCCAGGGAAAGGCGACAGAGAACAAAAGCCCCAAAGACTGATTCCCGCTGAGCCCATCCCCCGCCACAGGGCAACTCTGCCCAAACAGGGTTGCCTGAGTAACAGCGCGGCAGGCCCCTCCCCTAGAAGACAGGCTGGGAAAACAAGAGGCCAGCAACCCTAAGGTCCCAAGAAAACAGGTGCATCTTGCTTGGGTTCTGGTCAATAATTTGGACTCTATACATTCCCTCAACCACCCCTCAACAGACTGACTAGGAGGAGGAACCCCCAAAATAGGAAAGACTCAGAGATTATGACTTATGCTGCAGATTTACAAATGGATGCAGATATAACCAAGATGTCGGAGATGGAATTTAGGCTAGCAATTGTGAAGACAATGGCTAGAATGGAGAAATCAATTAATGGCAACATTGAGTCTCTAAGGGCAGAAATGAAAGGTGAATTGGCAGAACTTAAAAATGCTATCAATGAGATCCAATCCAATCTAGATAATCTAACAGCTAGGGTAACTGAGGCAGAAGAGCGAATAAGCAACCTGGAAGACAATATAATAGATAAAAAGGGAAAAGAGGAGGCCAGGGAAAAACAACTCAGAATCTGTGAAAATAGAATCAGAGAAATAAGTGACACCATGAAGTGTTCCAATGTCAGAATAATTGGAATCCCAGAGGGAGTGGAGAGAGAGAGAGGACTAGAAGATGTATTTGAGCAAATCGTAGCTGAGAACTTCCCTAATCTGGGGAATGAAAAAAACATGCACGTCCTAGAAGCAGAGAGGACCCCTCCCAAGATCAAGGAAAACAGGCCAACACCCCGGCATGTAATAGTAAAACTTGCAAATCTTAGAATCAAGGAAACCATCTTAAGGGCAGTTAGGGGGAAGAGATTCCTAGGTACAGAGGGAAGCACATCAGAATAACGTCAGACCTATCCACAGAGACCTGGCAAGCCAGAAAGACCTGGCAAGACATATTCAGGGTACTAAATGAGAAGAACATGCAGCCAAGAATACTTTATCGAGCAAGGCTTTCATTTAGAATGGATGGAGAGATGCAGAGTTTCCATGACCGGCAGAAACTGAAAGAATATGTGACCACTAAGCCGGCCCTGCAAGAAATATTAAGGGGGGTTCTATAAAAAGAGAAAGACCCCAAGAGTGATATACAACAGAAATTTATAGGGACAGTCTATAAAAACAACATTTTCACAGGCAACATGATGACAATTCATTCATATCTTTCAATAATCACTCTCAATGTGAATGGCCTAAATGCTCCCATAAAATGGCACAGGGCTGCAGATTGGATAAAAAGACAGGACCCATCCATATGCTGTCTACAGGAGATTTGAACCTAAAGATACATCCAGACTGAAAGTGAAGGGATGGAGATCCATCTTCCATGCCAGTGGACCTCAGAAGAAAGCTGGGGTAGCAATTCTTATATCAGACAAATTAGATTTTAAACTAAAGTCTGTAGTTAGAGACACAGAAGGACACTATATCATTCTTAAAGGGTCTATCCAACAAGAAAATCTAAGAATTATAAATATCTATGCCCCCAACATGGGAGCAGCCATCTACATAAGCCAACTGTTAACCAAAATAAAGAGTCCTATTGATAACAATACGTTAATTGTAGGAGACCTCAATACTCCACTCTCAGCAATGGACAGATCATCTAAGCAGAAAATCAACAAGGAAACAAGAGCTTTGAATGGTACATTGGACCAGATGGACCTCATAGATATTTACAGGACATTCTACCCTAAAACAACAGAATACTCATTCTTCTCGAGCACACATGGAACTTTCTCCAGAATAGACCACATACTGGGTCACAAAGCAGGTCTCAACCGATACCAAAAGATTGAGATGATTCCCTGCATATTCTCAGACCACAATGCTCTAAAACTGGAATTCAATCACAAGAAAAAATTTGGCAGAAATTCAAACACTTGGAAGCTAAAGACCACTCTGCTCAAGAATTTTTGGGTCAACCAGAAAATCAAAGAAGAACTTAAACAATTCATGGAAATCAATGAGAACAAAAACACATTGGTCCAAAACCTATGGGATACTGCAAAGGCGGTCCTAAGGGGAAAATACATAGCTATCCAAGCCTCACTCAAAAAAATAGAAAAATCCCGAATTTACCGACTAACTCTACACCTTAAAGAACTAGAGAAAAAGCAACAAACGATGCCTAAGCCACGCATTAGAAGAGAAATAATTAAAATCAGAGCAGAAATCAATGAATTAGAAACTAGAAACACAGTAGTTCAGATCAACAAAACTAGAAGTTGGTTCTTTGAAAGAATTAATAAGATCGATAAACCACTGGCCAGACTTATCCAAAAGAAAAGAGAAAGGACCCAAATTAATAAAATTAGGAATGAAAGGGGAGAGATTACCACTAACACCAAGGAAATAGAAACAATTATTAGAAATTATTATCAACAACTATATGCCAATAAACTGAGCAATCTGGATGAAATGGAGGCCTTCCTGGAAACCTATAAGCTGCCAAGACTGAAACAGGAAGAAATTGACAACCTGAATAGGCCAATAACCACTAGCGAGATTGAAGCAGTGATCAAAAACCTCCCAAAAAACAAGAGTCCAGGGCCTGATGGATTCCCTGGGGAATTCTACCAAACATTCAAAGAAGAAATAATACCTATTCTACTGAAGCTGTTTCAAAAAATGGAAACAGAAGGAAAACTTCCAAACTCATTCTATGAGGCCAGCATTACCTTAATCCCCAAACCAGGCAAAGACCCCATCAAAAAGGAGAATTTCAGACAGATATCCCTGATGAATATGGATTCCAAAATCCTCAACAAAATCCTAGCTAATAGGATCCAACAATACATTAAAAGGATCATCCACCACAACCACGTGGGATTTACCCCCGGGATGGAAGTGTGGTTCAATATTCGCAAATCAATCAATGTGATAGAACACATTAATAAAAGGAGGGAGAAGAACCATATGGTCCTCTCAATTGATGAAGAAAAAGCATTTGACAAAATACAACATCCTTTCCTGATTAAAACTCTTCAGAGTATAGGGATAGAGGGAACATTCCTCAAGTTCATAAAATCCATCTATGAAAAACCCACAGTGAATATCATCCTCAATGGGGAAAAGCTGAGAGCCTTTCCGTTAAGATCAGGAACACGTCAAGGATGCCCACTCTCACCACTATTGTTCAACATAGTACCAGAAGTCCTAGCAATGGCAATCAGACAACAAAAAGAAATAAAAGGTATTCAAATTGGCAAAGAAGAAGTCAAACTCTCTCTTTTCACAGACGACATGATACTTTATGCAGAAAACCCAAAAGACTCCACCCTCAAATTACTAGAACTCATCCAGCAATTCAGTAATGTGGCAGGATACAAAATCAATGCACAGGAATCAGTTGCTTTCTTATACACTAACAATGCAACTGTAGAAAGAGGAATTAGAGAAACGATTCCATTTACAATAGCACCAAAAACCATAAGATACCTCGGAATAAACCTAACCAAAGAGGTAAAGGATCTATATTCTAGGAACTACAAAACCTGCATGAGAGAAATTGAAGAAGACACAAAAAGATGGAAAAATATTCCATGCTCATGGATTGGAAGAATAAACATTGTTAAAATGTCTATGCTACCCAGAGCAATCTATACCTTCAATGCTATCCCAATCAAAATTCCAAAGACATTTTTCAAAGTGCTGGAACAAACAATCCTAAAATTTGTATGGAATCAGAAAGACCCCGAATCACCAAGGAAATGTTGAAAAAGAAAAACAAAGCTGGGGGCATCATGCTGCCCGATTTCAAGCTATATTGCAAAGCTGTGATCACCAAGACAGCATGGTACTGGCACAAAAACAGACATACAGACTAATGGAACAGAATAGAGAACCCAGATATGGACCCCCAACTCTATGGTCAAATAATCTTTGACAAAAAAACATGCAATGGAAAAAAGACAGTCTCTTAAATAAATGGTGCTGGGAAAATTGGACCACATGCAGAAGAATGAAACTCGACTATTCTCTAACACCATTCACAAAGATAAACTCAAAGTGGATGAAAGACCTCAATGTGAGACAGGAATCCATCAAAATCCTAGAGGAGAACATAGGCAGTAACGTCTTTGACATCGGCCACAGCAACTTCTTTCAAGATACATCTCCAAAAGCTAGTGAAACAAAAGCAAAAATGAACTTTTGGGACTTCATCAAGATAAAAAGTTTCTGCACAGCAAAGGAAACAGTCAACAAAACAAAGAGGCAACCCACACAATGGGAGAAGATATTTGCAAATGACACTACAGATAAAGGGCTGGTATCCAAGATCTATAACGAACTTCTCAAACTCCACACCCAAAAAACAAATAATCAAGTCAAAAAGTGGGCAGAAGATAGGAAAAGACACTTCTCTGAAGAAGACATACAAATCGCTAACAGACACATGAAAAAATGTTCATCATCATTAGCCATCAGGGAAATCCAAATCAAAACCACAGTGAGATACCACCTTACACCAGTTAGAATGGCAAACATGGACAGGGAAAGAAACAACAAATGTTGGAGAGGTTGTGGAGAAAGGAGAACCCTCTTACACTGTTGGTGGGAATGCAAGTTGGTACAGCCACTTTGGAAAACAGTGTGGAGGTGCCTCAAAAAATTACAAATAGAGCTACCCTATGACCCAGCAATTGCACTCCTGGGTATTTACCCCAAAGACACAGATGTAGTGAAAAGAAGGGCCATATGCACCCCAATGTTCACAGCAGCAATGTCCGCAATAGCCAAACTGTGGAAAGAGCCGAGATGCCCTTCAACAGATGAATGGATAAAGAAGATGTGGTCCATATGTACAATGGAATATTACTCAGGCATCAGAAAGGATGAATACCCAACTTTTACATCAACATGGACTTATGGAGATTATGCTAAGTGCAATAAGTCAAGCAGAGAAAGTCAATTATCATATGGTTTCACTTATTTGTGGAACATAAGGAATAGCATGGAGGACATTAGGAGAAGGAAGGGAAAAATGGGGGGGGGAGTTGGAGGGAGAGATGAACCATGAGAGACTATGAACTCTCAGAAACAAACAGGGTTTTAGAGGGGAGGGCGGAGGGGGGATTGGTTAGCCTGGTGATGGGTATTAAAGAGGGCACGTACTGCATGGAGCACTGGGTGTTACACGAAAACAATGGATCGTGGATCACCACATCAAAAACTAATGATGTATTGTATGGTGACTAACATAACATAATAAAATTAAAAAAAAAAGAATCTGTCTTATATTATTTTATAATCAGAATGTAAAAATAAACCACAACTGTCTTAAGATTGAAGCTGGAATGGGCACTGACCACACATACGGCATTTTGTGCCGTATGTGTGGTATCATTTAAGGTAGAAACTAGAACATCTCTCATTTAATAGGGAAAGTGAACAAATGGATCAAGACCTCAGGTCACTAGTCCAGGCTCCTAGTAAGGGTCTCGCTGGGATTGGAACACAGGTGTGTGTGATTCCAGAGCTCAAGTTTCGGTGTTCCTATTTTTTTAAACATAGTTCATATTTATATTTGGATAGAAATTCCTTTTATGAGATCAGTAAGTAGGTCATTTTAAATAGTTGCTCTGCAATAAACCATGGAAGAGTTTTGTTAAGTAGAAAATGGTAAAATGTACTTAACCTTAAGAGGGCTCTCAGAACTTCTTCCACAGATGAGGTCATTGTACTGGACCATCTCATAGGTCCCTGCCAGCTAGAAGAGGGCGTCCCTCTCTTATGCGATGGCACGAGAACTTAGGTGATTCCTTTTTATGCAGGTATGTGAAAGTAAATCCCTTTTAAGTTATCAAGTGTAATGAAATACGCGATCTGGCTTTCTTAAAGCCTACATAGCCTTTTGCTATTCCCTCTAGACATGCAGTAATTCAATAGTAGCAGTTCTTTCCTTTCTTAGGTGTCAGAGTTTATGTCTGAGAAGAGCAGAAAGTGATTTCACAAATAGAAAGGAAGACAACCTTTCTCCCACATGTGGGTGCATGCATACAGCACCTGCCCATCCACCTTTTTCTTCCTCACTCCAGCTTAAAGGATTTTAAAAAGAAGGCACCCTCTCCTGTAAACATTAAAAGTCACTGCTACTATATTCTCATATATATGACAGAATGGGTTGTTTCAAGAGTATGTACTAAGGTCTTGAAACTTTAAAAAGGAAATATATGTTCTGATCATTTCCCAGGCATTACTTTTTCATATATCGTATTTGATGATTTCTGGTTGGAATTTCCGTTGGCCTATTAGACCAAAAGTTCTTTGAGTGAAAATTAAGAGTCTGTTAGTTAAACAAACCCATCTGCCCACAGGCTTTGGCTCAACACCTGCTGTATGTCCGATGCCGCGTCAGACAGTGTAGAGAATACAAGAAAACACAAGGCATGGTTTCTGCCGCAAAGACCTTAGAGTGCATTGGGAGATAAAAGGACACTGAAGTAGTGGGGGGAAAAGTAAGGCACGTGTGTACATGGATGGAGGAGGGCAGAATTTGGAAACCAAACTGAAGTCATGGCTGTAGCACTGGGGAAAACAGGCTCCATGCAGGGAAGGGGCGGCGAGGAGCAATAGCTTACGCTCAATGTGTGCTGAAGGGTCAGGCCACTGTGACCAAAGGACAGTAATTGCTTTGGTTTTCCAAACGATGAATCTCATGCTAACAACTGGTTTGCAGAAGGAGGGTCATGATCTCACTAAAAATGCTATCAGATGTCTACCTGTGGAGATGATTGTTTTTAACTCTCCCATTTTACAAGTGAGGAAACTGAGGCTGATAGATGTGAAGTCCTCATTCATGATCACATGGTTGATTCGTGACAGAAATGGACTCAGGATCCCAGGGGTAGTGACTCATGCTTTTCAGTGTTACCATTTCCTCCACACCACACCCCAGTCCAGGCACTACTGTTACTCACTCCTCTAAGTGGTACTTATCTCTTTAAATTTAGCTGACCTGGTCTGAAGAGTAGAAAACTCCGTCAATTCTTTTTAGCCCGTATTGATCAGGGGCTTGAATCAGGCAGCCAAACTGAATTCAGACTTCACTAATTTGCTGAAGCCTGAAATGGAATGAACTCATATTTAGTAGTACCTAGATTCTATTGTCATTTTGCTTGACTACCGATGTGTACTAATTGGCTGTATTTTCAATAAAATTGAGATTAACTACTTTTTATAAGACTACATGAAGATACAGGGATGTGTTTTGCAACTCTTTGGTTGTGTTTGCAGTTGATTTTGATATATACACATCTACAGATATTTACAACTATACAGTTGACCCTCCAACAACATGGGTTTGAATGGCAGGGGTCCACTTATACACAGGTTTTTCCAACAAATACAGTATGTTCTGTAAGTGTGGTTTTTTTTATTAGAATTAATAGCATTTTCTCTAGCCTCGTTTATTTTAAGAATACAGCATATAATATATATAACAGATAAAATATGTGTTGACTATTTATCAGTAAGGCTTCCAGTCAACAGTAGGCTATTGGTAGTTAAATTCTGGGGGGAATTAAAAAGTATATGTGGAGTTTTGACTGCACAGGGGACTTGGTGCCCATAACCCCCACATTATTCAAGGGTTAAGTGTGCATATGTAGAAAGAGATGCAAATGCTTTTTCAGAAATAATTCTGAACTTAGAAATTATTGGTTAAAGGAAACTAATGTTCCTCCAGAAATGATAACCCAGCGGTAATTATACCCCAGACTTCTACCAACTTTATTTCACCAAGAATTTCTGTCACTTGTCTTTTTTTCCCTAGAGGTAAGGGTTCCTTCAAGTCCCACTTAATCAGTCTTTGTGAGAGAACACAAACTGTAATCAAGCAAGGCTGGGCATTGAAATCCAAAGGTGCAGGGATTCCTCCTGTATATCTTAGTATTCATTTCTCTCTGATAGAACAATGAGTAGATCCAGTCAGAAGCTGACATTTTTTCCCAGTAACACTAAAAATGACCAGGAATAATTCCCTTCAACTGCTGGCCACTTGGAAGGAACTAGGAGATGACATGAACAGCAAAAGCTGAATTTTCAACGATCTCCCAACCCAAAAGCTGGAGTCTCTCCTTTTTGTGTCTCAGCGTCATCAAGTCCTGCCGTTCCTGTTTTAGAAAATATCTTTATGACCTTTACTCATTATGTCTCTGTCATCATCTTAACTTCAGACTTTATTACTACATACCTTCAATAAGCTTGCTACTTCTGCCTTCCGATAATTGACTTGACACTTCCCCACCTCTCTTTTCCCTCTTTCTCTTTCATGTATACACGTGCATGCTGCACCCACACTCACACACAGACCGGAATGACTTATGTTTCAAAAAAATATTGCTTTCATGACTTCCCTGCTCAGCAAACTATTGTACCAAGTGAAAATCTTTTTGTTCAGCTTTCATCATCCGCCAGTCACCTTCCAACATGATTTACTGTGCATCATGCTCTCTACACTCCACAGGGGCTTCTAAGATCACCTTTGTGGTTTGGTTCAGGCTATTCACACTGCCTGGAATGCAATTTCAACCCAACATATCTATACCAATGGTAAAAATAGAGACTGTAAAACCCTTTTTCCTGTCCATCATCTGAGACCCATTTCAAGCCCTGTGTCTTCCAAGAAATGGATCTGGACCAATCTAGCCCCTACAAAGTACATATTGACTTATTTTCTCAGTTACAACTTAGAATTTGGTCCCTAATCTTCCTTTATAATGTTTTTAACGTGACTCACAAGGAGTTGCATGTTCCTTCAGGGGGTCTATATCATTTATAATGTTCAGTGTAATCTTTTAGATATGCAGGCTGCTTATTAATTGATTAACAAAGACATCAGACATATGGCACAATTTCATCACATAATGCTCTAGTTTAATTCAGACCCTAAGGCCCAATAAGATGTGGATGTTTGCCATCTAGGCCAGATGAGTGGTAACCATCCCTTTATAGACAGTGTTGCAGTCAGATGTAAGATAATGCTAGAAGAATCTAGGGCCCTGCCTTGTAAAGAAACCACAACTTTATCCTCCAGCTCTAGTCTTCTAGGTGAGATTTGGCCCATAACTTCAACTTTATTTATTTAAAAAAATGATTTTATGAAATGCATAAAGGGCATTTTGACTAGTCAGAAAATACCATAGTTATGGTTCCTGCAGGGCTAATGTATTCATCTTTCACAAACTAAATGTTAAGGCATACATCTAAGTGCCAAACTAATCAGCAATTATATGCACCTCAGAAGCAAATGAACATCTCAGAACTACAGGCTTTCCATTTCCTGGCTCCTGTCCTCAGGGCAGGATGCAGAAAATTGCCAACAAACTGTAGGATAATGCTCTGTGTTCAGTTGAGAGATTTTTCTGAGAATGGGCTGCTCTATCAGCCCTGAAGGCAATGGGGGATGTAGGCTGGTGAGAGGGATCCTGGTGGCCCTTCTTCTGGGCAGGCCCTTCAGTAGGTATCTGGCTCTACTCCAAGTATGCGTGTACTCTTGCAGAACTGTGAAGAGTGCACCAACTACCTTCCTACCTTTATGAATATGTTGTTCAGCTCTGTCCAAATCCACTCTTGGCTCACTGCCTCAAAGAATTGGTAAAATAAGAAAAAAACTTTTATCTTCCCACTAAGAAGTTCCTAGCTATGATGCTTATAATTTTCCTATACTCAGGATCTTCAACCCCTGATCCAAGCAATTGGCCCCATTTCTAGTCATAAGGATGTGCACACGATGAAGGCTGGTCCTATAGACTCATTCTCTGGAATTTTTCCTATCTGAAGTGGGTAAGAAAGAGCTCTTTCAATCATGGAATATGGGGGGTGGGGGAATAACTGATTTCAGCCATGTGTCTGGCATCATGTGGCTAAAAGCTGGTCTGGGAGGACAGTACTGATACAGAAAGGCAAATGGCTAGAAGAAGGACAAATGGTTGTGTTGGCATCAGAGACAGTAATGCCTATCATTTCAGTCTCTCCAAAGCCTGGCAGCTCAG
Organism: Mirounga leonina; assembly: GCF_011800145.1. NCBI lineage: Eukaryota > Metazoa > Chordata > Mammalia > Carnivora > Phocidae > Mirounga > Mirounga leonina. Next base: position 10,478,503 of record NW_023270442.1, read on the forward strand.
CTCAGCTCTTCTGAATGTGGAATTTACCTCTTTATCCAATAACAACTCCCCCATATACCCATTTTCCCCTTAACCTATGTCATGCATAATCAAAGAAAACTGTCTAAAATATCAGCCAAGGCCTGTGAGAAAGTTTTTAAGCTATATTTTCATCTGAGAATAGGTGATTCTAAAGTTTTGTTATTTATCCTTTTCCAACAGCATGTCCAGTTTCTACACCGCACTGGAAAATACACTGAAGTGCTTCATGAGAAAAAAAATGCACATGTGAAGGATAGGTCTTTAATTAGACAGTAAAGTACAGTCCATTTTCAACTCTGATTCAAAAATAAAAACAGAACACAAAACGTTCCTCAGTAAGAGCAATATTCTTTGAGTGGAATGAATATAGAATCGGAATCTAATTATGAAGTCACCCAAAGATAATATCAGGATACTGAAGTGACTGTGTTGAGAGCAGTGTGTGATAGTAAGGCAAATTATTTGCCATTTAGTTGCGACTCTCTCTAAAGAAAAAAAATCCCATTTTACATTATCAATTGCTACACTAAGTTCTAAGAATATGAATGGTTCATAGTTCGAGAACTTCCCAATGCTCTCATCCTAGCATGCAAATCCCATTTTGTATGTGTAAAGATAAAGGCATCTGAGAGAAATTAATTATACAATAAGGGTATCAAAAATAATAACAGCTAAGAATTGTGTGGTATTTACTAAATACCAGGTATTATTCTAAATTTTCCACATACATAATTTTATTTTATTCTAACAGGCTTATGAGGTATTAGTATCCCCATTTTACAGGTTAGAAAAGTGAGGTGCTGAGCTAGGGAGTTTAACTTGGCCAAAATTATGCTGCTAGTAAGAGGAAGAGGCAGTGTTCAGATGCAGGGATTCTTGCTCCAGGGCCCGTGATCCTAACTGATTGTACTTCTCAAAGGCAGGCTGTTAGGTCATGGAGTAGACACCTTTAGTTGCTTACCCAGACTCTATTTCCCCCTTATTTTTTTCCCACAAGTTCCTAGATTTTATGAGGTTGTATAGTCCATGAAGTTTATGAGAAGCTCAATCTACTCCGAGCTACTGGAATGGAGCCTCGATGCAAAGGCCAGTTGGCATACACCATTCCTCCAGCGATAGCATCTAGTTCACGAGCAGTCCTGGGACCTAAGAGAACCACAGGGGCAAATCCCTACCTTGTTACAATGCTAGAACAGACCCTCGCTTTCCCAATCACACATGGTGTGGTATGTGGTTAAGAAGCCTGAAACTGCTGCAGCCACCTGACCACCATGAGGGAGCTGGTCTAGCCTGAAGCTGGCTGGTGGAAGGCAGGGAAGAGTGGCAGAAGCCTCCAGTGCCTTCGCGACGTCATTGAGCCACTGATCAAACTGACCCTGAAGTCTGACCTCCCATGAACTGCCAATGTACGAGCCAATAAATCCTCTTCCGGTGTTAAAGCCAGTTTGAGCAAACCAAATATAATATAATCCACCTGCTTTTTACATTTTGAGAACTAAGAAGAAATTAGCTGTGTTTTTCTAGTGGATAAATGACTCCGCTAGAGTGAGTGTAGTCGGAACCAGATACTTTATAGGAAGCTGCCTTAATTCAGGTCAAAAGAGCAGTCAGCAATGTATGTTTTTGCTTTTTAAATATTTGTTACTGTAGGTCAGAGATGGCAAATACATAGGGTACAAGCCCTCCCCATTATGATACCTGTAGCCACATTGCTAATCAGCCATGACACTTCTGTTGAGTGTTCCTTCTCTCCTCGTGCTTGAGGTAACATAATCAAGATATCAGAGTTTGGGGGCACCTGGGTGGCTCAGTTGGTTAAGCGACTGCCTTCGGCTCAGGTCATGATCCTGGAGTCCCGGGATCGAGTCCCGCATCGGGCTCCCTGCTCAGCGGGGAGTCTGCTTCTCCCTCTGATCCTCCTCCCTCTCATGCTCTCTGTCTCTCATTCTCTCTCAAATAAATAAATAAAATCTTAAAAAAAAAAATTCTTTAAGATATCAGAGTTTGCAAATGAAACTTGTGATCACTGATATAGGTAATAGATTAGGTAAACAACTAATGATAGGATAGGTAATCATAATTATATAGGATTAGGTAAACAACTAATGATTTTGCTACAATATAAACTTGGCAATTTTGCAAAAACAGTTCATTGTAAATCAGCATTTCTCTGTACGAACACTATTACAATTGGGACTTGCATTGTCATGTAAGAAGCAAAGGGGGTCATGGAAAATGTGACAGGAAAACACAACTCACCTATAAACCTTTATAATAATTTAAAATAGATAATAAAACCGTGTCTAGAGACTGAAAAAAAAGGCCTAAATTTGCTGTATGCATTTTTTGTAAGGCATCCCAATATAATCTGAATGACAGTTTATAAAATCATAATTTTGTCACAACATAAATTTTACATAAAATGAATCTATGATATATATATTAATTGAACTTGTAATTAACATTGATATTTTAATTTACATAGGCCTTTTTGGTGTGATTGGATGGCCCCGTTCATTTAAAAAACAACTAATGAGTCAGCCAATAACAAACCAATTATCCAATTAAATTTGAGAGCTTTTTTTTTCCTCAGTAGAAAGAGTATAGAAAGTAGGCAAATCCAGAATCATTCCTCTGATATTGCAGTAAATCTCAGATTATGTTTATGTTAATGGTTGTGGCATTTTTTTCTCACTGATAATGATTTTGAAACATTTCATCTCACCCTCTCCTATCCTGTTAAGTATAGACGTAGCTAGCTATTCCATATCATTCAAGTATCAATCCTAAGGGGTAATATCCATGTCAAAAATCACTACTCAGGAGTCTTTTAAACTATTTAGGGAACCATCCCATAGTGCTTCATTAAGTTGTTACAGAAGTGCAACATTAATTTACATGTGAGTACCTACCTTGCACTGGGTGCTATTTTAGGCATTTGGGACTTGTAACAAAGAATAGAACTCACATACTCCCTGCCCATATGGATTTAGGCTGATATTTGTTCAGTGGAATAAAAGTCAACAATAACCAACATTCATAATTATGTCTATCCTTACTCTGAATGTATTAAAGATATTATGAAAAAGATTTGCAGTTACCGTTGGATGTGATCAATGAAAACAAATGTATTTTAATACCCCAAACCATATGCCAGGTAGTCCTCGCCTTTTCTCATTGGAAGCTCTGTCTTTCCCTTTTCCATGCTGCTTGATTAAGATGCAGCACAATCCTTGCAGACTCTGGTTTTCAGGACCCGTCAGCAGGGTTTGGACATAGCAGGACAACAGCTTGTCCTCAGTAAGTATGACATCTTACTTCTGTCTCAACAGTTCAAGATGTGAATTGAGAATTCTTTTAAAAGCCCTTGCTCATGATCTGGTAATTAACTGTATTTATGGAGATCCAGTGATGTATGAAGTATTATGATAGCCTGCCAGCACAGTGTCATGTCTTTGTGGCAGCTGTGGGGTGGGAGAAAGAGATATGTAACCACATGTACAATCTTCCAGTGACAGCACAATTTTGACCTGATTCTCCTATCCTTCCAAGTAGCTGTACTTTTGGCTATGATGAACTGGGAAGGCATGGGAGGATGGTAATGCCAGAGGGAACCCTGAAGTTTAAATGTGACATTGTTCCTCTTGAGTTGTTTCTGTAGGGTCGGGCTGCTAGTGTCTCTTTCTTGCTCAGGTAATAGTTCCTTCTTTTACATAGCTAGCCAAGTGGGATATGTACTTGATCTTGGTGATGTTCTTATTCTAAGGCACAGGACCTATTTCATGGTGATGTATATATTTTTTAAAGATTTATATATCTAATTTAGAGAGATGGGAGGGGCTGAGGGAAAGGGAAAGAGAGTCCCAAGCAGACTCTGCGTTGAGCACAGAGCCCAATGTGGGGCTTGATCCCATGACCCTGAGCTCATGACCTGAGCTGAAACCAGGAGTCAAACGCTTAACCAACTGCACCACTCAGGTGCTCCAATGGAGACATATTTCTAGCCTCAGTTTTGTTTGAACTAAATTGAGCTCAAAATTTGAGTACTCTGTGAGGAAAGTAGCCAGGAATTAATTCATTCTTCCTTCCTTTCTCTCTCTCTCTTTCCTCCCTCCTTTCCTTTTTCTTACCCTTTTCTCTCTTTTTCTCTTTCACAACTGAATTAGCTATTCTTACCTTTCTATCCGTAAAGTTTAGCTTCATACAGATCTTGACACTCAGAAGGTTGATAGAGAATGTACCTTTGTTTAAGGAAATTAAAAAAGTGCATAATATATGTAAAAATGGGATTATAATTCGTAGAGTTTGTGTGTCAGACACTGGCTATGTATTCACCAATCTCATTTCCTTTTCTCTCAGGACATATAGCTAACTATATTTTCCTGCTTCTCTAAATAAGTGTCCCCATATGATTGAGTTCTAGAAAAATGTAGTATGTTCAGAAGTGGTGTACACCATTTCCAACCATGGCTACTAAGATCTTTCCACTCATGATCTATGAGCTTGGTGCAGACAAGCATGGCAATGGTGAGAGACATACAACAGTAGGAACCTGGATCTTGAAATTACCATTGGAGGAGAGGTCGATGTCAGGATCATCTGCTTTGAATGTCTGGGAGCTAGGGAAGAAAAGACTGCATTTGGCCATTAAACATTTTGGGATTTGTTATAACAGCTAAGCATAACCTTAACTGATAATTTAGTACCTTGAATTATCAAAATCTAAAGAATAAAAATAAAGGCAATAGATTGACTTTCAAGTGGAGATGTTCTCTTTTAAAATTCTTTTTTTTTTTTAATTTTATTTATTTATTTGACAGAGAGAGAAACAGCGAGAGAGGGAACACAAGCAGGGGCGAGTGGGAGAGGAGAAGCAGGCTTCCCACCGAGCAGGGAGCCCGATGCGGGGCTCGATCCCAGGACCCTGGGATCATGACCTGAGCCGAAGGCAGACGCTTAACGACTGAGCCACCCAGGCGCCCCTAAAATTGTCTTCTTAAAAATAGATTTAAAAATCTATAATTACAACAAACCATAGCAATAAAGCAGAGAATTCAAGAACCAATTTGCCGATATACACTTACTACCCAACAAAGTAAGTAGTCTGTTATTACAGAAGATCTTCATTGCTTTCCGGGACCAGGTCCAGCCACCATTTTTCTCTCATGGATTTGGAATAGGTAAGAACATTAACAGTCATTTTATTAATTTCTCAAGATGAATCTGGAACATTAGCATAGCAGTGAGTGTTTAGGTTGAGTTACAGATTCCTGATAGCCTTGTCTGTTCAAATGGGCTTCCTCCATCTGAGGGTCCAGCCAGTTTCCATGGTGATAGGCACTGGACACACCTGGGGTCTTCTCACTGAAGGGCTTGTTGCAGTTCACAAGAACTTGTGACTTTGCAAAGGGAATATGTTAGTCTTAGGATGAGAAAGGAAAGGATCACTGAGTATTCAGTATGGCCTCTTCCCCACTGGATTTCACGCTGTCCTACTAAGAATGATAGATGAGAACAAAAAAGCAGAAGAGAATGGATTCCTGTTGTCACAGACATTTCCAGAATACAGAAGGGAAGTTTTATTTTTAAGTCAGAACTGAGGTGGCTGACAAGAATTTGTGAGGCCCTGAAGAAAGCCAGAGATGGATTAATTCCACCTTCCACACTTATGGTTTTGGCTCTCAGATACAAGAGCAGAACTCATTGGTGAGTTCCAACGATCTGCTCCCACAGTGAATAGCTAGAAATGAATCAAAAGCTGGCAAGAGTTGAAAAGTGAGTGGGCATGCCTCTGGCTCACAAGCATAACATACAATTTCTGAATACATATTGGCTGGTAGCATCAGGAATGGAACTTGCCACTGTGGGCCAGCCTTATGAGAGATTTTTCTACCACCAATCTGATATGTTATTTGTATTGGGATAATTACCGGGACATTCAAAAAAAGTACCTGTAAACAGAAGATGGGTTGTTTTTATATTAGCAGATGAATAGAAGTCACATAAAGCATGGCCAGTTTCTTTTTGAAGTTCTGGTAGCATCCAATGCCAGTGTTCCTCCTTCATGCTTTGGTTCCTTCCAGACCCGCTAAAGGGAATTGTGTGCTTGTAATACATTCTGCTTATCCATAATTCCTGTTGAAAATGCATCTTTCCGATGTTCAGCTTTCAGAATTAGCCAGCCCCTGCAATGCCCCCTGCTGTTCGAAGTGAAGTTTGTAATTTTCCTCAACCCCCCCCCCCCCCCCCCCCCCCCCCCGGCCATTCTCCTGGCCCTGTAAAGTGTTGGGTGAATTAGAACAAAAATGTGAGAAAACCATTTCCTTGAAACACCAAGAAGTGAAGGATGCACCCCTTGGTTTTCACAGGGTCGACTGAAGATTGTATTTTCAATTGTGTTTCCATTGAAATAATTAGCTTTTTTCCTCCTCTCAGACCACCTTTTTCCTCAACCCCAATTTTTCTTACTGATCCTAACTTAGCAAATGTATTTTTTTTTCATTAAGTATTTCCCTTTCAATGCACTTTACGGAAGCATAATGGAAAGTGGAAGGAAACATGATGAAATGCATTGTAATTTTAATAGAATATTTAAAACCAACGATTTTGTTATAGGTAAGGCTAGCGTAATCAGATATAATTAGCTAACGCAGTTCCCATTTTCCTTCTTCAAAGTCAGTTGATCTTGTTTTGCTGTATCTTTGGGAATACAAGCACTGGACTCGTTATAAATTTGTGTGGCCCTCTTCCCTTTATTGAATCCGAGAGGGAGAAACACATAAAGTTAGCTATCTCCGGAATTTAACACAGTATCCATAAGAGAGCAGAAGGGCTTAGCGAGCAATCAAAAAGATCGAGAGGTAGCAATAAGGGACTCAAAATTCTGCCATGCTCCTTGGTTCCAGCCCCACCAACTGGAGGTGCTCATTAAACACCCATTATCATTCCTGCTGATGAGGGCACCCCACACAGCAGGAGGTACAGCCTCAGTCAACAGCAAAGGTGATATGGCAGCTGGCTGACTCTGGGAATGTGAACCCAACACCCCCCCGAAGTAATAAAATTTCTTATCAAAAGGGAAGATATCTTTAACCGGCCCTTCATTTCCCCCCTGAGACTGACAGGCAATTTCAACTGTTTATTTTTACTTAGCTCCAATGAATGGCTCTATTTCATTCAGCTTCACAATAATTTGGTGGTGCCCGCGGCTGCTGGCACCGAGTGGAACTGGAAGTGAAGGGCATCATTAGAGGCATTCCACAGCAATCTTGGTGAAATTAGATTCTTTGGAAACTAAATCAAGCCTTAGTTTCAAGGAGTGGAAGTTGGACAAGAGGAAAGTAATGTAAAATTGGTTGAATTATCCCTAGCTTTCAAGGCATTAGACAAGGTCATAAAACCAAAATTTAAACTATATTTTCACTCATGTGTGCACTCTGTAATAACTCGTTAATCAGCATATTGGTATTTACACCATGTCTGTTTACTTTTAGAGAGTACATTTTCATTAAATTGTGCAATTGTGGGTGTACAAATACAGTGCTAGTTGGTGAATTGCTTTATTCTCTTTACTTGAACTATAAGTGGATTTTAAATACAGCCTGGCAAATACTAAATGAGGCCAAAGAAAACATTTCCTTCTGCCTACCAGCCCCTCCTTTCTATTTTGAATATGTTCAATGAGATTTCCTAAATCTCAAGCATGTTCACACTTCCAGGCATTGCTCCAGCATTCCCCTCTACCCGGAATCCTCTTTTTTTTTTTGTAGCCCCACACGGCTCGCTCCCTTCCTACTTCAGGTCTCTGTTGAAAGGCCCTCCGCAAGAGATGCCTTCTGAAACAGTTCCTTTTAAAATGGTTCATCAACCTTCAGTTACTCTTTACTTCCCATCTGACTTATTTTCTACCTGTCAGTTACCTCCATGTGAAACAATATATATCATTTCAATTACTTTTTTATTTCCTACCTCTCCCAACAGAAAATAATCTCTCTGGGACTTAGCCTGTCTTATTCACAGCTATAACCCCAGCTTCTGGAATAACATGTGGCACATAGTAGGGTTCTTTATTTGGCAGATCAACGAATAAATAAGGGAAAGAGACATGGCACTGCTATAGGAAATTAAGATGACACCTATCGGATTCCCAGCCAAAGACCTTGAACTCTGTCTTCCAACCTCTTCTGCAAGAAAGCGAAGCAGTACATGAATGACAGCAATGGAAGAATATCCTTGAATCTTTTATAATTTATTTAAAAAAAAAACCCACAACCACCTTGATCTCCAATTTTGTTTTTTAAGTTTCATTGGTAATGATTTGCTTCCAGTCATGATAACAGCGTGTTCCAACATCTGTCTTAAAGGCCCCACGGTGTGAAGACAATTGTGACTAGATCAGGGTGACATATTCGTATTCTCCTCTTCTGTGAACACTTTAATTACTTTTGGATTCTCACAAATAAAATAATCAGCATCTAGCATCCGGTGCCAGCTCAGTTCTGAAGCCACTAGGAACCACACAGATGAGTGAATATGCTCCTCTGATTCTGAAGCGTGCCGGCCAGGCCAGCTAGGAAGGGATGCCCTCAGTTCCCCTAGATCTCACTGAGGGGTCTGCCCAGATCAGTGTGTGAACATTTCCAAAGGTGGGAAGCCTGCAGCAATATTTTCATTGATGTGTGACCTCTCCTTCATGCAGTTCATACTTTGTGACTGACTGCATAGACATAATGGATAGGGTTTTAAAATTCTAAGAAAAAAAATTATACACAGGGAGAGATGAGATATCCTGGGTAGAGGATACACCCCCGCGTTTTCCATGCATATGAGTTCATAGAGTGAATCCAGGACTTGGTTTACTGGGACAGGCTGATCTGTGGTTTCTCCAGGCAGCTTTCTTGGAAGCATGCAGTATTTTCTCTTCTTACATGGCACATTCGTGTAAATATTTGCATGATTGATAGATGTGTTGCCAAGATTTGGTGACAATAAGCACCATGGAGGGGCGCCTGGGTGGCTCAGTCCGTTAAGCGTCTGCCATCGGCTCAGGTCATGATCCCAAGGGTCCTGGGATCAAGTCCCGCATCAGGCTCCCTGGGGGGAGTCTACTTCTCTTTCTCTATCTGCCCCTCTCCCTGCTCGTTCTCTCTTTCTCTCTCTCAAATACATAAAATCTTTAAAAAAAAAAAAAATAAGCACCATGGAATTGCTGGTATCACCCACCTGAAGCAGGAGAAGTATTGACTTAAGAATAATTTAAGGGACTGAGGGACTACTTTTTTTTTTTTTTAAGATTTTATTTATTTAATTGACAGAGACAGAGATAGCGAGAGCAGGAACACAAGCAGCGGGAGTGGGAGAGGGAGAAGCAGGCTTCCCCTTGAGGAGGGAGCCTGATGTGGGACTCGATCCCAGGACCCTGGGATCAGGACCTGAGCCGAAGGCAGACGCTTAACGACTGAGCCACCCAGGCGCCCTAGACTGAGGGACTACTAAACAGTGTGAAGCAGAGCCCCAAGAATTAATTCTTGCCATAAGAGGGGCATTATGCACTTTAACTAACGTGTCATTTCACTTATATCTTTGCACCATCAGAATTTAAGTTAAATCACTGCCTGAATAGGTGGGTCCTCTCAGCTAAAGAGCAGAAGAGTGTACAGAGTCTGAGAAATATCTGGAAAAATCCAGTCATCATCACAGTGGGTGATAAGACACTTGTGTGTTTTGTCGAGGAACTAGGTTTTATACATATTTTTGGGTCCATATAGAAAATTCAACATCTATATCCAGTATTGCTTAGTATTATAGACATTGCAATAAATATGGGTGTGTGGCATTGAACAATTATGGGGTGGGTCCTAAAGAGCTGTGTCTAAAGAATGGAACAGTCAATGTAGTCTGTATATTAATATATCCCATCTATTGCAAGCTAATAATTCCTTCCTGGAGCACAAAGCTTATGATTTAGGTATCTGTTTAATATTATTTGATTTCTTCTCCTCACACAATACTGTAATGAGAGCCAGACTCCCGTCAATACTGATTCTAAATGAAGAAGCTGAAACCCAGAGAAGTGGCTTCCCTATCCATTACATAGTAAGCATTGAGATCACAGGTTAGAGCCTGAGACTTAATACATAAATGGGTGATGTCACAGGAAAGATGCTGACAAGTTTCTACCTGGGTCTGTGGTGTACTTTTTTGATACACCTATTAATAGAAAACAAAGTAGTTAACACGAATCCCTTAGTCATGGGGAAAATTTTCTAGTCCCACATACTAATATATAAGGGGGTACTCCATATAAATGGGGGAAAATCTACTTTTGATCCACTGATTAAGGAACAAGGAGTGCTAGGGTCAAAATGCATTTGCTAAGTGGTATTTTTTTTTCCCATTCTGGGCAGCATACTGATTTCTGGTTTCCTCACTTCTTTAACTAAGGAGAAGGAGTCTGGAAGCATTCTCTTTCCCTCATTTGCTTGCAGCAGTTTGTGGTCCCTTTGTGATAAAGGAGGGACAGGCAAATGCAGTCCCTGTTTTTTTCCTTATTTACTCTATGCAATGTTTTATGTAACTGAGATGCTCCTCTCATTCTGATTTGGGGATGCTGGGTGTTGGGACTGCCCACATATGGATGCGAGATGTCCTACCAGGCTCCCGTGAGCCAGGAGTTCACAGAGGCCGCTGCACCGTTAAGAGTCTAATTGGCAGAGCCGTGGATCACAGGATGCCCAAAGTTTACCAAGAGGAGATAAAGATGTCAGAGAGGACCCCTGAAGAGACACATCAAAAACTTCTCCCTTCTGCCTCTCTCGATAATGATTCCAAGTGTGTATTGCAGGTTGTGTGTTGTTATGGTGACAGGAGGTGGAATAACTTGGTAGGTAAAGGAAGGAAATTGGTTGGACAGGAGTGCATCTCTGAAATCTTTGTATGTGAGATAGGTCTGGAATATTATATACCCTGTGGGATGTCTAGTTGGGCTGCAGGATATAGGATGAGTGTGGGCATTTTGAGGGTAATAAAGCGTTCCAATTTTTTGGTCAAGGCAATAGTGCATGGCGCCTAAGAGCGTCAAGTCTAACAGCAGAATTTCTTTTTTTTTTTTAATTTTTATTTATTTATTCATGAGAGACAGAGAGAGAGAGAGGCAGAGGGAGAAGCAGGCTCCCAAGGAGCAGAGAGCCCGATGCGGTACTCGATCCCAGGACCCTGGGATCATGACCTGAGCCGAAGGCAGACGCTTAACCATCTGAGCCACCCAGGCGCCCTAACAGCAGAATTTCTTGTTTCAAAGCGAGTCTCCACTACTTAACCACTGTGCCATGTTAGCTTAGTTACTTTAATTCTCTGGATCTGTAAAATGGGGATAAGGATAATATCCATTTTGTAAGCACGCTTTGAGGATTAAATGCATTAATGCACGGAACGCGTATCTTCACCGTAATAAGTAATTGATTCATTTTGATTGTCATGATTATCCCACGTTTTCACAGGAGGTAGTACAGTGCATGGGTATCATGAAAGCTCTGGAGTTGACTATCTGAGTTCCAGTTCTTGTTCATTCCCTTCCCAACTGTGTGGCTTTGGCCACTTAACCTCTCCACACCTCAACTTTCTCATCTGTAAAATGAAGATATTTATAGGAGATATTTCATAACGTACTTTTAGAATAAATAGGAATAAATTAAGTGCTCAGTTGATGTGAGCTGTTATTATTATTTAAGGAAGTTATGATCAGTGAGGTGGCAGGAAACCAGGGATGGGGGTGGGATAGTGGTACCACTGTAATATGGTATAATATGATTCAGAGTTCTGCCTGCAGCATCATTTTTCTTCTGTAATAAGAGTTCCCGCTGACTAAAGAAATGTGATCTATGAATTTTCCCTTCTCCTCTTAACAACTATGATAAAAAGAGTATGTGTAAAAAGTGGATGTATAAAAAGAATGTCCTCATCACTACATCATAGGCAGTGTTGGATGATGATTATTGCTATTAGAACAATTAAAAATACCCAACAATTATCGCTGGCCAGTATTTATAGAATGGAAATAATACATATTAAAATTGATTAAAATACAATGTCTCTTAGCTCATAATTAACACCAAAATTGAAAAGAAATTTGAATTTTATGACTCCATGGTTATCACCTAATAATAGTAATCTATATGTGTATTGTTCCCAACTACTCGCTGCCTCCTAAGAGGCAGAGCCCATTTTCCTCTCTTGATGACTTTGAGTTTGGCCATCTGTCTTTTTTGATTAATGGAAAATAGATGGAAGTAATAATAGGCAGGTATACTTTGGAGATATTGTGGGTTCAGTTCCAGACCGTAGCAATAAAGCGAATGTTGCAATAAAGTACTTTATTGCTAAAAATGTTAACCATCATCTGAGGTTTCAGTCAGTCATAGTCAAAGAGCAGAGGTCATCATAACCAATATAATAATAATAATAATAATAATAATAATAATAATAATAAAGTTTGAAATATTTACAGAATTACCAAAATGTAACACAGAGACAAGTGAACACATGCTATTGGAAAATGGCACCTATAGACTTGCTCTTTGCGGGGATGCCACAAACCTTCAATTTGTAAAAACAAAACAAAACAAAACAAAACCAAAAAACCACAATCTGTGAATCGCAATAAAATGCAATAAAATGAGATATGTCGGTAGTATAACTTTTATATGCACTGGGAAACCAAAACGTTCATTTGACTCACTTCATTGCAATATTCACTTTATAACAGGGGCCTGCAACTGAATCCACAGTATCTCTGAGCTATTCCCGTACTGGTTCTAAACAAATGCATTAGGAATCATCTGGGATTCTTGCCACTGTCTTGAGTTTCTGCCCTCCATCACGCCAACATTTCCTAGAGAAGTCACATACAGCCCAGTTGAGCCAAGCCAACTGAACCTGGCAAAATTACAGCAGACCTGTAGCTGTCTACAGGACATGAAATGGAACATGAAAATGGAACAATAAATTAAATGTTTACTTTGTAACTCACTGAGATTTAAGAGTTGTTTGTTGCTGCAGCAGGAGCTGAATAATAAATATAGAACCATTTATAGAGGACTTGCTATATGCCCAATGTTTAGGTAAGCATTAAACATTCTCTCTCATTTTATCTTCTCCTTATCTCTGTAAGCCAGACATTATTATTCCTACTTAGCAGATGCAAAACAGAGTAAATGTTGAATAATTTGCTATACAACTTATCATGAACCAAGATGAGATTCAACTCAGGACCATCTAACTCCAAAGACTGAAGTCTTAGACACTTAGAGGAGTATACTGCATCGTAAGGACGGAAACTATTAGAAAAAATCCTCTCTCTATAAAATGGATGGTATTAAAGGTGAAACATGTCCAAATCCCAGCCATTCCATACAGTTCAACCTAAGAATTCTCTATATATGTATATATCTCCATGAGAAACAATGCACACAATATTTTCTGAACATACCCAAAGTAAATAATAAATATTGAGAAACAATCAACATTTTCCAGGACAAAACCTTTTATGAAACTAGATTTACTTAAGTGATTCAGATACAACCCAAACCACACTGAATTATACTCAAAGGATTCGAATTCTCACGGAGGAAAGAAGCTGGATTTTAGTCTAATTGTTTTAGATTCTTAGCACAGTCTCCGTGGCTCTTTCTGTATAAACCTTGGCCTTAGGAAAGACCCCTGGGCCTCCTGGACTTTCTCTCCCTGGCTCAGCTTTGAGGATTTCTCTCCATTTGAGAAATGAATAATTCAGAATTAGAAACTACATGGGTCCCTCCCAACTTGGTCATATCCTCATTATGGGAAAAGCCATTCCAGAAGGCAAACAGATTTTCATAATTGTTATTTAATGGGTATTGCCTGCTCCAGGGATTTCTTTCCCAGTATCTATTTGTAATTCAAAGGTCAGCATAACACGACTGGCATATACAAGGATTCTAAGAGATTTGTTCCTCCTGATTGAAATTCAGATACAGTGCGCAGTAGATTAGTCTAGGAGCCTCTTATGTGGTACAGGTCGCAGTTAGGATGAATCTGACCTCGTCTTAATTCTGGGTCTTCACCAGTCACCCAGAAAACTGACCTATGAATGTGAAATATGCCCGGGAGCATCTCACTAGCCCGGCGTAAGGGCGAGGTCACTAAGCACGAAGGCTTTGCGCTCTCCCGTGGTCATTATCCTTCCGCTTGACTGGCCCTAACATCACCTAAATGGGTTTCTCCTTAAGGTAGTTTAAGCAGGAAAAGGTGGCCCCAGAGAGTAATTTAGGCATCATGTGTGTACATAGTTGCAGGATTTATATGGCAAGCTACACCTAAATTAGTAATGACAGTCTCACTTCAAGATATTATATATTGAAATATTATTCAACAAGAAAGCTATTTTCCAAGTAGGCATGGATGATGATTACTTATTAGGTTAAAATTCATCCCTTCTTCCCATCTCATCACCACTTCCATTTCGAATGAGCTTGAAGCTCTCACATGCTGCAGGTTGTGTATAAAGACTGGCTGCTTGGACCCACTTGTGGCTTGAGCTCCAGGGGAGGAAAATACTCCCGTAAGGGTCACTGTATTTATGGTAGATACTTGTTTACTTCAAAAACAGAGCCAAATTAAAAATCAGAAAGGACAAATTCTGGGGCTGCCAACGAGCTTTTTGTGTTTGTATACGTGTGTGTGTGAGAGTTTTCTTTTTCTTCTGTTTTTAGTTTATAGGATGGTATTTGGAGTTCACTGTTGAGGTTATTTCCAATCAAATTGCATTCAACCCTGGAACAATGTATAGGTTGTCAGCATGGATGTTAGTGCATTATGAGCAACACATTCTCTAGGTTTAAATGGAGGATATAAAACTAACGTCTGTAAGGTCAACATCATTTATCTTCCCCCAGAGAAAATCTGGCAGTATCTTTGAGGATCGAGACTTGAAGGGAACAGCCAATAGTACTTGAAATAAAAGCCTGGAGAAGAAGTAAAGCTTTTGAAGCTAGGAAGCAAGGTCAAGGGATCCAGTTTCTTTATGAGACCAGACACCAATGACAAGGACAACCTTCTAACACCCTCCTACCCACTAGACCTTCACCTTATCAAGTTGTCAGCTGCTGATTTTTACCAAATAGTAGCTTATGCATTGAGGCTGGGATGAGCCCGAAATAGAGACCAGGCACTTTTTTTTTTTTTTTTAATATTAGATACACAAGACTGAAAATGATGTGGCTAAAGAAAGTTGTCTTTTTCTTGAGTTTTCTTTAAAGCCGAAACCAGCCGCAAGTTGCCAGGCAGAGTGCTCATCACATGAAAGATGCTGATGTGGGGTTTTCAGCACACCATCCCAGATACAGAGAAGAACACTGGCTGCATAGAAATCAGTGGCACACTCGTGTGGGGCTCTGTGGGGGCCACTGCATTTATTATTCAGCTAGTTCTTGAAAAGTTGCCTAAACTCACTGTTTCCAATCTTTTGTTTCTTGTTCTCACTTCCCATCCAAAAAGATCTTCACCTCTGTCATTTCACTCTACGCTGCTTTTATTGTGGCATCCATCATAGTCAATCCAATGGTTCTTTCTCAGTATGGATCTTTCTGGATCTATCAGCAGCATCTAATGTTCTAGTTTTTGTAATGATAATGAAGAATGGAGTGGAAGCCTGAGAAAAAAAGTTTCCTTTGAGAAATTCTAATTAGAATCCCCTTTCTGGGGAAAATAGAAAAGATAGGCTTCCATAGTCAATGGTGGGATGGAGAGGAAAGAAGACCTGACACAGAAACCATGGGCATGTGACGCCATGTGGCTGAGTGATGCCCGTAGGAAAATTACTGCAAGACTTCAATGAGTGTTGTTATGTTAGTGTACCTCCTTTACTTGTCAGAAAATGACGGACTCTGTGGGCTATAGTCCTCCCTCTAATGCCAATTAAAGCTGTGAACATATTTTTTAAAAGATTCATTTACTTATTTGAGAGAGAAAGAAAGAGTGACTGGGCAGGGGGAGGAGCAGAGGGAGAGAGAGAGAGAGAATCTCCAGTAGACTCAGCGCTGAGCGCAGAGCCCACTGAGGGGCTCGATCTCATGACTCTGAGATCATGACCTGAGCCGAAACCAAGAGTTGGAGGCTCAACCGACTGAGCCACCCAAGTGCCCCCAAAGCTATAAACATTTTAGAGTGGGGGGAGAATAATAGGTAAGATCATTAAATGTTTATTATCTCCAAAGCATGGATTTAAGGGAATTACAGGCATTGATTTACACCCAGGCAATCAAGATTCTTATCATGATTTTATAGATGACAAGCTGAGGTCCTGAGAGGTCTAAAAGTTTATCCACCTAGTAAGTGAATGTGCCAGGATTATGTGTGCAAATAATCGTTCCTTTGCTGTATTGGCCACTGTGCTTTATTGGAAACATACCAGGCACTTTCCTAAGTGCTTCAATTGTGCCAACCTAACCCTCACAACAACCCTATAAGGTATATATATCATTATATTTCCCATTTTACAAACAAAGAAACTGAGGGATAAATGATTTTCCCCAGTTCTCATAGCTAGTTAGTGCAGAGCTAGGTAGAAACCGAGGTATATCCTATTTTAGTACTGCCTTGCATGTATATAACTTATAAACTAAAAACCATACAGATATTGGGCTCTTTTTTGGTGGGGGCTCTCTTTTTATACTAACAGGGCTGGTAATTAAAAAATTTTGAGTCTATCTGGGGCGCCTGGGTGGCTCAGATGGTTAAGCGTCTGCCTTTAGCTCAGGTCATGATCCCAGGGTCCTGGGATTGAGCCTGGTGTTCGGCTCCAGCCTCATGTTGGGGCTCCCTGCTCAACGGGGAGTCTGCTTCTCCCTCTCCCTCTGCTGCTTCTCCCTGCTCATTCTCTCTCTCTCTCTCTAGCTTGCTCTCTCTCTTTCGTCAATAAATAAAATCTGAAAAAAAATTTGAGTCTATTTTAGAAACTTGAACCCACTGATCTCGAGCAGGGATCAGGAAACTTTTTCTGTAAATGGTCATATAGTAAAATTGTAAGGTTTGTGTGCCATATAGTCTCCATTCCAGCTGCTCAGCTCTGCTAAGGCAGCCATGGATGATATATACACAAATGGGCATGGCAATGTTTCATTAAAACTTCGTTTACAAAAACTGGTGGCAGACTGGATTTAGCCCATGGGCCATAGTTTCCAGACCCCTGAATAATTTGTTTAAAGAGAAGTGTCCCTAGCATTTTTATGACTATTGCAGAGAATGCTATTTGATCCCATCATACCTATCATCATCATTTGTTTTTTTTTTTTTTTTTGAAAGTAGAATCTGTATTTTTTTTTAGCGGGACATATGGCTGTCCAGAACAGAAGTCACTCCATCCCTCATCTTTGACCCTGTGACAAGTTCTGGCCAATGGGAAGTAAGCAAATGTGATCTACTCATCTTCCAGGAAATATATGCAGAAGGAGAGATTCTCTTCTTTCTCATGGGCTAGTATTTGGATGGAGTATATGGAGTTCCAGCAGTTATTTTGGCACAGGGGATCACCTTCAGGATGAAACTATACACAATAGAACAGAAAGATAAAAGAAGCTGAAGTTCTCCAAACCTTGGGGCAACAAGGCATCCTGTACCCTGACTTCCTCTACATGAAAGAAACAAGCCTCTTTCTTGATTAAACTTGCTATTTCGGTTTTCAATCACACTAAGCCTACTCTAATTCTACATGATGCAATGATCATGTATCTTTAACTATATCAGGAAGGTACACTTGTTCCACAGTACTAAGGAAATGACAGGATGGAAAGGTGACTTGACATAAGGAAAGAGAACTTAACTTGCAGCCAAAACCTGGCTTCGCCACTACTGTGTGATTCTGGGCAAATTGTTTTAACATCAGTGCCAGCTTCCTCATTTGTAAAATAGAGTTGGCTACAACTAATTCACAGGGGTTTCTGTGAGGCTAAAATGAAATAAAATATGTGAAAGTGACAGGACAATATTTACCCAATATTTGTAGAATATATATATATACACACACACACAAACATACACACACATATACATACATATATGTATATAAATATGTACATAAATGTATGTGTGTGTATAATATTATCCTGGAAGGGAGGAAGTAGGTAGGAAATGTTAGGGAACCAACAAGGGATATTCTTCCAAGCAAGGCTGACCTAAGCATATGTCAGCCATGCTGTATGATTCAAAGTTTTCTAATTGTGTTAGGCGTCTTTTAGCTCTCTGTACACTGACCTATGCTGGTCCTTCTAACATGAATGCCATTTCTTGTTCAATAAACTTTTGCTCATCTTTAAACTCAACTTTTTTTCTTTCTGAAGTCTTTTCCAGCCATCCCAAGCAGAATACGTTTCTACTTGCAATTCTCTCATACAGTACGAACATGTTTGCTGTAGCATTTCTTAATTATTCACTTTTATTCCAAATTGGAATAGAGCTTCTAAGACATATTCCACTTTTCATTCATTCACTCAAAACATGTTTTTAAGTGTCTTCCACACATCAGGCACTGTTTATTTTATTTTTTAAGAGCGAGCACACGTGTGCACAAACGAGGTGGAGGGATGGAGGGAGAGGGAGAGAGAAAATCTTTTTCTTTTCTTTTTTTTTTTTAAAGATTTTATTTATTTATTTGAGAGAGAGAATGAGAGAGAGCACATGAGAGGGGAGAGGGTCAGAGGGAGAAGCAGACTCCCTGCCGAGCAGGGAGCCCGATGCGGGACTCCAGGATCATGACCTGAGCCGAAGGCAGTCGCTTAAGCAACTGAGCCACCCAGGCGCCCGAGAGAGAAAATCCTAAGCAGCCTCTATGCCCAGCACCAAGCCCAACATGGGGATCAATCTCACAACCCTGAGATCATGACCTGAGCCAAAATCAAGAGTTGAAGGCTTAACCGACTGAGCCACCCAGGTGCCCCATCAGGCACTGTTTACATTCAAGAGTTACCATAGTATACAAATAGACAAGCACACTTTCTTCATTAATGAAGCTTACATTTCATTGGGGGAGACAAACCCCCAAAAGCTAAATATATAAAATGTCAGATGGTGATAAGCCCCAAAAGCATGATTAATGGATGGGAAGTGAGCCAGGGTGTGCTTTTCAGTTATTCAGAAAAGGCATCTATGATGAGATCTCACTTGCAAGAGAACTCAGTAAAGAAAGGGGTGAGCTTTCTAGGTGAGCAAAGACCCTGAGGCAGGAGCATGCTAAAAGGACTGCAGATGGAGCAAAGTAAATGTGGAGGGAAGTTACTGTACCTATGCTTAGAGGAAGAGGAGCAAGATCATGAAGGACAAATTTAACTTCCATTTGTAGACTATGAAGGGTTTAGAGAAGGCAAGTGACAACCAATCTACTTACCAGGATCCCACTGACTTCTCTGTGGAGAATAGATCAAATGGGAACAAGGTGAGAAGCACTGACCAGGGAGGAGGTCACAACTTGTCAGGGGAGGGGTGATGGTGGTCTGGGTAGAGATGGTGAGAAGTGGTTTGAAACTGGATATATTTTGAAGTCGACTGGAACTTAATATCTCCAATCGCAGGGCAAATATTTAAAAAATGTTTGTGTGAAGTAAATGATTGAAATAAATGATTCAAGATTAGAACTAGAGAGTCTTAATATTTAAATGAATATTAAGAAACACAGTTAACCCCTGGACAACACAGATTTGCACTGGGTGGGTATACTTTTTACAGTACAGTGCTGTAAATATTTTCTCTTAGATTTTCTTAACTTTTTTCTTCTAGCTTAATTTATTGTAGAATATAGTATATAATACATAGGATATACAAAATAATGTGTTAACGGACTGTTTATGTTATTGGTAAGGCTTCTGGTCAACAGTAGGCTATTAGTAATTAAATTTATGGGGAGTCAGAAGTTAAACGCAGATTTTTGACTACACAGAAGGTTCAGCGCCCCCCCCCACTCTGATGTTGTTCAAGAGTCAACTGTTAATTCAGTTTCAGTTCCTAAATGGAGAGTCATCAAAGAAGAAAAAAATGATTTTATGCATTTCTTGGATCCCTGTGAAAAACTTGCAAATCTTTTGGGAAACTTTTAAGTTTGTGTTGCAAAAGCAAAAGCTTTAACAATAACGGGAGGGAGACTTCAGGCTATATTTCCAAGTTTTAAAACAATAATGCATTATGTATTGAGGGTATCCTTAGATAATAATTAAGTCAGTCCTGTTAAGAAAGCAAAAACATTTTTTTTTTTTAAGATTTTATTTATTTATTCATGAGAGACAGAGAGAGAGAGAGGCAGAGGGAGAAGCAGGCTCCCAAGGAGCAGAGAGCCCGATGCGGGACTCGATCCCAGGACGCTGGGATCATGACCTGAGCCAAAGGCAGACGCTTAACCATCTGAGCCACCCAGGCGCTCAGCAAAAACATTTTTACTTCACACAACCTAAGACATAGTTTAGATGAACAAGAAACAATCAAAAATGTTTATGAAATCTCTGTGGGTTTTGAGGGAAAAAATATTCTGGGCATTTGCATAACTTTTTAGATGACATATCTTTGGATAACATATGAATATGTTAATATTATGCAAAATGATGACAAATGATATTTTCCTGGCTTTCTGCTGTGAAAGGATAATGTAGATAAGTGTAATTATGATGGGCTATTTTGCTAGTGGGACATTTAAATTTCTGTGAATCATATTGAGAGATCACATAAAAGGAAAATAAGAAAGCTGTAAGGATGACCAAAATCCTTCATTGTTCTTAGAGAAAAGGAGTGTTGACCTAAAGAAGAAAACTTGAAGAATATGTCTGGATTTTCTAAATTACCTCCAAAAACATGCTTCACATAATTTTTAAGTTTGTAATGCCCATGCAACCATATTCTGGATGATGTATGTTTAGATTTGAAGCCAGAATTGCTCTGAAACATCTTATTTGAATGCAATTTAGGGGACAGTCCTGTCCCTCTTCACTCAAATCTGTGTGATCTTCTATGGTACTAATTTCCACTCCTTCAGAATCATTTCAACCAGTAACTTACAGCCTCCTCTTTGTTTCCACAGTCATTTCTCTTCAAGGAATGGTAGTGGCACCTAGTAGTGAGACGGAGAAAAGCATGATGCACACGAGTTGAGCTTTCTTCTCACACTCTACATAGTCTTCTCCCTTCCTTATGGAAAGATACCTGGGTAGAGGTCATTGGTCACTAATGTGGGAGGTTTGAGTTGCAAGACCATTTACCATTTCTCTAAGTCATGACTTCTGTTCAAACACTGCGGCTGTTCATCTTCATCTATGTGACACGTGAGACTACCTCTCAACTGGCTCAGATTTCAAGGTGAGTATGGTGGTTAATTTTACGTGTCAACCAGCTTGGGCCATAGTTCCCAGACATGTGGTCAAACATTATACTGATATTTTTGTGAGAGTTTTTTTTTTTTTTTAAGATTTTATTTATTTATTTGACAGAGAGAGAGATAGTGAGAGCAGGAACACAAGCAGGGGGAGGGGGAGAGGGGGAAGCAGGCCTCCCGCTGAGCAGGGAGCCTGATGCGGTGCTTGATCCCAGGACCCTGGGATCATGACCTGAGCCGACGGCAGATGCTTAACGACTGAGCCACCCAGGCGCCCCTGTGAGAGTGTTTTTGAATGTGATTAACATTTAATCAGTGGACTTGGAATAAAGCAGATTGCTCTCCCTAATGTGGGTGGGTCTTTACCAAATCCACTGATTAATCAGTTGAAAATCTGAACAGAGCAAAGTCTGACCTTCCCCAAGCAAGAGAGAATTCTGTAGCAGAAGTATTTCATACTTGAACTGGAACATTTGCTCTTCCCTGAGTCTCTAGCCTGATGGCCTTTAGACTTGAACTGGAACATCAGCCAGCTGGTCCACCCTGCAGATTTTGGATTTGCTACCTTCTATAATTGCTGAGCCAATTCTTTAAAATTTTATGTATATGTAATATATATAATACATATTATATTTTTTATTATATATGCGATTACACAATTATATCACATATAAATTATATAAAAATATTATATATGTATATATGTACATGTATATATATGTATTCATTATATATTCATTCCAGAGAACCCTGACTACTACCATGAATACTGATAGAGGGACCTGAATAATTATTACTCCTTAAATCCCAACATGTATTATTTTCAAAATACCAATAGAAGAATCAATTGCTTGTATTGTTTAGAGAGAGAGAGTGAGAGAGTGTGTGTGAGTGGGGAGTGGGGTGGGGTACAGAGGGAAAGGGAGAGAGAGAGAATACCCAGCAGGCTCCATACCCAATAGTGAGCCTGTCTCAGGGCTCAATCTCAGCACCCTGAGATCATGACCCAAGCAGAAAGCAGGAGTCGGACGCTTAACCAACTGAACCAAACTGAACCACCCAGTGCTCTTCAATTGCTTATATTATAAACCTGAGTAATAATTTCTGAAGTCTTCTATGTGGTACTAACAGATTTGAAATTAGAGATACTCTCGTGGGAACCAATGCCTTCATTTAAAGGGCAAATTAAGTAGTTTTGCCAAGCTTATGCCACTGTTTTGAAGTGATTCAGTGAGATCATTGGGCTAATGAATTACCCCTTTTGATAAACTTTCCAATTGTTCAAACTTATCTTCAGTAAAAATTTGGCAATACTTTAGGGTTACGTAGCTGGTTTAGTATAATCAGAAAAGCATGACTTAATAAAGAAATGCAGTAGGAATTAAGATGAGGAGATGTTCTAAAATTTAACTTCTGAAATTCTTACATTTGAAGCTTGAAGTTGCTATTTTAATTCAGAACATGCCACACATTTTAAAGCGGATAGCATTTTGGACTCAACCTCCAGGTGAAAATTATTTTTTGCAGCTTTAAAGAAAATCCAACCCTAACAGAGATAGAGATTAACGGACAATGGGCATTTTATGAATACAAATAGGTATCATAATATTTTACAATCCCCAAATTATGATGAGTCAACAATGGTTTATAGCGTTGTAAAAGCATAAAAAGATTTAGGTGACAATGCTCGTGAAACTGATCTTACAGACTTGTAAGCCTTTATTTGATAAATGTTCAGCAACTGTAGCCAAGTTGGACACTCAGGTTTCCTTGAATCCTATTATTTTATAATTAACACGTGTCCTAAATTCTGTAAATGACTCAAGAATGATATTTTAGTTCAACTTACAGGAGCTTTTGCAGATTTACCAAAGGATGATCAGTAAAATGGGAACATTTGGGAAGAAATCTAAAAAGTGTGTGGCGGGGGAAGGAATTGAAGAAAAGGGAATAGCCCTATTTCAGTTACCTATTGCTGAAATAAATACCCCAAGACTTAGTGTTTTAAAATAAAAACTATTTCATTTGCTCACTATTTCTGCTTTAGGCTGGACTCAGCTGGTTGGTTCTTCTCCTGCTCTTTGTCAGGGGTTGCCCGTGTGGCTGTGTTCAGCTGGTGGGTCAGTAGGGTGCTTAAATCAGCTGGGACATGAGAATGACTGAGCCTGTCTCTTTTTATAATATAGTCTCAGGACTTTTCTTGATCTACATTGTGCCTGTCAGATAACAGGATTTCTTACATGGTGGTGTGGGACTTTCTTTTTCTTTTTCTTTTTTTTTTTTAAAGATTTTATTTATTTATTTATTTGAGAGAGAGAATGAGAGACAGAGAGCACGAGAGGGAGGAGGGTCAGAGGGAGAAGCAGACTCCCCTCCGAGCAGGGAGCCCGATGCGGGACTCGATCCGGGGACTCCAGGATCATGACCTGAGCCGAAGGCAGTCGCTTAACCAACTGAGCCACCCAGGCGCCCGGTGTGGGACTTTCAAGAGAGCAAAAGCAGAAGCCACAGAATTGACACAATGTCTTTTCTGCCACCTTCTGTCAGAGCCAGGGAGTCTGCTCAGAGTCATGACACAGGAAATGCCTACCAGGACTCGTGGTTCACCAAAGGTCACCAATCTAACAGACTGCCACAAACTCAAAGCCATTTATGCCTGAAAATTTTAGGAAGTGATTTGGGTATAGGTCAGCCTGTGTTTTAAGTGGATTTAAATACTGCTGAATTAAATTTAACATTACAAATAGATACTTTCCTATAAATCCTGGCATTGTTCAACACTTTATAAAAGGCAGGGATAGTGCAAAGTATCTTATATAATTTATTTCATTATTATACCACCTAGTGAGATAGGTTTTCATCATTAGCCCTATTTTATAAATGGAAATGGACTTAATATTGTTAAAAGCTTGCCTGAGGTCACATTGTAGAGCCAGCATCCAAATCTAACCAGTTTTATTCCGGATCGAACTCTTTAAACCAGCTTCCCTTGTTGTAATCCTGTCTGAGAAATCCAGTTTCCAAAATTCTGTGTGTCCATCACCATGAATTGACTGACTCTCTTTCCCAGGCCTAAACTGAACTCATTTTCATTGTGGCTTACTACAGGAAAGTGGAGCCTAAATTAAATTCCACAGGTGTGTTAAGTTTCACTGAAAGTTGCTTCCTATGTCAAAATGAAGGCCTGAGTTAGTAAACATGGACACTTCCCAACTTCCATTGGTTCAATTTATGATTTTTTGACTTTTCAGTGGTGTGAAAGCAATACTCATTCAGTGGAAACTGTACTTCAAATTTTGGTTGTTTTTATTTTTTAATTTTTTTTGTGTACTTCAAATCTTGAATTTGGATCTTTTCCACAGATAGCGATATGGGGTACCATCCTCTCTCATGATGCTGGGCGAAAGCAACCAGCCACAGGCACACAATCATGGGGGTGAACATCCAAGATACTTAACAAGCACTCTGTGCCCAGGCAACCTTTCTGCTTTTCACTCTTAGTACGGTATTCAATAATACATGAGATATTTAACATTTTATTGTAAAGTAGGCTTTTTGTTAGATGATTTTGCCCAACTGTAGGCTCATGTAAGTGTTCTGAGCACATTGAAGGGAGGCTAAGTCTAAGCTATGGTGTTCAGCAGTTTAGGTGTATTAAATGTATTTTCAATTTATGAGATTTTCAGTTTACAGTGGGTTTATCAGAACACAACCTCATTGTAAGTCAAGGAAGATCTATATTTTACCATGTGTTCCAATGAACTTACTGAAATTCTGTTCAAAGATAAGCCTGGCCATTCCATTCACTAGTTTTAAGAAGAACCTATTTCTGGATCATTGTTTGGTGGTGTAGTCTCCATATATTATTTTATTCAAATCCTGCTTGTAGTGTAGGCAAAGTATCTTGGCCAACTTGTGGTCTCTTTACAACATGGACCATAGTGAGATATGATTATCTTATATATCTCTACCAATGGTGGTAAGTTTTATGGAGTCAGAGACTGTGTTACAGTTGTTGTTTTTTTTTTTTTTCCAAACCTCCAGCATTGAACACCCTGAAGGAACCAAGTAGGAACTCAATCAACATTTGTTGAATGAATGTTTGATTGTGACAAATACCTACATATTTTTCTATCTCTGTTAGTGAGCAGTGCCACTGAATGTCATTTCATTCATTCTAAATGATTGATTCTGCCACCCAATCAGAAACACAATGAGCTGATGCAGATGAATTTATGGAGCCCTTTGAGGACCTCTCTGCCATGGAATGTTGACTGATAGAACTCAATCCCTCACACTGTCACATATGAATTATTCATTGACACTTCGCTCCTACATCATTATACCTTTCATTCTGTTGTGTCTGCACAGATAGGATTGATTCACACATCATACTCTGTAACATTTATAATCAGAGAGACTGGAAACATTTCACAGAGAAGAAAAACATGTAAGAATGCACTTAGGATAACCACACTGGTAATTGGTTCTCCAGTTTCCAACTAAGCAAGAGAAGTGCTGGAAGAAAGAAAAAGTGTGTTGCTTTTTGTCAAAATATTCATTGTTTAAGAATTGATTCAAAAATAGAAACACCTGTTTTCAAAAGGTATAAGAAATATGGATCAATTTGCGAAATCTTATACTACATGTTGCAAATAGGGTATTTTGCTGGCAATGATTGGAAAACACTGGTTTGGAAAATGTAGACAGAATCATTCCAACCATGGAAATGTGTGAATTAAGAACACTGTTATGAATTAACAATCACTGCATGTGTGTGCATGTGTGTGCTTGTTTTGTTTAGTCTTTCCCGTGAGAAATAAACCATGACTACTGCATTAGACAGATTCATACAGAAATAACACAGACATGTTTACATAAAGAAAGCAAAAGAAAACAAACCAAATCAAATCAGAAATGAGCCTGAATTTAAAGAAAATGTAGATCCATTCTGCCGCTTCTTTTGATTTCCTCTCTGTTTACACACAAAAAGTGAAGAACTACTATGAGCCCTACATATTGTGAGCTGACAGGGAATGGAGTGGTGAACAAGACAGATACAGTGCTTGTTGCATGAAGCTTAGAGTCTCTCTGATGACAGCCTGTACTTAACATAATATAGCTATTTATTTATTTATTTATTTATTTATTTATTTATTTTGAGAGAGAGACAGAGAGAGAGCAGGAAAGAGCAAGAGCGGGGGGAAGGACAGAGAGGGAAAACAGCCTCCCCACTGAACAGGGAGCCTGATGTGGGGCTTCATCCTAGGACCCTGAGATCATGACCTGAGCTGAAGGCAGATGCTTAACCAAATGAGCCACCCAGGTACCCTCCTTATAATTTAGTTTTTATAGAGTTCTAGAAAGTGCTGCAATCTTTTACACAATAACTGCAATCATAAATATACATTGAATGAATAAAAGGAAATTCAGAAAACTGAATGCCATAGAAATAATTTCAGCTCCTAAAACTTAGATACAGGAAATTTGTAAATGCTTATAAGAACAAGATTATTTGTGCTGTCATGTGATGTGTCCAAGGATCATTGAGATTCCAAAAAGAATAAAAATGTAAGAATTCAGGTGATTAAATAATGCAACAGTGATGCAAGATATTTATGATATTGACATGAAGCTAAATCACAGAATCATATGCATTTGGTTGGGAGGGGATATGTTGTAACACAAGCAGAAAAACAAGCTCCCACAGATCTGTCTATATGGGAAGGTTTTTTTTTTTAATTCATAAATGTTTATGGTGAAACTCTCCTATAAGGTGTATACTATAATATCCTATTACCACAATTTATCACAAAAGATAAATACATTGGATACTGAAGTGGTTATGAAACATACAGTATTTGGTAGAGGCAAATGTTTTGTGCTTAACCTATGCAAATAGGGAATGGCAGAAATGCTTGACCAACCTGCCTGGTGCCCCCTTCTCAGGGTCCTCTGCTTCCCCAGCTTTGCCTTCCACTGATCCAGCCCTTGGCCTCTTCTTCCACTTCCCTTAGTGCTTCATACTACCAGCTCCCAAAGGGCCCTTGCAAATGCTATGCCCCCTTGCAGAAATATTCTTTCTACTCTCCTTTCAACCAAACTTTCCAATTAACTTTTAGGTCTCACGTCACACATGACTTCAGCTAGAAGCCATTCCTTACCTGCCATGGTTATGGAGAATCTCCACTGTGCACTCTCAAAGCCCATGAGCTTCTCCATTGTATTTATGGCAGCCTTAATTTTATATACATAAATACAATGTTATGTATAAATTTAATCTTATGTACAATTTTCCATGTAGTTTTATCTACATATTAATATAGGTCTCTCCCATGACACAAGGTTTACTGCAGATCTGTCATATTGTAGATTCTTTTTTAAAGATTTATTTATTTATCTGAGAGAGTGAGCATGAGCAGGGGTGGGGAGGGGTTGAGGGAGAAGGAGACAAGTAGACTCCCCACTGAGCACAGAGCCCAACACAGGGCTCAATCCCAGGACCCCAAAATCATGACCTGAGGCAAAACCAAGAGTTAGACACTCAACTGACTGAGCCACCTAGGCACCCCATATTGTAGATTCTTAATATATGTTTATCAAATAAAAAAATGAATGGGAAGAAGGAAGCATTAGTAATATCTGAGAGTGTTACCTAAATTTTGAGGATCAGTTAGTTTTGCAGTTTTAATATTTTTTAGAGCAATGATTGGGTAATTTTTGCTATCTTGTGGTGAGGCAACTGTGTTAATTTTTTACCGAAGTATAATCAGATATTTGGAAGGGAATTTATATTTTTGGAAACTATTTAGCAGAAATGATGATATTCTACAAAATATATATGTGTTAGTCACTGGGATAATGGAAGAGGTTACTCATACAGCATAATCTGTTATCAGTACTGATGATGATCAGTGAAAATAGCAGTTGGGGAAATTGTGCTAGACCTGCTTTCTCCCCCACCCCCACTTTGTTCTTCACTCCTTGGTTGATTCCCGTGCTTACTTGGATCCTTGCCTTCTACTTGACCTTATGAGTGTTTAAGAACATGAGCTTAGACTGGGACAGACCTGGGTTTGAATGATGGCTCTGCCGGTATATTGTACCCCATAACTTGTCTACTTCTCAGCATCCTAATACATAAAATAGGAATAAAACTTCTGCTTTACAGTTCTCGTGAATGTTTAATGAAATAATGTATGCAAATTGCTTAGCGCTTTTCTGACACTAGTTAAGATTCAATAAATAGTAGGTTTTACTGTATTATCATTCTTACACTTGTCTTAATTTCTGTCCTTCTGGTCTTGGCTACAGTTTTGGCTTTTCTGATTTTCACAGTCTTCCTCTGGGCATAATGTTTTCTATGCCTTTTTCATCACGATGCTCTAAGTAACATGCTGTGCATGCTGGCATGCTGTGTTTGGGATTCTTTGTTTTAGATCCTCCCCTAACTCAGTATTTCCTTCTTTCTTTGCCTCACTTTTAGCTTACTCTGTTGCTGTATTTTCATAACTTTATCTGTAAACCTGCAGCACCTAGAAGTTTCTGCCTGTGTTGAGCTACTCACTTGGCACACTTGCTGGTGACTACAGTCCCCTCTTCAGACTAGGTGAGAGTCTTTTCAGAGGAGTGACCCCAGGAGGGCTGGCTGCAGGGTAAAATCCTGACACACCAGGTCTTGTTGCTTCATCTTTGGCCTTTTCTCTTTATTTCCCACATGCTTTCCTACTGCTCTGAGACTATCCATCAAATCCAAGCATCTCATTCATCAAAACCTTGTTGAGAACACAATTATATTTTGAGAGTTCTCTAGAGCCCCTGAATCCCATAATCAGAAAACTGGATGAGGATAATGCATATCTCTAAACAGTTTATCATTTGATAAGAATATTTTGACATACAAAAACAGCCAGAGAGGAATTTTGGGATTCAAGGTTTCTCAGGAGATTTGAAACTATATTTTATACTACATAAATACGTTTGATCCTGGGTCCTCAAACAAGTAATATTCCTTTGCCCTAGAAATAAGTCATTAGCCCTTAACAAGTCATATTTAGGAACAGCCTGAGGTGGAAGAATGATTTTTTTCCCTTTTCTGTTTACTTCTTCACCGGTCTTACCCTCATTTCTAAAAAGCTCCATCCAAAGCTAGCAATTATCTGGTGACGGGGGTCCCATTTGATTACATAATTCTGACTCAGTAACCTGTTCCTTAACAGCAGATGGGTTTCCCCAAAGCACGTGAATGTTTGTTCCTGCCACACTTCATGGCAGCCAGCACCTGTTGTGAAAGAAATCTGTGGGAGAGACTAGCCCATTGAAAGCATTAGCATGTCTCGCCCTTCACAGCCCTGGCAAGCTGCCGCCCACAGTTCTGTTGCCATGCATCGTCATGTCAGATCCCCAATGCACTGCCTTTTGTAGAGTGTAATTTCTTACAAATAAAAGCAGGAAGCCAACCAGCAGGAAATTGAACTGAAGCTGGGAAATTTAAGAGAGAATTGTAATATTTCCTTGTCTTTAATACAATGGAAGAACCAATCGCAAGAAATAACATGCTTTCAGGGCCAGGCAGGGAAAAGATGGCCGTGTAAAAGTATGAAGTCAGATGATCAATCTCTAGGAATGATTGTGAAACATGCAGACAGACACGTGTGCCCTGGCTTATTTGCAGATGTTAATTTTAGGTTGTTTCTATGCAGTACAGCTTCTATTATTTTTTTCCTGGCCAGTTTAATCTGCTTTATGAAAAGTCCCTATGTACAGTGGAATGATTATTATGATAGTTATAGTAAGACATATTAAATCATAAAGTATCTGCTAGATTTGGATGAAAAATAAGACCTGCCCTGATTTGCCATGGTTGCATGTGAAGCATAAGTTTATAAACATGAAACTGTGATAAGTATATGTAAGTAGCTAAATAATGCATATATATCTATGTCTGTATCCATATAGAGATCTTTACACAGATGTTAGCACTCACTAAATCTCGTAATATGAGCAATAAGACAAATGTTATGTGTTATAACCCCCTAGTCATGCGTACATACCTTTTTCCCCATGCTTAAAAAAGCAATAATTATATTGGTAATAAAGAAGACATAAAGCTCAGTTATCTTCTTTTGGAATTTACCTGGTGCTGGATGATCACTGGGAGAGTGTGACAGATGGGGGTATAGAAAAGAAATAAAATAAACTTCATGTACTTTTGTTTCAAGGACCTCAGAAAATTTTACTTTCAAAATTGCCCATAATTTTAGATATAAAATCTAAAGTTTTACCTTAGACATAAATTTCCTCATAATCTAGCACCTGTTTCGTCTCTACTCACTTTGGCAAATTGGGACCATTTAAGCACACCTTAAAACCTGCAATCTTCCAAACCTGAAATGTTACTTTATACTCTTCTCACATGTTTTTAGACATGGGATGCTCTTTCTCTAATTTTTTGGCTGGCTAACTTGGAACTGTAATTCAAAATTACCCTTCTGACTTTAAAATCCCTGATGTGTACATGTCATATTTCCTGATATCTTCCTTCCCTCCTAGAAGGAAAGCTCCAGGAGGTTAGGGAAAGACCTCATATATCTGTGCCTGGCCCAGGCCTGGAACATAGAAAGGGCTCAATAGATGTTTGTAGGGTGAAGGAGTAAATGAGTGATTGATGTTGAACTTGCCATCTGCCCTCCCACTAGTCAGCGTGTTTCATAACACCTGATGCTTATTAACGTAGATATATCTAAGGGAGAGTAACTTCCAGGTATTTACACCTCATTATAAATAAAGAAATAAATATGTAATTATATTTAGTTGGAGTCACAGGATGCAAGACTATGAGAGAACTGAGAAACTAGAAAGCAGTGCTTCCACTGAGGTGGGGCAAGCAACAGCATGGGGAGACCTGGGAAATCAGACAACTTTCCCTATGTATTGCGTCTTTTTTTCTGAGTCAGCCTTCCTCCTGGACATATATTTAAATCTAAATATTTCAGAATCCATAAAGAATAAAAAAAAAGAAAATTAACTTGTTTATCATCAAGTCAAACTTAAAGGCAAACTCACCACGGGAATAAGATCTAGAACAGCAAAACAGCAAAGAGTATATAATACACAGTAGAACTGCTCCCCATCAGTGGTAGCTACAAGAAAAAAATACAGTAGCCATAGACAGTATGGCCTCTGATGCCCTGCATATGGGGAGAAAAAGCAATATTCTATACTTTACCCCAAGGAACCTCATAATTTTGGGAAAACTAGTATCTCCCTTCCAATATTCTGCCTAGGAAGGCAAATTTAAAATTTTCAGAAGAATATGTTTGATTACATACTATTGGATTCTGGAAAGGAAGACGGTTCAACAGGTTAAAAAGTGAAATTTGTCTGTATGTTCCTAAATGAAGAAAAACAGGGAGAACCTCTTAAAGTAACCAGCATGTTTGCGAAGATCTATTCAAAGAACTCAGACATGGAGACCTCATCCTATGCATAATAGGGAAAGAGAAGCCCTAGGATCCAAGGGTGAATTAGAATTTAGAGGCTCATGGAAGGGTGTCAGAAAGTCAGATTTCTAACCGTTGAGGACTGCAAAAACTGAGTTGGATAACCAAGAGGATAGTTTTGTGTTTCGAAATCTGACTAGCACCACGGCCCTCTGAAGAACTTGGTGGTGGCGCAATGAACATGGATATCACAAAGGAAAAAAAGAGATCCCCCCACAGCCATTTAGCTTCTCTTTTGTTTGTGTTGAAAAACAGAATCAAAGGGAAAACAGTTACTTGTAAGTGGAAACTCAAATCCAGGATAGGTTCAAAAGTTCTAAGTGGTTTCTTGCCCCCCAACACACACACATACACCGCTGTCCTGCTCTCAGGAGTTCTGGCTACTGGCTTATTGGGGTTAAATCCCAGGGCACTGGAAGACCTTCGGAACTACAGAACTGCTCGAGAAACAGCAAATGTTAGAAGTTCAGAAGGCTGTAGAAAGGCAAGTTGCTCCCTAGTTTCCAACAGCATAATGTGGATTTTACAAACCAGAGCACTGAGTTTGAGCTTGAGGACAATAAAGGTTCTAAGAATTGATTATTAAGGGAGTGCCCTGTGATATCTTAAGATGAGACAATTATTACAAAGATCTGGCATCGTTTGCCTGATTTAAATAAAAAAAACATGAAAATGAGGCTTATCTTCTTCTTGTCAGAAGTATGAAGTGCACAGATCACAAAGATTTAGTTGACAGCATTTAAATGATATAAAGGGACTATGGCATACTTTTCCACTATAATGTGAATAAGATGAAAAAAATGTGTTTAGGCAAATCATTAAACAAGTTAGGCCACTGTACATGGAGAACACAAATTAGTGGATCAATATTGTACGATAGAGAATTTTCTGGTTGTGCTTTTGTTTATTGCATTTATAACTGGTAAAACCACTGTAAAAAATTGAGTATGGGTTGACGCATGATGCTCTATCAATTTCAGGTATACAGCCTAGTGATTCAGCAAGTCCATATATTCTGCTATGTTCACCATAAGTGTATCTACCACCTACTGCCATGTGATGCTATTACACCATCATTGACTATTTCCCTATGCTGCACCTTTTATTCCCATGATTTATTCATTCCATAACTGCAAGCCGGTACCTCCCACTCCCCTTCATCCATTTTGCCCATCCCCCCTTCCCTCTGAAAATGATCAGTTTGTTCTTCTGCTTTTTGGTTTTTTAACCATTTGATTTTTTTTTTTAGAGTCCACATATAAGTGAAATCACATGGTATTTGTCTTTGTCTGGCCTCTTTCACTTAGCTAATAACCCCTAGGTCCATCCATGTTGCCACATATGGCAAGATCATATCCTTTTTTATGGTTGATGAATATTCCATAATATATATGTGTACATATACACACCACATCTTCTTTATCCGTTCATCTATTGATGGACATTTGGGCAGCTTCCATATCTTGGCTGTTGTAAATAATGCTGCAATAAACATAGGGACATATATATATATATTATATTATTGTTTTTGTTTTCTTTGGGTAAATACCCAGTAGTGGCTGTGATTCAAGACCATTCATGAAGTTAAGCAAAAATAATTGTAAAACTTGCAGATAAGATGAGATAAAAGAATCTGGATCCAAAAATTTTTGGTAGACAATATGAATGGTCTGTATCTGAATGTAATTTCAGTGATAATTGTGAGATGTTATTCTTGGGTTAAAAAAGAAAGAAGACAATTACAGAAGGGAAAAGATGAGGCTTGCTGGAAGCATTGTATGCCTTAGAGATTTGGGTGGGGCGTAAATTTCGTATGAATTACCAGTGAGATGTTCTGGAGACAAATGCAAAGATCCCTGTCTAGTAAGTGGGAAGTTTATTTGCTCAGATCCTGTCTGGAATAAAGTTATATATACTCTGTATCTTTCATTTCAAGAAGAATTTAGAGTAAATTTGTAGGGAAGCCAACTAGTATAGAACTCCATACCACATCTTAATGAGGAATAGTTAGTGATACTGGGAATATCTGGTATGAAGAAAGCTAATCTTTCCGGTGGCAGGGCAGGTTTTATTGGGCCTCACTTACATGAGAGGTTTTCATGTGGAAGAGAAGTTAGGCTATTTTATGCAGTCCCAAATGTTCAAATTAAGATGAATTGGTGGACCCTTAGAGAAGGCCAATTCTGACATTATCAAGAAGCTCTTCAATGGTGGGCTTTCTTTCCTTGGAAGGACCGGCCAGACTTCCAGATGCTGTGGCGTGGGAGCTGGAGAATAAGAATGTAGCATTAGACTTCAGGAGTCAATGTCCCTTTCCAGCCTTGAGGCGAGATGATTCTGTGATTTGGGGGAATATGCTTTCATCTCTGTCCTATATCTAACTCACCGTTTAAGAGAAGAAAAGGAAAAAAAAAGAGGTCAGAAGATATACCTCACCAGCAATGCAAACATGACTTTTAGGAAAGGGGATGTGAAGTCTCAAAGTGTTCAAGAATATTAATACTTTTGTTAGCCAGATCCTTCTAAAAGAAATCACCCCTTGCCATTTCACCTTCCAGAAAGACATCAGAAGGGACAGTTTGAGTTTCAAGTCTATAAATAGCCTTTTCTTTTGTGTATGATTTTTTTCCTATTACATCGTCTTTGAGACTCTCTGAAACAGCAGGTGGATAAGGCACAATCATAGCTATTTAACCAACTGGAATTCCTGAGATTCACTTTCTAAGGAGATCCTTGCAACTGACTTGAGGAATCACTACCTAGCCTATAGAAACTATCATTTCAGAACAGTCATGCAGAGGATGGCTCAGGTTTGACAAGCGGCTAACAGTGGTGAAACAGTGATTTCGTGCAAAATAAATTCAGCGATTGTTTTGACTCAGAATAATATGTTTTACACTGTGTCTGAACACTTAATGACATTTTCTAGTATTCTCTTGCTGAAATATCAAGACGACTCTCAATGTAGAACAAGAAAGCTTAAGGCTGAGTCTAAAAGTAATGCAGTATAGAAAACAGCTCGCAAACACAGCCACCTTGACAGCCACAATTTTATAAAATACACATACCAGCTGGAAACACATAGACAGGAGATTTGGCTTGGCAAATAAATGGGAAGAGGATAGGACTTAGCAAACGCCTGATTATATTGGTTGACTGAACTTAACTTTACATCTGGATGGTTTGGCATTGCTTAGCTATCTAGTGAAAGCATATACAGTATTTGCCTTCTCATTTCTTTTATTTACTTGTATAAACAAATAAGAAAGTGATATCAAGTACATATTAATTTTTATGAAATTGTTTAATACGTATCCTACCACAAATTGGACAATGAGTTATATTTAACTTGATGATGACAGTGACTTTCCACTGGCAATGAAAATCAATGAGTCCTTAACCGAACTCAGCAGAAATAAACTGTTAACCAGTGGAATACTTCCAAATTTCGCAGTGTACATCAAAATTATATAAGCTTGTGCATTGCTTCTTTCTGTTTGTGACAAATACTGTGATTTTAGATTTCACGGCAGAGATTTTTGAATGTTTCATAATTACTTTAATTTCCACCTGAGGATGGCATACTGCTTCTGATGTGAGGATAGTATTTCCGAAACCTTCTCAGGAGTGAAGTCGTTATCCCTCCAATAGAGATAATAAATGCGAGTGCCCTGTTCATTCTTTTGCCCCACCTTCTTTTTTTTTTTTAATTTTTTTATTCTTATATTATCCCCATACATTACATCATTAGTTTTAGATGTAGTGTTCCATGATTCATTGTTTGTGCATAACACCCAGTGCTCCATGCAGAATGTGCCCTCCTCAATACCCA
>NW_023270442.1:10514639-10688295 GCF_011800145.1 Mirounga leonina
CTGAGGGTTCTAGAGTCCATCGTCTCTCATGGTTCGTCTACCCCTCCGATTTCCCCCCCTTCATTCTTCCCCTCCTGCTACCTTCTTCTTCTTCTTCTTCTTTTTTTTTTTTCTTAACATATATTGCATTATTTGTTTCAGAGGTACAGATCTGAGATTCAACAGTCTTGCACAATTCACAGTACTTACCAGAGCACATACCCTCCCCAGTGTCTATCACCCAGTCACCCCATCCCTCCCACCCCACCCCCCACTCCAGCAACCCTCAGTTTGTTTCCTGCAATTAAGAATTCCTCATATCAGTGAGATCATATGATACATGTCTTTCTCTGTTTGACTTATTTCGCTCCGCATAATACCCTCCAGTTCCATCCACGTCGTTGCAAATGGCAAGATCTCATTCCTTTTGATGGCTGCATAATATTTCATTGTATATATATACCACATCTTCTTCA
Organism: Mirounga leonina; assembly: GCF_011800145.1. Lineage (NCBI taxonomy): Eukaryota > Metazoa > Chordata > Mammalia > Carnivora > Phocidae > Mirounga > Mirounga leonina. Next base: position 10,515,095 of record NW_023270442.1, read on the forward strand.
TCCATTCATCTGTCGATTGCCCCACCTTCTTTGAAATAGAATAATGATTCCATATTGGCCATAATAGAGTTAAGAGGTCCACACAGGGCCAGAACCCACAAAGGGATAGAAACCATTCACAAGCGAAACCACAATGAGCCCTTATTAGATGTATCTCACCTCTGATGACTCAGGTCTTTCTCCGTGCCATTCTCTGCACTAGGACTGTGCCATCATTACCACAACAAGATGGACAAGCTATATACTGATTTCTACCTACAGGTTCAACAAACTTCTGTTTATCCTAACATACCTTGTTTTTTTTTTTTTACGACCCTTTTCTCTTGGAAGCTTTTCCTGGAAATAAAGTTGATAGTTTCTTAGATCAGTTACCTCATCCCAATTGCCTACCCTTACTCCTACTACAAAATAAGCAACACTCAGTTCCGTATAAATACATTTGACTGATTCTCAGGCTCACTTCTTCCTACTAATTGACTCTGTATCATATGATCAAATTTTTATTATTTCTGGGTGAATTATCATAAGATGTTCTAAACCTCCAGTCAATCCTTTTTTTCTATGTGCTTTGTTTTAGCAAATGTAACAGTCTGATCTGCCAAAAACATGTAATGCATTACAAAGCCAGTTACAAATAATCTTGATAAATTCACTCTTTTGGATTATCCAGACCACTGTTTGCTTTCCAAAGTGAGTATTCAAGAGATTATGTATCTTTGGGTTTTGGTTGATGGTCCAGAAAGGACATAACCAGAAATGTAATACAGTTTACCTCTCTATTTCTGTTTATGTTCACGGTGATTTGAAAGTGTGTTGAGAACAAGAAAATGAAGTATTTGTTACAAAGGATACTTATGTTCCGTCTTCTTAGGAGCATAGAGTGAAGTTAGAAATGGTGAAAGAAAGAGAAGGAAGGGTTGCTCTGCTAGATACACATGAGTATACTTCAAATTCTGGTAGCTTACTAGAAATTTTCAAAAGTTTTGGTGCACATTTTCGGGGAGTCATGCAAGACTGTAAATTTCAGAAGAAAGATTTCATATTTGGTATTTAGCAGGGTGGTACTTAGATTTTAAATATATATATATATATATACACACACATATATATTTGTGTGTGTGTGTGTGTATATATATATATATATATTTATTTTATTTTTTTTTTTTGACCATGATAGGGGAATCATTTCCAATGGTAAAAGTTCATTACCTCCCAGCATTATAATCAAGAGGAGGAGGGCAAAGATTGGGCAGTAATATCTCAAAAGTGTGTGATGGACAAGTCAATGTTAACTTTTTATTTTCTTATTTATGTATTTATTTAGAGAGTGAGCATGAGTGGTGGGGAGGGGCAGAGGGAGAGGGAGGGAGAGAATCTTTAGCAGGCTCCCCACTGAGCATGGAGCCAGACTTGGGGCTCGATCTCACAACCCTGAGATCATGACCTGAGCTGAAATCAAGAGTCAGATGCTTAACCGACTGAGCCACCCAGGCACCCCAATGTTAACTTTTTATATCATTATTATATTAAAAACTTTATCTTTGCAATGTACCTTACTACATGGCAGGAATCTTAATATTGTGGCATTGAATACAGCAGGAATGCTGTATTTCACTCACAATTTAAGACCTTCTTAAATTCACTTCTTAGGTGACCCTTTCTCTGGAGATCCTGTATCTCATTTAATGACCGATTTTAGAACACTAGTGTCGGGAGATGGTATATCAAAAGAGATTTAAGCACATGTTTCATATTATATGTTTTGACCTTACATTCCAATTATTTGTTTACTTCCCTCTTTTCATCTGTATCTCCGGTTCTTGAGCTCCCTAGCTTTATGAGTGTCATATATGTAATAGGGCACAATACATATCCACAGAATATAAAAATGAATCATTGAATAGTTTCTTCTGAGTACATTCTTGTTGCCAAAGTATCACATTTAAAGGATTTGTTGGATTGGTTCATGAGAGGGGACACTGAAGCTCTCTAGGCATGCAAGGTAATGATGTTTACAGCTCAAACGAGTGGTACACACTCAGAATCTGAATCAGGACCCCTGAGTCCAATCTAGTTCTGTTTCCACTGTAATTTGACCTTTGGAGGACTTAGGTTTTTTTTTTCCTTTGATTTTTTTTCAAAAACTAGATCTATTAGTATCTGTAGTGAAGACCAAATGGGTGTTTTGAAAAATATCAAGCAACATATACATAGGGTCCTAAGGTTTGATGCTTATGTAACTCTAATTTTGCCAATATTTTGAAATCTATTCAAAATAAGATTTTTTTTTTTTACGTGAGAAGCATTAGATATTTTTCTTATGTGTAAGATATGGACCCAATGTTTTAAAGGTTTTCTTATTTTAGAATTCTGGTTCCTGCTGCAAGCTTCAGAGGACGGCTGGGAAAGAGAAGCCCCTATTTCTATAGGAGAAGAAAATCCCAAGAGAAGATAGATGGATTTTAATTTAGCAGAAATAGACCTACAAATTAATTCATTTGTCGGGGTTGGGGAAGGTGACTAACTAAGGGAGATAATTTGGAACCAGCTCTTCTTCCTTCATTAACAGAGCTCTGCTTTGCTACTGATTTAAATGTATATGCTCACTCCTTCTGGAGTGATGATTCTTCCATTTGACTGCTTCAGTCCCCACAGACTCCTGGTTGTAGGCCAGGAAGTTGGTTATGTCACATCCAAGTTTTCGCTCTATGATAGTTCGTGCATTGGGAGTAGAGCTGATCCAGGCAACTGTCATTTTCTGACAGCAGAGTGACAATGGGAATTGTCATTATGCCATTTTGAAAGGCACAGCCTCTCAGGAGTAAACACTCAGTAGTTTATTGGCCTTAATTTGATGTTTGCTCTGATAGACATTTCTGTCATTCTGGTTTTTTTCTTTTGTTTCATTTAATTTTATTTCCTATAAATATGGATTGTTTTCTTAAAACTTGAAAGATCTAGAGTCCTAATTTGTTTTACCCTTGAATGTAATATATTCTTACAGTTCTCAGACTATTTGGTCAATGCTACCAAATACCTGACATCAGCTCATACCCAGTAGCACTGAAACCTGAAGGTCAATATTAACCCCTCAGCTGGGGTCTGCATGCAGTGATGAGGAACTTCCTCAGGCCTCAACTCTGGATCAGTGATTTGGCACATACTCTTCTTTAAACATCTACTAAGTTTAAATTTCAATGCCTTTAAGGGAAAGATGCTGAAGTGAAACTAAAGGAATTATTTTCAAAACAAGTTAATTACTGAAAGTCGCTCTAGATTTAAGGAGAATGTAATAAGAAACATGAATATTGGGATCATTATGGATTTTTAACTATAGATTTCAACTTCAGAGAGTATCTCGTGATGCTATCCAGAAGAATCATTAACTATGGTGTCCCTTGTTCCTGCAAAGAAGCAGCCGTGACTGTACTTACATGTCTTCCCATCTCCTTTATTTTGCCACCTGCCCATGTTGGTGAATTATATCATTACTTTCACATTATTTAAGTTTATAACATTTACATAGTATTCCCTTAAATTAGTTTTTTTTTTTTAATTACAGGTTGATTGATCTGTGCTAGTATTAAAAGATTCAATGCTGACAACTAGGCTTTTTACTATAATTTTTCAATTCCCTAGGTCTTTATTTTGATTCACCTATTCTTTGGCTGGATGTTTTTATCAAGCAAATTTTTCTAGGGAGGGGCTGAGTTCTTGCATGATCCAGAATACATGTCTATACTTGATGGCAATACTAGTCTTTCTCTTACTTTTAAAATTACCCACTGTCTTCAGACACAGAGTGTTAGGAAGGAGAAGTCAAAGGACACTCATGTTATTCTTTCCTCATGCTCATGTAAAGATTTTCTTTATCTTTAAGATTAAATAACTTTGGGGTGCCTGGCTGATTCAGTCGGTAGGGCATGAGACTCTTGATTTCAGGGTTGTAACTTTGAGTCCCATGTTGGATATAGAGATCACTTTAAAATAAAGTCTTAAAAAAAAGATGGGGTGCCTGGGTGGCTCAGTCAGTTGTGTCTGCATTTGGCTCAGGTCATGATCCCAGGGTCTTGGGATTGAGACCTGCATTGGGCTCCTTGCTCAGCCAGGAGCCTGCTTCTCTCTCTCCCTCTGCCCCTTCCCCTTCCCAGGCTCATGCTGGCTCCCTCTCTCTCTCTCAAATAAATTAATAAAATCTAAAAAAAAAAAAAAAAAAGATTAAGTAACTTTACTAGGATATTTTAAAGTTGACTGTACTCTTCTAATTTTTTTCCAGGGACTTGGCATGCTTGCCTAGAATGATTGTTGCTTTATTTCAGGAAAACATTTTCCCCCTTATATGCTCGGAAATTTTACTCCTGTACTTGTGATCTCTTTTCGAGGCATACTAATGGAGCAAAACATATGTTGAATATCTTTTTTTGTCTTCTGTATCTGTCACCTTTTTTGTGATCATTTAAAAAGACCCTTTCTTTTCCATTTTGTTTTGTGAGATTTCTTAAGCCTGTCCACCATGTTTCTATGGTTCTCATTTCTGTTAGTTCTGCTTGGCTACTCTAATGTGGCTTGTTTTCTCTAAAACATTCATGCTACTCTTTCATTCCCTTGCTAGTTACATTAACTCATCCCCCCCTCCTTTTTTTAATCTCTGATTTGCTTGCTTTTCTCTCCTCTTTACATCATGCTTGCCCCTTTCCTCAGGAAATCATCCTGTCCACAATTTACTGGAGAAAATGAAGAGTTGTCTAAAATCTTTTTTGATTTTTTTTTTCTTGACGTATTTGTTCTCACTTGTCTTTTGCTGATTTTTATTTTTCTCTTTTTATTTCTCTGCACCGTGTGCACCTATGTTCCACATTGGATCCTTTCAGATTATTTTTCCTTTTTCCATAAGGTTAGTAGTTTGTTGAGGAATTGTGTGAGAAGGGGCAGTGAGATAGGAAGAGAGTGAGCACACTGGAGTCTTGCTCCAGGTTGTAGCCTGGAAACCCTCTCTGTAGCCTTGTTCCCTGCCTTGTCTCAGGGGAGCATCTCTTTTATTCTTTCAAAAAGGTGTGGCTTAAAGTCCCTTGATTCACAGCTTCCTGGCTTGTAATTTTTAAGACTCATTAATTGCTTTCCTTTCCGTCCTTCAGTTTTCTTTGCCCCTGGGCCCCCTCCTCCTTCTTGGCTGAAGTGGAAGACACATTAACTTCCTTCGCACATTTGTCTTCTGTCAATTGCAAAGTGGGGCCGAGGTTCACTGAGGACATTCCCCATTTTGTTTTTCTGCAACCTTTTTTTTTTTTTTTTTAAGATTTTCTTTATGTATTTGAGAGAGAGAGAATGAGCATGAGCTGGGGGTGGGGGAGGATGGGCAGAGGGAGAAGCACACTCCGGCTGAGCAGTGCTGGGTCATCCCAGATCCCAGGACCCCCAGGATCATGACCTGAGCTGAAGGCAGGTGCTTAACCAACTGAGCCACCCAGGTGCCCCTTTCTGCAACCTATCTTATATACTCTTGCTTTAATCGAAACCAGAGCAGGACTTTACAAGAATGTGGCACACATTTTATTTACAGGGAAATCTGTGTCCTGCTTAAAGACTGAGAAAGTATGCTTTTCTTCTTGCCATCCTCCTTCATTTTGGTTCAGATTTGATGGTATTTGACAAATATTCTTTATAGTTTCTGGATTGGGGTTATAACTATTTCCTTGTATTTTCTTGTTTCCTTCATAATGAAATGCTTTTTCCCATCCATTTTCTCTATATACATATATCTATATTTAAATTATATATATTTAAATATTTTTTGAAAAACTTTTGAATAAAAGTGTGGCATAAAGGTGTTACTTTGTGTAATTGAAGTCCTATTTTCTCCCTAATACTCTTTTTTGATTTTACTGCCTCTTCTTCATTCTGTTTTTCTATTTTCTCCTTCTGTCTCTCCTTTAATAAATCGCTTTTTAAAAATTCTTCATAATCTTAGGAATTTCAAAAGGTGTAATTCTTAGCCCTCTTTCTGCTCTTCTCTCTCGTTGTCCTTTTTGTTATTTTTCCCCATCATTTCCCTTTTCCCTTTCTTCATTTCGCATGTCATCTTGTCCTTCTTCCACACATTCTCTCTCAGCACTTCAACTATTGCTCCTATACAGAACACTCCCAAATTACTTATTTCTGGGCTTGGTCTCTCTGAAGCTCTCTGTCTGCATTGCAATGGCTTGTTGTCTTTCTATGATTATCTCAAATCAAACCTCTTCGCAAACAACATACCGTCTTATCCTCAATAATTTGCTCTTTAGCTGAACTCCCATTTTTCCATCACTGCAATCGGAATCCTGGATACTGGCTTCAAGAGCGGCATGACCATCCTTAGAGTATTGCTATGACCCTTCCCAATTACTTGGTTTTGTTTATTCAGGTCCCAGTTCTCTCTCTCTCTCTTCTTTTCCTCCTCTCACTCTCTCTCACACATGGAATTCACCAGCATGCTGCTTAGCCATAACTAACCAGTAGGAACATTAATATTCTCTCAGTTACCCAAGATTAAATTCGAGTTTTCTTTGTCTTTTCCTTCTATCTTGATCCTCACAATCAATTAGATTCCAATTTGCCTTGGCAGTGATCATCTCTGTCCTTCTTCCTCATTCCACTGCTATCACCCTAAGACTCTAATGCCCTGTTCACTGACTATCATTGTAGATTTTAGGGACTCCCTCTAAATTCTTTTTCCATCTCTTTCAGTATATAACATATGCTGCTGCCAAATTAGACTTCCTGAACCAGAACTACACAGTATCACTCCTCAACAGTAATACTGTCTGTGATCCCCTCATTCTCCTAATGAACCATTAATTTTTCCGTGTTCTCTATAATGTGTTCCAACCTGTGCTTCCAGCCTACTACTCAAGTGCCAGAGCTTTACCCTGCACTTGTTAGGGTCCAAAACAGACATGAAGTTCATAGAATTGCTTTTATTCAGAAGTCCTGCTTTCCACTCTCATGCTTATCAAAATCATATTCATCTTTCTCAAATAAGAATCTTCTTTATGAAGCCTTTTTGTTCCCTGTGGCTAGATGTGCTCTGTTTTTCAGCCCCTGCTGTCATCTGCAAGGATCCATATAACCTGGTTCTCTGCATACCATTTATTATACTCCAGCCTGCTGGTCTTCTTTGGGTTCCTTTAATATGCCAAGTTCTTTCCTCTTTTAGGACCTTCACGTTACCTGTTTAATGTACCTAGAATGCTCTTTCCCTTCTCGTTAGAATGTGTTGCTCCTATACTGAGAGATTCTATGAAAATTTTTCTTCCCCTATCCTTTTAGGACAGATTTTCAGAACCTCCTTGTATGGCAAAGGATTGTTTATCTTATTTGTCTATTGCTTTTCTCCAAATGACTGACAATTCTATGAAGATAGAACAAGACCCAAATCTATTGTTTTAATCAGTGTACGTACATTTACTGAATACGTGAATGAATGAATGAGCACTTTGTTTATAAATTTTCTTACGTTCTGCTCTGTATTATACTTTCTAATATACCTGTCTTACCATTTTTATAAAGCTTTAAGTCCTTTGAAGTAAAAAGCAAAACAAAACAAAACAACAAACCAATTTTATATTGTTCATCTTGGTATCCCCTAACCTCTAGTATGGGACCAAGCATTTATGAGATTAATAAATGTTTGCAGAATTAAATCAATTTGAATTAAACCTTCAGAACAATATTAAGTTATTGTCAGGACATCACAGATGGTAAATGGCAATCTCCTTTGCTAATAGCTTCCAAGGTTGATGATGAGATAAAACCAGTCAAGCATCTATCAATATGGGGAAAGCTCCTAAATACAAAATCCTCTGTTTTAAACTCATTGTACTGTTGCTTTGTTTGTCATATCAAAACTCTTGGTTCATGTGCCCATTCTTCCTTAGAGTATCAAGCATAGTTTTATATGTCATTGTGAAGAATATACGTATGGGGTAATGAAAGGAAGGGGTAAGGCTATTAAAAATAGGCTGTTTGTTTTTGGCAATGTTTTTTTCTTCATGAAAGACTATGTGTCTATGTGGTTTTTGCTCCCTTCTTCTTACTTACCTCCCTGACTTCAATTTCTCAACCTACCTCTAATGAGACAATGTGCATTAAATTCAAGGTGAGTAAAAAGGAGGGCTCTTACAAGCTTGTACATTTCAAGCACATGTTGAGAAAACTGCCGGAGTGTTCTGCAGGTGTTAATTATGATAGAAGCTATGATAAAGGTGGAAAATGTGGAGGAGCTTACTCCTCTGGTCTCCACACCTTCTAGTGCCCTCTAGTGCCTGGAAGGGAGAAATACCTGACCAAACAGCAGATCGCCCAGGCTATTGCAGATGCTCTCTATTAACCAGTATACTGGAGTGGACTGAGACAACAGCTGGCCCCAACAGAAACATTTTTAGTGTGTAGAAAATGTACAAATCATAAAAGAGTGTATTCCCATGAAGCTTATGCCTGCTCTTTTTGGTTCCTTTTTTATTATAGTTGACACACAATGTTATATTAGTTTCAGGTTGTACAATGTAGTGATTCAACACCTCTGTATGTTACGCTATGTTCACTACAGTGCAGCTACCGTCTGTAACAATGCAAGGCTATTACAATACTACTGACTATATTCCTTATGCTGTGCTTTTCATCCCCATGCCTTATTCATCCCACAGCTGGAAGCCTGTTCCTCCTACTTCCCCTCACTCATTTTACCCATCCCCCAAATCCCTTTCTGTCAGGCAACCACCAGTTTTCTGTATTTATGGGTCTGTTTCTTTTTTGTTTGTTTTGTTTTGTTTTGTTTTTTGATTTCACATATAAGTGAAATCATATGGTATTTGTCTTTCTCTGTCTGACTTATTTCACTTACAATATCTTCTAGGTCCACCCATGTTGTCTCAAAGGCAAGATTTCATTCCTTTTTACAGCTAAGTAATATTCCATTGTGTGTGTGTGTGAGTGTGTGTGTGTGTGTGTGTATCTACTTTATCCATTCATCTAGCGATGGACACTTGGGCATTGTTTACAATAGCCAAGATAAACATGTCATACATATATCTTTCGGAATTAGTGTTTTTTGTTTTCTTTGGGAAAATAACAGTAGTGGAATTACTGGATCATATGGTATTTCCACTTCTAATTTTTTGAGGAAACTCCATACTGTTTCTCAGCGTGGCTGCACCAGTTTGCATTCCCACCAACAGTGCACAGGGTTCCATTTTCTCCGCATCCTTGCCAACACTTGTTATTTCTTGCCCCCCTTTTTTTTTTCTTTAAAGATTTTATTTCTTTGACAGAGAGAGAAAGAGCACACAAGCAGGGGCCAGTAGCAGGCAGAGGGAGAGGGAGAAGCAGACTCCCTGCTGAGCAGGGAGCCCAATGCGGGGCTCGATCCCAGGACCCTGGGATCATGACCTGAGCCGAAGGCAGACGCTTAACCGACTGAGCCACCCAGGTACCCCTATTTCTTGCCTTTTTTATACTAGTCATTGTGACCGCTATAAAGTGATATCTTAGTGTTTTGATTTGCATTTTCCTAATGATTAGTGAAGTTGAGAATCTCTTCATGTGTCTGTAGGCCATTTGTGTCTTCTTTGGAAAAATGTATTTTCAGATCCAGTGCCATTTAAAAATCAGATTATTTGTGGTGCGTGTGTGTGTGTGTTGAGTTGTATAAGTTCTTTATATATATTTTTATATTAACCCCTTCTTTGATATGTCATTTGCAAATATCTTCTCCAATTCGGTAGGTTGCCTTTTCATTTTGTTGCTGGTTTCCTTTGTTGTGCAGAAGCTTTTTATTTTTGTGTAGTTTCATTTTTGGTTTTCTTTCCATCACTGACCCTTAGAAGGATCACAATATTTTCCTCATTTCACTAACTTTTGCCAATAGAAAATACTCAAAAGCTATCTCAAACATTTAAATAATCTCTTTTGCCATCAAAATCATCTTCCATTTGTCATAGAGTTGAATATGTATGTGGATCTAGAGTAAGGCTTGTTAATTCCTGCAGATATAAACATAATTCAATAGATGTAAAATTTTTCTTTAGGGATACAAATTAAACAGCTTGTAGGTTTTTAAATCTCTATTTTTTTAGATATGTGGCTATGTGTGTTAACTCCTTTTAAGGTGTTCAAGGTTAAAGATAATGCTGCCACAGTTCTAACGTTCTAATCACATACACACCCTGGACCCAATCTCTGGCATCCTCTTTCCTGACTAGGCCTGTTCAAAGCAACAATAACAACCACAACAAGAACAACCACAACAATGACAACCACAACAACACACAAATTAAAAGCAGGAGTGGATAATGTAGTCACAGGCACCAGAAGGTTATTGATGAAAGTAATTTTTGAGTCCCTACTTTGTGCTTATAACATCTTGTGTTCTTGCTCTCTATCTGGACTCTGATGATGCTTCGATCCTACAATGCAGTGGGCACATAAATCCTGTTATTAAGAATTGGAAGCACTGTTCTCATTTTGTGCAAACTTACCAGTCATATCCTCAGCTCATTCCAAGGTAGAATAAGAAGGGGAGTGCTATATGTTACACAGTAACTACCAAGTAACAATGTTTGTATCAAAACCAGGGAGTATCCCCAAATGAAATTTGTTAGTTTAACAGAGCATACCCTGAAAGCACAATATGACTTATCCTCTCAATACAAACTATTCAGAAGATGCCAATAATAAAGTTCCTACTTTTTATAACCGTCAGTTTGTACAAACCCTTAGCTTATTTTGGGATCGATGAAAAAAATGAATCTATGTCTATCATAATGGCTCAAGACAAATGATTTTCTGAGACATGACAGTGATATTCCTTGTGCCATGCAGCTTGGTTACAAATGCAATAAGACAGAAGAGAAACAAATTAATAAATGTGAACAGCATCTTCTTTCTATATATTGGCATCTTCCAATACATCACACATCAGCCTGTTCTTTGCCTTTGCTCCTCCTTTAACCATATAACACAGTGGAAACATAGGAATCAGGCTGACCTTAGTTTGAATCCTGGTTCTGCCTCTTACCAGCTGTGTGATTATGCATTTGTGACCAAGCACATTAATCAATGTCCCTGGGAAACATTTTCTCTTCTGCGAAGCAAGGATCTAATAGGTAACTTACTGAGCTATGAACTTAACTAAAGAAACCATTTATACAGCACCTAATGCAGGTCAGGCTTACTAACCCATCCTGTGGCTTTAGCAATCTTAGCAACTAGAACACTTTCCAAAAGAGCATCTTTATGCTGGCTGGCCCCTCTTCTGAACTGCTTCTATTGAAGCATCAGTCTTGACATCTTCATTTGGATGAAATGTCCTGTCTTTAAATTCAATGTGTTAAAAATCAAACATATTTTCTGTTTCCCCAAATCTGCCCTGATTCCTAGTGTCCTGGTTTCTTTTAAAGTTACCATCACCCCCCACACTTGCTTACATGTGACATATCCCAGCCACCTTTGACCCTTCTCCGTAACTCCTGACCTTCATGGAAGAGTTGTCAAGTCCAGCTGTTTCTTCTTCCACAAAGTTTCATATATCTGTTCCCATTGTCAGCATCCCAGTTCAGACCTTGGTTACCTCTTTTGAGAACTCTTTTGATGGGTTTCCAACTGTTCTTGCTGACTGCAGCCTCTGCTCACATCATCTCATCTATATATTACTTCTTCAAGGATTTTCCTTAACACCTCTTATCATGTAAGTACTTCTATCTCCATCGGAATGCCAACAGCTTGACATTTAAAGTCTTCAAGAATCTGACCCTCTTTAATTTAAATAACCAATTCTTTCCCACAAAACACCTTTTCATTTATGTTGCACTCAAAACAAATGCAAATAGTCAGGTACAGAACCATCCCCATACTTCAGGCACCTCCATCCACTGAGGCTTTGATCCCTGTTACTCCTACCAGGAAGGCCCTCTTCTGTGGAAATTCTGTTCATTCCCTGAAGCTTAATTAAAAACCACTTGCCTTATGCAGACTTCTCTCCTCCTGCTACCCCTTTCTAAACCTCTTTTGCCCCTTAACACTTCCATTTTGTATTTTAGTTCTCTGTAGGTTCATCTTATTTCTGTTACTGGATTGTAGGATGCTATATTTTCTTTACATGACACATAGTAGGCACTAAATAAATGTGGCCTGGAAGTTAAAGTGAATGAAGGAATGTTCAAATAAATATGGAAGTAATTTAGGAAACTTTACTTTTTTAATTTTATTTTATTATTTGTCAAAATGTTTCTCAGCTGATGAATGCTTTATACAAAGTGTTATGTCATTTCTTTATGATAGAAAAGAATATTTTCTTTTTTTTTTTAAAGATTTTATTTATTTATTTGAGAGAGAGAATGAGAGAGAGAGAGCATGAGAGGGGGGAGGGTCAGAGGGAGAAGCAGACTCCCCGCCGAGCAGGGAGCCCGATGCGGGACTTGATCCCGGGACTCCAGGATCATGACCTGAGCCGAAGGCAGTCGCTTAAGCAACTGAGCCACCCAGGTGCCCAGAAAAGAATATTTTCTTAAGTCAGCTTGAGAACTATTTTTTAAGTCTTAGCACTGTGTCAAATTACTGTATTTCAACTGTAGATTTGAGATTGCAGTAGGAATATATATTTATTTTAGTGCTTCTTAATTTATAAAGCTTCTCTGATAAATATAGCATATTTATCAATAAACTATGTAGAGTGTCTAGAAAAAAACTCTTGGTAACATAATTCATGCTGATCATATATCTTAAAGCCTCACGATTTGCATAAAATCAACATATCTTCTCACTCTCAAAGTACTATTTTGTGCTATTTTAAAAGTAGTAAAAAGATTTTTTTTTTTTTATTATAAAAGGAATTCTAGCCTCATTGAACAGTTTAAGTAAACCACTTTTCCTCATCCTTCCACTGGCAAAATATTTTACATTATCTTTAAAAACCCTAACAGTTCAAAGGAAATGACTATAAAATTTGTGCCATAATGAATCTTTCTTTCAAGTAAAAAAGCTCAATACTTAGAACAAGAGAAGCCTTAACATTTATCTAGCAGTACAGGATTTCTCAAACTCTGCATGACTGACATCTTAGTCTGGGTTTTGTTTAGTCTTAGTTTTGCTAGATGGGCTGTCCTGTGACCTCTAGGATGTTTCAGTACCTCTGGCCTCTACCCCTAGATGCTCATAGTAACTCCTACTGTGACAACCACAAATGTCTTCAGACGTCACCAAATATCCCTTGGGAGAAAAGATGCCCCCACCTGGGAACTATTGTAGTAGTAGAACTACTTACTGCTTTTATTTGTGTCTTTATTAATTATCTGTCCAACTCAGCTTTTGGGAGGAAAAAAAAATAACCCCATTATGCTTTTTACTTAGTCAACTGTATATGATTCACGGAAATGTCTGATTCTCCCCCATCTGTTAGAGAGCTGATAGGAAGTATTCAATGAGTGTTCATTGAGTAAATGTGTATTGAGTATCTACTATGTACTATGCATTCTTCTAGGCACTGGAAAAATAGATACAATAAAATCAGGCAACATTTCTGAAACTTATTTTCTAACGGGAGAAGCAAGACAATAAATAAATAAAATATATAGCATATCAGATAATGATAATGGTAAGGCAAAAATTAAAGAAGCAAAAAAAAAAAAAAAAAAGGAATAGGCAGTGCTATATATAGTAGCAATGGGTGCCTGGGGGTGAGGCTGGGCTTATAATCTTAAATAGAGTCGTGAAGGTTAGTCTCATTGTGAAGGTGATTTCTGAGCAAAAACCTTGTGGAGGTAAGGGAGTGAGACTTAGGGCGTTTGGCAGAATAGCTTTCCAGCCAGCAGGAACAGTACAGCGGTCCAGAAGAGATAGCATGCCAGCAATGATTAGGTATAACAGGAAATTTGGGGTTCTTGGAGTGGAGAGAGAAATAGGAAGTATTTCTGGAGAATGGAGGCATGCGTGAAGATCATGTAAGACTCTACAGGTCATTTTCAAAGATGAAGGAATGATTGTCAGGTGAGGTCATATATAAAATACTGAAAACAAAAATTTTTTCTATATCTAAACTGCACTCAGAATCCTTCACATAATGACACCAGGACCCCAGGAGTGATGTCTCTCTGGTTAACCTTCCTTAACAATGCCCACACTCTTGATCATTCACTTCCCTCTTCTTTGATCAAAATTAAACAGCCCCCTTCACTCATATGTGGAATTTAAGAAGTGAAACAGATGAAAAAAAAAAAAAAAAGAAAGAAACAGATGAACATATGAGGTTAAAAAAGAGAGGCAAACCATAAAACAGACTCTTTTTTTTTTTTTTAATTTATTTATTTGAGAGAGAGAGTGAGAGAGAGAGCGAGCACAAGAGGGGGGAGCGGGAGAGGGAGAAGCAGACTCCCTGCCGAGCAGGGAGCCCGATGCGGGACTCGATCCCTGGACTCCAGGATCATGACCTGAGCCGAAGGCAGTCGCTTAACCAACTGAGCCACCCAGGCGCCCATAAAACAGACTCTTAACTATGGAGAACAAGCTGAGGGTTGCTGGAGGGGAGGTGGGCAGAGGAATGGGCTAAATGGGTGATGGGTATTAAGGAGGGCACTAGTTGTGATGAGCACTGAGTGTTATATGTAAGCAATGAATCACAAACTCTGCACGTGAAATTAATATTACACTATATGTTAACTAACTGGAATTTAAATAAAAACTTGAAACTACAAATAAAAAGCAAAACAAAAAATACCAAAGAATCTAGGAGGCCAATCCTTTAAGATCTTACTGAGAAACTGCCTTACTTAAATGATGTAGAAATGCACATGAAGGTATTTATGGTTTAATAATGTTTTACCCAGGGTGCCTGGGTGGTTCAGTCAGTTAAGCGTCTGCCTTTAGCTCAGGTTGTGATCTCAGTGTCCTCAGATCTAGTCCTGCACTGGGCTTCCCTCTCAGCAGGGAGTCTGCTTCTCCCTCTGACCCTCCCCCCTCTCATGCTCTCTCTCTCTTTCTCACTCTCTCTCTCGTGCTCTCTCAAATAAATAAATAAAGTTAAAAAAAAAATAATGCTTCATGCAAAGCTATTTACATCTCAGAGGAAGGCCTCCTAGAGAAGTGACTTTTGGAATTGATTTTTCAATGCTAAAAATAGATCATTATCTTGAAGACTGAAGTCTCCTTAACAGACCAGAGAATGAACTACTTAAGGCACTGTGAGCCCTTTTAAGACATAGACTTATGTTCTGGGGCTAAGGTCATAGACATCATGTTATGTTATTACCTAAATAAATATGAATTGGAATCCTCTGGTGTACCACTTATTGTTTTTTAGGGCTGAGAGGCAGTGATGAGAAAGATAAGTTTCAGCTTTCATCAAATTATTTTCCTATAGAGTGAAAGAGATACAAAATAAAGTAGTGAAATAAAAAGAAAATGATATCAGTTACTGATAAGCACTATTGAGACAATTAACATACAGAGATGTCCTAGACAGTCTGCTTGTAACTTCAGATGGGCAGCTAAGAAAAGTTTTTACAAAGGAGTGATATTTAAGTTGAGATCTGAATGATGATAGGAGCAAAAGGAAGAGATTTCCAGCAGAGGAAATAACTAGACCAAAGGTAACAATAAGTTTGACATGAGAAAGAAGTCCAGTGTCTCAGGCCAAGTAAATTATGTAGTCAGCAGAGACATGTAGTCAAAAAAGTAGGCAGAGGCCAGGACGCCCTCATGATCCATTATAAGGTATATGTTTTTTTTCCCCTCTGTAATGGGCAAACAAAGGAGGGTTTTCAGAAGTGAAATGAGATGCTCTAATTTGTGTTCTTAAAAGATCATGGTTAGGGGTTGATAATAGATCATCTGGGGAAACAGATATGGGAAAGACTTGAAATACTGAGACCAGTAAGAGATAAGGATGGTAGTGGAGGTAAACAAAAATGGAGAGACTGGGGGTAATTTTTGGACGCAGAGTCAATAGGAATTTCTGATGGATTAGATGTGAGGGATGAAGAGGAATAGAATGAAGACCAGTTTCTAAAAGTTTGAGCTTGAACAACTGGGTGGTTTGGGATACATTTAGTGAAGTGTAGAATAGTAGAAGTAGGGAAACACATTAGGGAGAAAACCTTGGAAATGTTAAGTTTCTGATTTAGACATGAACATCAAGTAGAGATGTCAACTTGGCCATTAGCTATGTAAGTCTGAATTTCTTGGGAGAGGTCATGTCTGAGTTGTAGAGTAAAAGTCAGCAGCAGTGATTGGTGTTTAATACCATGGGACTGGGAAAGTCATTCAGAGAGACTACACAGCTGGAAATAAGAGATCCACATGCTCATGCCTGGACTACAACCAGAGAATACATGGAGGAGAATGAACCAGCAAAGGAGACTGAGATGTGCAAGTAGTGATTTAGGAGGACAATTATTAGCATGAAGTGTCAGAGAGTCCAAGAGAATGGGGTAGCCAATTATGTTGAAAACCTTGAGGGTCAAGGGAAATGGCAGCAGAGAAGTGGCATTTAATATGACTACATGACAGTTACACAGCTTCTCAAAAGTATGCAATGACCCGGGTATGCTGTAGACACACAGTGAATGCTTGTAAAATAAATTAAAATGACACACATAATAAAGGCTGATCATAGTGATGCATTTTTGCTGGCTTGAAAATCATTCATTTTGAAAATCATTCTATTCTGAAATATTTACCTATCCCATCCTAAGGACCAGACACTGTGTAAGCATGTTGATAGGAAAGTAGAAGATACAGATGCAATACTTGCCCCTCTGGAGTTCACTTTCTAGTGAAGAAAGTTACACAGTAATCAAGTGACAATTTATTTTCATATAATGATACCTGTGAAGATAAAAATAGGGTAAAAGAAATAGAATGGGGAGTTCCTGAAGTGAGGGGAGGAGCTTACAGAAATCTCAGAAGAATGTGGGCCTGAAGGATGAGGCCAAGGGAGCTATGAAATCGAGGGGAGTGTTATGGGCAGAACTAAGACAAAGTTTAAGGGCTGTGGTTGGAAAAAAATTGTTGTGTTTGAGGAACTTCTAGGGGCTCAATGTTGATGGGGTGGATAAACAAGGTGATTGTTATGAGATGAGCTGAGAGCTCAGTGGAGGACAGATCATGTGAACCATGGGAAGGATTTTGAATTTTGTCATTCAAAGTATAATTGGAAGTCATCAGAGGGCTTTATGCCTGGTGGTTATATGTACATAATCTTGTGTCAGTTTCAGAAACATAACACTACAAGGTAATGGATTAGAAAGGATGAGTAGTAACGTGGAAACAGAGAGATCAATTCAAATGTTACTGTAGTGACCCAGGCAAAAAAAAGATGGTGGCTTGAAGTAGGGTGATAGAAATGAGCAAGATGGTAAATGGCAGAGCTGGGACTCCCACAATGGGACTGACTTCAAAACTCTGTTCTTTCTCATTATTTTACACTACCTCTGAAACCAGTGATCCACTGCAATTTGGCGATAATTCAAGAGTCAGTTCTGTGGATGCCTGACAAATCACCAATAAATTTCTCTTACAACAATACATAAATGTGACAGCTTGACATTTGTATAAGTTTATCTATCTGGGAAATAACAATGAAAATAGTGACTTAAAACACAAATAAGGACAACTTAATGACTTAGCTGGGCATTTATCAGATCTTTTGTTATTAGATGTTGGCTATTTCCAGAAGACCTCTATTCTGACAATAAATTATTTTTGTGTTATTAGAAGGGCATATTTTGTATTGAAAATTTAAAAGAACCAATTTTCATAGTAAAATAATAGTAAAAATTAATAGGCTATTTCAATTATAAATCGACAAATAATCCTACAATTATATATTGCAGCATATTTCTTTTCTTTGGATCTAACCTGGTTACTTGTAGATCTAGGATTTGAATCATTGTGTCAAGACTAACCACAAACCCAAATTGCTAAAGGTCCATTATGGTCTAGTGTCCTGTGAAGACAATCATTCCCCAATTCTCCGAGAAAAGGAAGGCAACTGAATAACCATCCCTCAGTTTTCCCCAAGAGGCAGATAATGGAGAATGACCTCCTCCCGACCCAGAAAAGGCAACATTCTTCAACAATGGCATCTTCTGTACATGATGCTCTGTCCATGGTCCCCTTCTGCCACGTCTTGTTTGCAGTAGCATCTCCTGGGTCAGGGGCTCACAGTGTCTTCCCAGAGCCTCTTAATAGTAACACCTAGTAGTTGTCCATGTGAGCTCTGCTTCCTGAAGGGAGTGACTTCCCAGTGGCCACTTCTGTGGGGTCCCAGGTATTTCTTATTTCTGCTAGAAAAATATTCAGGTCTCTATGTTGTGGCTGGACTGTTTAGTTCTGAGCTAACAGGGCAGTTTGCAGCAGTGTCCTTCAGAACTGCTTTATGAAGTTCTTCCAAGGAACTTGTTTAAGAAGCCACGGGGCCGCATGAGAGAAGCAGCCAGCCTCATGAGACACCACATCATGCCGAATCCTACTGCAGGTAGGGTAGAGGCTGGCCCTTGGTTGGTGCCAAATCTCATTTTCCTTAAGGGAGATTTGCTTCTATAGAAAAGCCCTTTATTCCATTCTGGCAATATCAGAACCCATGTCATCGAGGGACATACCCACAACTTCTTCTTTGCATCCCTTCCCACGGGATCAAGGGGCCAGAGCCACAGCTTTGGCAATTCCAAACTGGCTCAAGAGAGTGAGATGAGCTAAATCCTAAAAGGGTGAAGGATCATATCCCACTGCCCTCTTCTACCCTCAAGGGATTATAGTAAAAAGATGGAAGTCTTCCATGGAAGTGTTGAGTGTAGAAGGTTCTCCTGTCCCCTCACGTTGTGAAGGTGGAAAAGAAAATGTCCTTTAAGTCCAACAGTGATGCTCTTGGCTAACTGACATCTAAGGCAGGGCCTGCCACTGCAGAGGATGATTTTTATTCGTCAGCATTATGGGAGCATCACTGGAGATCCCAGTTCTCTGATGACATTACCTTATTGTCTCACCAGGCCTTACTGTGCTCTTTCATAATGTTTTGGACTTTGTCATCACAGAGATCAGAACTTGAACTCTGCTTCTGCTCTTAGAGAGAGTGGGAGAGCTCAAACAGTTATTGTAACTTCTGGATATCTTGGTACTATTTTATATAATGTAAAAATAATGATACCTAACCCATGGTGTTGTAGTGAGAAGTAAATGAGATATCATTTATAAAGCACAATCGCTCATCCTGGCACACAACGGGTATTCAATAGGTAGCAGTGATTATTGTATATTGCTCTTCATTCACAAAGGCAGAAAGTGAGGTGCATAAGGGCAAGTCACTTGATGTCTCATGAAGGCATGTTGTGAATCAATAAGAATCAAGGACTTCTAATATTTGCTGTGGGCTAGGGTTTGTTAAGAGACCAACAGCATACAAGTGAGATGTGTTGATGTCTAAATGATCCCTCCAGTCAGCACAGAGACTCCAGGGAAGATAAGAGGCTGTTTACTCAAGTTCTTTGATTGCTGGAAACCTCCCAGCTACAGCTTGAGAGCCTTGAGCACAGATACAGGCTGCTGCTGTCACTGCCAACCTGGGGAAGCAGCTGCACAATTGGATCCCTCTCTTGCTGTCTTTTGGCTCAAGATAAGAGAGATGAGAATGTCCACCTGCAAGGACACAAAGCCAAGCAGACACAGTGCTGGCTCATAGGAAACATCTATGCCCCTCTTACCAGCCCTGCTCCCACCTTTGATTCACTACCTTTCCACCTGAGCACCCTGCAAACCACAAAGGACAACTTACGTCAACAAATGTGTTGAAGATATGGTGTTCGACGGTAGGGGTACCCATGGTCTTTGGTATTGAAATGACTCCTTGACAAAAGTTTTGATGTTTTTGATTGCTTTAAATGTGAAGCTTGTAGCTGAGACATGAGTGCGACCTGGAGGAGGGGAGTAGGTAACTATTGCAACTTAGACTCTTAAAAATATGTATCTTTTGGAATTTTAAAATTTTAAAGTGAGAATAGGAGTCTCAGAAATCACCTAGACCTGGACTATCCAATATGGTAACCACAAGCTTTATGCAGCTGTTCAGCACTTGAAATACAGCTAGTCTGAACCGAGTGTGGTATAAGTGGAAGATAAGCATTTTGAAGTCTTAATAGAAAAAAGTGGAAAAATAATGATTTTTAACATGATTACACATTGAAAATAATAATATTTTGGATATAATCGGTTAACAAAACATATAATAAAATTTATCTCACTTGTTTCTTTTTACTTCTTTCAAGACGGCCGCTAGAAAATTTAAAATATGTGACTTAATTTTGTGCTTTACACGGAGTTGAACAATGCTGCTATAGAAACAAGTCCTTATTTTATAGAGGAGGAGACTGAAGCTCTGGGTGGTGATCTCTGGAATCACACATGGTGTTTTACAAGTGTTCTGCCAGGCTACATGACCATTTCCTGTGTGGTATAAACCAGTTAAGTTTTCATAGTAGATATTTTCATGATTACTTTTAGTTTGTATGTATGCATTCTGTTGTGCTTGAAGTTGTTATGATTTTGGTGAGAAACATGTAAAATACCACCTACTCCCATCTGATAAGTTATAAGCCACTTGTATGAAAATTTATATTTATCCTTTATCCATAAATTTGAACTCATTGATTTTTAATTGAAATTTTTTGTTTTGTTTTTGTTTTTTTTAGTTGAAAAATTTATTGAGCTAATTATAGTTACACATTTGTGGTAAGAAATAATATAAAGATCTCTTGTACATTTTGTGCAATTCCCTACATTGTTAACATTTTGCAAAACTACGGTATACAATCACAACCAGGATATTGACATGGACACATGACACCAGTGTCCTCAGTTTTGCTTGTATTCATTTGCATAGATCCTGTACAAGTTTTTCCAAAGTGTATAGCTAAGTATTTCATTTCTTTGATGCAATTATAAATGGTATTTTTTTTTAAGATTTTTATTTATTTATTTGACAGAGAGACACAGCGAGAACAGGGAACACAAGCAGGGGGAGAGGGAGAGGGAGAAGCAGGCTTCCCGCCGAGCAGGGAGCCCGATGCAGGGCTCGATCCCAGGACCCCGGGATCATGACCTGAGCTGAAGGCAGACGCTTAACGACTGAGCCACCCAGGTGCCCCTATAAATGGTATTTTTTAAAATTTTAGTTCTGTATGTTCACTGTTAGTACTATATTGAAATGTGGTAGATATTTGTGGATGTTTGCTCCTGTGGATTTGCTCACTTATTAGTCATGGGAAGCCTTTTTTTCCCCCCCTCTTGGGGTAGATTCCTTTTTGGAATTTTCTACAGTGACAAGAGTTTTATTATTTCCTTTCCAATCTAGAGTCTTCTTATTTCTCTTCTTTTCCACTGGCATACTCCCAGTCATATGTTAACAATCTTAGAGAGAGTGGAGGGTCTTCCCTGTTCCAGTCTTAAAGGGAAAGCATTCAGTTTTTCATCATTAAGATGTCAGCTGTATGTTTTCTGTACTGGCTCTTTATCAAGTTAATTTGATTCCTCTCTTTTCCTGACTTGCTGAGAGTTTTTATCATGAATGAGTAGTGGATTTCGTCAAATGCTTTTTCTGCATTAATTGATTTGATTATGTGCTTTTTCTTATTTAGCCTGTTGATATGGTGGATTACATCCATTTCTTTGTGAATATTGAACCAGCCTTGCATAACTGGAATAAATCCCATTTGGTCATATTGTATACTTCTTTTTACACTTTGTTGAATTCCCTCTAAGGTTGTGTTGAGGATTTTTGCATTGAAGTCTTCGAGAGATATTGTTCTGTAGATTTTGTTACTGTTTTTTATTTTAAATTTTGTACTGTCTTTGGTTTTGCTGTCTGGGTAATACTGGCCTTATATTTATTTTTGATATGAAGATATTTTCTTCAGGATTTTTTTCCCTCCAAAATCCTGGTTTTAGATAATGGTGTACCCTGCATTTTATAATAAAATCCTTTCTTTTTAATTTCAGGCTTTTAACAGAGATTAAAGAAAAAAACATTCTAGCCAGTGTTTATTATCTAATCTATTATTCATCATTGAACAGTAAAATAGAATTAATTAGCTCCCCATGGCCTAAATGAACTTAAAGATCAAAATTCATGATATGCAGGGATTACCCCAGCTCCCCAAAGTCATGGAGTGTGGGTGGTGTTGCTCATCCTTCTACAACTTTCCTCATTTACACGACATCAGCTGGACTTCACATCACCAGCTTTGTACAGGTGATTATATTCCTTTGTTTATTGTAAGAAAAAAAGAAATGACTATTGTAGAGAAGGCAAAAGGCAAACATTCAGGGAATGTGGGTCTTATGCTTTTAATGAACCCCTATTTGTAAAGATAGATCGGTCAAATGGCGCTTAGGCAGAGTATTTATATTTATGGTAGAACTATCCAGGGTCTGGAATTGAAAATTTATGTGCTATGCTAAGCACAGGTTAAAACTAAGTCCCAGCAGGTGAATTTTTTTTGGCAACATAGACCTTAACATTTGATCTGCTAGCGGTATTCCAATGGTGATGAACAATGTATATATATTGTTGAATATATATGTATATGAATCCATGTATTGAAATATTCCACACATATTGAACCATAAAATTATTTTGATATTGTTTTTGTGAATTATACCCTGAGACTTTATTTTGTTTTATTTATTTATTCATTCATTCATTCATTTATTTATTTTTGAGAGAGAGAGAGCACGAGCAAGTGGGGGGAGGCAGAAGGAGAGGAAGAGAGGGGGAGAGAGGATCTTAAGCATGCTCCATGCTCAGCCTGGAACGGGCTCAGTGCACTACACAGAGCTCCACACGGGGCTCAATCTCATGACCCTGAGATCATGACCTGAGCTGAAATCAAGAGTCAGATGCTTAACCGACTGAGCCACCCAGGTGCCCCTATATCCTGAGACTTTAATACCTGAATATCATAGATGATTTTTTCCCACACATTAATCTGCATAAGCATCAATTGAGGAACTTTTATTAAAATGCTGATTCTTGGGCTCAATTGCTAGCAATTATAATTCAATAAGTCTGGGTTGGGAGGTCCAAAGTCACACATCAAGTTTCACTAGCATCCGGACTTTTTGTGTGGGGTTGCCCAGAATTGTGTAAAATCAATTTGTCTTTTATGAATTAACTAAAGAAATACCAAAAGCTTATTTTACAAAAGAGAAATTTCCTATCTACTCTTCAGAATCCTAGATTCTGATTCCCAGATCATCTGCTTTTAACACCTAGCTATTTCATTTAGTAGTTATGCACATTCCTAAGTATTGCTTTTATACTACTATCTTGATTCTTTCTTTGATGTTGCTATTAAAGAGAAGGCTATAACTCACTTAGAAACAACGGGCATATTTTTTTCTTATGTCCTGTCATTCTTCTAATGTTTGTCACAATTAAAAAAATATCAAGAGTCAATGTTTCCATTACCACGCTTATTTAAATACTGCTCACAGCTAAGACATGTAATGAACAATTTCATTTCTCCCACAGCTCTTTGTGTTGTTGGTTTTTTTTTTCTGCAGGTAATAATTTTTTTTCATTTGTTTAGCTTTGTACAGAGAGCGATCACGTTTTCTTCCCCATCTCTCTCACAAACTTGCATGATCTTTCTCACCAAGGTCAAGCACATGAAATAGTCTGATTGGTTCCATTGTCTTCCCTTGGCTATACCATGCTTGTGTCCTTTCATCCCTCTTCCACTGTGAACAAGTTGTTCCCTAAGTTTTCAGTATCAGGGAGACTCCCTTAAACATGATTTGAAGGGGCACCTGGGTGGCTCAGTTGATTAAGCCTTGACTCAGGCCATAATCCTGGAGTCCTGGGATCTGGCTCCATGTCTGGATCCCTGCTCAGCGGGGAGTCTGCTTCTCCCTCTGCCCCTCTCCCTGCTCTCTCTGTCTCTCTGTCTCTCTCTTGCTCACTCTCTTTCAAATAAATAAATAAAATCTCTAAAAACAAACAAACATGATTTTGAAGATTCTCTTTCCCATTCTTTGTTATTTGATCTCCCCACATTTTGGTGAAGTTTATTCAATGGAAGTTTTCTAAGACAGGGTGCATTTAAGGTACAATTTTGAGACATGTATTTGTGATAATGTCTTCATTTTGCCATCACGCTTGATTGATAGCTAGGCTTATTAGAAATGTCTAGTTAAATATTATTTTCTGTCAAAATTTTAAGGGATAGCATTTCATTATTTCTCTCCTATTTTCCTTTGCTACAAAAGCCAGATATTATTCTGATTCCCAAGCATTGCATGCAGAACTTTTCTCGTATTATTTTTTGATGACTTCCTCTATTTTTTTGAATTTTGATTTCCTAAATAGATTCCCCAATTTTGTCTTTTTTACTCCATTTTCCACTTATTTGCTCTTCTGTGTGACTTTCTGAAAGAACTCTCAACTTTACCTTTTAGTCCTTCTATTAAGTTTTATTTTAAGCATCGTAATTGTAATAACCAAGAGGTCTTGTTCTTGTACTTTTAAATAAGAGCTTATATTTATTTCATGGATGCTATGTCTAACCTAATCTTTCTGAAGATATTAATCATGGTATAGCTTGAACTTCTGCTCCTTATATTGCTTTTGTTTCCTCTGGCTCCCCCCCCCACACCCTTCTTTGCTTATTTTGTTCTTTGTCTTTAATGAAGAATTTTCTGCAAGTGATCTTTTGTTCTGCATTATCCTTAAACTCTGTGAGCCTGACTGGGGCTTGGTGGATGTTACTGTTGGGGAGTGCTTCTCTGCTCCAGGGGATGTGTCCACAGGGGACATCTGGTGGTGTTTGAAGACATCTGTGATTGGGTGGGGTGCTCCTGGCATCTGATGTGCAATGACCAGAGATGCTGGTACACATCCTGTAGTGCACAGGACAGTTCTCCAACAGAAAATTAATTTGTGCCAATGTCAATGGCTGTTGATAAACCCTAACGTGGGATGATGAGGGGACAAGGTGTCAGATATTCCTTTGAGTTCTTGTACATATTAGTGTGTATAGGATTTTATTTTCCCTGTGCTGGTCCATTTTTATGAAGAATTCTCCAAACTGTTGCCTACCTTAGAGGAGGAGAATGATACTTTTAAGAAGGCTATTATAATGGTACAATTTCCAAAAAGCATTTAAAATTTTTATATACTGTAATTCATTTCAAATATAACGGATCATTATAGATTTCTCTTCTCTACCCTCCTTCCCACCCACAAATTATAATTACTTTCTGGGCCTCTATTCATCTGCCATTCTACATGTCCTAAAAATATTCATAAATTCATTAAATTTGACCTTTCTCATGAGAACACTTTCACGCTCTGTTCCAAAGTAAATACGTAATATTCTGGTCCCAACTAAGAGGTGATAATCAGCCCTGTTGGTTCTATCACAGTGAACACAATGAAGAGAAGCAGATTTCAGCAAGGACGCTTACTTTGCAAATGTTGAGAACCTCAAAAACCACATAAACAAAGATTTTGTTGCACAAATTATGGGGTATGTGTGTGAGATAATGTTATTCGGCCATTAACAATGGAGCATTTTTAATTAATGACGTACAAAATATGTGCCATCATATTCACTGACAATTGCAAACTAATTTTGAAACATATTTTGGCAACAGTTTTCAAAATAAAATATGCATATATCCTTTGACCCAGCTCTTCCACCTTTACAAATTTATAGTGTGGTCATGTCCCCTCCCCCACTATGCTAATATATGTGTATGAAGATATTCACTATTGTTTGTGATGGATGGCAAAAGCTGGAAATAGCCAAAATGTGCATTAGTAGGTGACTAGTTACATAAGGCACACAAAGCATGGTATTTGCATGCAGTGCCTTACACTGTGGTCATTTAGCGCAAGGAAAATCAACATGTGTTGCCTGGGAAGTACATCCCATGTTTGTCCTATGGACCAGAAGAGATTTTTGTACTTTTAATTGATTTTAATTGCACAGAAATTTTGTTGAAAGGAAGTTCATGAAACTTACCTGCTTTTATCTCTGAGGTGTGGGATTGGGGATTAGGAGGATACAAAAGTTATCCTTTTCAATTTAATTCCTTAGATACTGTTTGAAATTTTCACAATGAAGGTTCTTTTTTATTACTAACAAGGAAAATCACAGCCTGGATGCTTGGCCATGCTGGTGATAGGGGAGGTCTGCTGACTTACGCGTCTAAAGTTTGGGAGTGGAAACAAAATCAGTGGGGAAGACACTTTAAAGATTTTGTTTATTTATTTTAGAGAAGTTGGGGGGTAGAGGGAGATAGAGTCTTAATCAGACTCCATACTGAGTGCAGAGCCCCAGGAGGGGCTCGATCTCAGGACTCTGAGATCAGGACCTGAGCTGAAACCAGTAGTCCAACACTTAACTGACTGCGCCACCCAGGCAAGACACTTTAGATGATCAGAATATGTACAAAGGAACACAGAAGTGAAAGATTATGGCATATCATTAAAAATAATATTAAAATAGGAGTCTGGCACACATGATTGAAATGGCGTTTCAAGGTATTAGTCTTGAAAAAGAAAACAAGTTTGAGCTCGGTCTTCAAAATCAGGTCTGATGTTTCTTATTGCAAAAAGTCAAGGGGTATCTAGAGTGGAGGAAAATAAAGTTCTTCAAACAATGTACACTTGAATATCTACATGTCCTTTCAAGTTCTGTGCTCACTTTGGTTCTTTCAAGTGTCCAATTCGTTCAATGCATGAG
This sequence comes from Mirounga leonina, assembly GCF_011800145.1. Classification (NCBI taxonomy): domain Eukaryota; kingdom Metazoa; phylum Chordata; class Mammalia; order Carnivora; family Phocidae; genus Mirounga; species Mirounga leonina. The sequence continues at coordinate 10,541,860 of NW_023270442.1, forward strand.
CCTCCTGCAGCTGTTTGAACCCAGTCAACGGTCAATAGATTTGTAGTTTGTTTTTATATGATTAATAAATTGCAAACAAAGCATGTGAGAACAAAAGAGATAATGGCATTCTCAGCATATGTTCTATAACCCTTTATTAAATACTCTCAGTCTCTTGTTTCCAGTTCAAGGAGTGACTTTTAAATCTGTTAGAATATAGACGCTTTGAGGACCACTTGCTTGCTTCTTAGTGTGGAGCTGCCTTAGTGAGTTAGAATAAAGGAAACTTGCGGACAAAAGCTATAAAGAGGTTTCTCACAATAAAAGAAAAAGGCAATGCTAAAGATGAAGAAGTGAGACATAAGCTAAGCATAAGAAAATAGGACAAAGTGAAGAAAAATAAAGAAAGAAGAGGGAAGATGAGGTGGAGCAGGCAGGAGACCAGTGGCACCCAAGAGAGGAGGAGGGACCAGAAACTCCTGAGGTGCACCTGGTTTATCCCTTTAGAAGTGCTCCCGTGGTGGCATCATTCAATTATCAAAACATCAAAAAAGGCCAGAGAGGAATAATGAAGGAGAGAGAAGGAGGCTGAGAGGCTTTAAGACAAGCAGATGTGGGGAAAAAAATGCCTGAGAGGTCCCTCCACCTTATACCTGCTTTTTAATAGCCCCTCAGAGTTGTTCTCAAAGTCAGATCTGAAAAGACCATGCTTGGTTTGTTTGCTGTTTGTGTAACTCTTATTTGTAAGGTAAGTGCATACAAAAACTGAAAATACAGTTGACCCTTGAACAATGCAGGGGTTAGGGGAGCCGATCCCCAACAATCAAAAATCCACATATAACTTTGATGTTCCCCAAGCTTAACTACTAATAGCCTACTGTTGGCCAGAAGCCTTCTTGATAATGTAGTCATTTAACACATATTTTGTACATTATATGTATTATGTACTGTATTCTTAAAGTAAGCTAGAGAAAAGAAAATGGTAAGAAACTCATAAGGAAGAAAAAATACATTGACAGTGCTGTCCTGTATTTATGGAAAAAGTCCATGTATAAGGGGACCTGTGCAGTTCAAACCCATGTTGTTCAAGGGTCAACTGTCTAGCAGAATGAAAAGTAAATCTGTGTTAAGCAAGGCAGTCTGATTTAGAGCTGTCATCCTCTATGTGGCTGGTAAGATCCCACAGAAATAGCTTTTAGAGGGAAAATATTGAAGTCCAATGGGGGAAGAAATCTGGAAGCTGTAAGTTGCTTTGGAATCTTTTCTTCCAGTTTTGTTGTTTTCAAAGATCTTTGAGGACTCCTGAGCCCTATAAAGTTTCTCTACAGACATATTTTTTTACTGATCTCTATTTTTCTTTATATCCATTTTTATGGAGCATATATTTCTACTGTGGTATTTGCAAAAGCAATCCTGGGAAACCATTAAAGTTATGGAACTGGGACCTATATATATACCAGGTTAACCCTAATGAGAAATGCCATCTAATGTTTCTGATCTTATTTCGGTTCTTTATTCATTGACTCTGTTTTTCAACAAATGCATATTGAAGCCCTGCTAAGTGGTGTGGAAGAAGGCAAAGAGTTTGTTCTGGAATAATGGGGAGGCACTGGTGATTGATGGCATGGTGGTGGAGAATTGAGATAGGGTGGATGAAGAAGAATTTGCCAGTGGGTGATACTTAAGCTGTGTACTAACCATAATCCCAGTTTTATGCCACAGAGCTAAGGGTTACTTGAGAGAGCTTCGTGTCTGATATTAATTTGGGAATCAGTGAGTATTCTAACTTACGTTGCCCATAACCCGGGGCTATTGCCAATGTTAAAAGTGGAATAGAATTACACATGAACCTATAAAAACATATACACATTTTTTTCTGCTTGTAAATATTAATTCATGCTTGTTGTAGTAGAAAAATATAAAGATAAAAAGCTTACTAAATCTAAAAACAAATCTGTAATTAAACCCCACCACTGATCTGATTTTGAAGTATTTCCTTACTATCTTTTATCAAGGCATATCTTCACCCCCAACCCCTATAACTGAGTGCACTTAATATATTTTTTATCTTATACTTCTAAATGGTGTAAACTGTACTTTTTTGCAGATTCTTTAAAATGAGTGTTGCCAGATTCAGTGACTAAAAAATACGAAACACCCAGATCCATTTAAATTTCAGATAGACAATGAATACCTTTTAAAGTTAAGTATGTTCCATGAAATATTAGAACACACTTATACTAAACAAAGTATTCATTTTTTAATCTGAAATTCACTGTTGGTGGGAATGCAAGTTGGTACAGCCACTTTGGAAAACATTGTGGAGTTTCCTCAAAAAATTAAAAATAGAGCTACCCTATGACCCAGCAATTGCACTACTGGGTATTTACCTCAAAAACACAGATGTAGTGAAAAGAAGGGCCATATGCACCCCAATGTTCATAGCAGCAATGTCCACAATAGCCAAACTGTGGAAAGAGCCGAGATGCCCTTCAACAGATGAATGGCTAAAGAAGATGTGGTCCATATGTATACAATGGAATATTACTCAGCCATCAGAAAGGATGGATACCCAACTTTTACATTAACATGGATGGGACTGGAGGAGATTATGCTAAGTGAAATAGGTCAAGCAGAGAAAGTCAATTATCATATAGTTTCACTTATTTGTGGAACATAGGAATAGCATGGAGGACATTACGAGAAAGAAGGGAAAAATGAAGGGGGTAAATCGGAGGGGGAGACAAACCATGAGAGACTATGGACTCTGATAAACAAACTGAGGGTTTTAGAGGTGAGGGGATGGGGGGATGGGTTAGCCTGGTGATGGGTATTAAGGAGGGCACGTACTGCATGGAGCACTGGGTGTTATATGCAAACAATGAATCATGGAACACTACATCAAAAACTAATGATGTATTGTATGGTGACTAACATAACATAATAAAATAAAATAAAATTTAAAAAAATCTGAAATTCAAATGCAGCTGAACATCCTGTGTTTTATCTGGCAACTCTATTTAAAACACATAGTGATTATAATTTTAAATGTCCTCAAAATATTAGATTACACTGATATATCATAATTGAGTGCTATCCACTCCCTCTTCGTTGGAAATACATATTTCCAATTTTTTAATTCTGGTAAGTATTGATGCATTTTACATTATTTCCCAATAGAGATGCCTCAAAATGAAATTATTAGGCCCAAGGGCAAAAGCAAGCCTTTCAATTCATGATAACAATTGTCAGATTATACTTGCTTTCATCTTTCCTTTGCCAACATTATAATTACTTTTTATAACATTAACCAATTTAGGTGAACAATAGCACACTTTTTACACTAAATAAAACATAGTTAATGTGATGATTTTATTTTAAAATATACTGCTTTGTTATTTACATTTTTAAAACAATAAATTTCTATTTAGCCACTCAGATCTGTGCTTCTTCTCCAATATGTAACTTCGTATTTAACAGACCGCCATATTCCAATTCAGCCTGTTCATATTTCACTGATCTCTTCCCTAAATTCAGTCTTGCCTTCTACCAATCTCTAGAACATAGCCAGAATTGCATTTGTCATATAACTCTGATCCTATTTCTCTATGCTTTAAATGCATCATTGACCCACTTCCTCTCGTCCCATTATGAATGGGATTATGTTTGAGTGCCTTGGAGACTTAAGATTTTCAATATCTGACCCACCTAGTTTTGCAGCTCATGACCTACCCATCACATATCAGGCTTCAGTCACATGGACTAACTTGCAGTTTCCCAAGCCATGGGACATATCCAGGTCCCTAGCAAGTGCTCTCCCAAAGCCAGCAATGACCTTCTGTCTCCAGTCCGACCTTCAAGTCTTAGCTGGGTTGCCACCTTCTCTCTGATCCTTATCTTGCTCTCCTGGGATAGAACTGATGACCTCCCTCATCGATCTTGCTTGTACTCTTTTTTTGTTCTGGAACTAGACCTCACCAGGCAGCTTCCTAAGGGCAGGAACTGCACCATGTTCAGTTAGTTTCATGGTCTGGTGCAATGCTTGGAAGAAATTTGCCATAACAACAATAATAAATCTAATATTTTTGGAACACTTATAAAATGTGAGGTGCCCTGGAAAGCTCCCCATATCTGTATTAGCTCATTTCATATGTATACATACATTTATGGTGATCGTGCTGGTGGTCCAAGGCAATGCATGATGTATGGAGAAAAAGAAGGCCCATGGACTCAGCATTTTGAATGTGGCTCTTGGTGTTTATTCAAGATCTGAACACAGGAATAGATGAGGGGATGTGACTACTAGAGAAAGCCAAATCTTAACACATCAAATGTACAGAGTCTCTTTGGCATATGTGTATACTGAGGATCCCCTTAGCCCAGTGCACACAAAAAAACGAGGATGACTAAACCCAACATATTTTTGGGCAGTCAGGTAAAGGCTTCAGAAGGGAGGTGGGATTTCAGAGCGGTACCAATAAGATTCAGATAAGAGTAAACGGAAGAAGTTCTAGAGATAAGGAGGGAGGTTGGTCCTAAAGCATATTTAGAGACATATAAACTAAAGTGTTTAAATGAAATAAAAATCATTGCATAGAGAATTGGAAGGCAAGTCCTGGAAAAGAGGAATGTTTGAGCGAGAAAGGGCATTAAGAGTCACTAGTTCAACATTTCCTAAAAAAGGCTATTGGAATCTACCTTCATGGGGGATAAGAGGCATTTCATGAAATTGTTTCCAATAGTAAAGTAAGTTTGACTGGTTTAAACAAAACCCCATAGAGTTCTGCATGTCAGGAAATCAGGAGACTTCTCAGGGATTTTAATATGCTAAATTCCCCTGAGACCCCACAGGGAAGGGCTAAAGCATGCCTCTGTGTAAGAGCTCAGGGCCCAAAGTCTGAAAGACAACAATTCAGATCCCTGCTCTGATACTTACCAGGTATCTTCCTTACCTTTCTAAACCTTGGTTTGTTTTCTCATCTGCTAATCAACTATGCAGGGTTGTGAGGATTAAATAATATGAACCACATGGTGCTCCTAGTGTCTGGCACAAAGGAAATCCCTAATAAACAGTAGGTATTTGATGGTCATATTATTCAGCATCTTTTAACTTAGTTGATCGGGAAGCCCCATATCATTGAACTATTGTTCTAGTTCAGTATTGCCCATAAGAAATGTTGGGACCAGTTTTGAAGAGCCTTGACTGTCTAAACAAGGATTTAGACTTTATCCTATAAAAAATGGAAAGTTTCCAACTGACCAGGGGAATGATGTATTGAAGCTGTGTTTGAGGAAAGTGTATAGAAATGGAGTATAGCAAGCAATTGGCAGGTAAATGCAATAGTTCCTTATATGGAGATAGGAGCCACAGGTGGGGGTGGAGCAACTGGTGATAAGGTTGGGTGGGAGAGACACACAGAGCTACAGATGGGGAAAACTTGGCAGCTGATTAACCATAAGTTGTCTGGCCTCCATATTTTGTAAACACAACAGATATGTGATTCATGATTACATAGTGGAAGACTTCTATTTCAAAGTTCCCATTTTTTCCAAACTATTGTCTGTTAACAGGCACGCTATTGATTCTGCTATTTTTCTGAGTATATATCAGAGTTCACATAGAATAGTTCCAGTTTTTAAAAGAAAAGTGTGTGTAAACATAGTTTATTTTGTCAATTTTCTCTTCCTGTTTCCTTCGAAATCATTAAGCTGGCAAAGAATAAATTTATTTTTACCTCAGCCCTGCTTCATCAATACTCCTTGCTAATTATAGCCTGTTTTCCCTGGACATCTGAGGATCAGATTACTGTTTAGTGCTTCTGTAATTGGCTCAGGAAAACACTTTGAGTTTCTGGGCCATCATTTCCACCAGGTTTCCGTAGAAATTATTACTCTCTTTCCTCAGTCTGATGTGTTGAAATCAATAATCACTACGTATTTCCCAGATGTCAAGAGATTCTCACCCTAGGAGAGAGAGGAGAGCTGGATTTCGTTCCAACATAGCTTTGGTTTAAATTTCTGCTGTGCTCAGTGGTGCCATTTCTATTAATTGTCACCCATGTTGGTAGATCCCAAATACCCTTTGCATTAGGTCACAGTGGCACCTCCAATGGGCCAGAGCAACCATAGTGGTTTCCATCAGATCTCATTGGGTGCTTCCACTTAGGGAAGCTTCTAGAAACAATGACTCCCAGCCATCCGCCTTCTTTCTCACTCCCCCCTTCCCTTTTCCATATCTCCTAGTCCTCCCTGTTCCCCTCTGCCTTGTCCTTTTCTCTTTCTCTTCCTTCATTTTTTTTAAGCCACTATACACTTAGAGCTCGTCATGACCCAAATACCATCCCGAACTCTACATATATTTATCATAATTGAATCTGCTTACAACCTTTTCTTTTTTTTTTAAATTTTATTTTATGTTATGTTAACCACCATACATTACATCATTAGTTTTTGATGTAGTGTTCCATGATTCATTGTTTGCATGTAACACCCAGTGCCCCATTCAATATGTGCCCTCTTTAATACCCATCACCAGGTCAACCCTTCCCCCCCCAACCTCCCCTGTAGAACCCCCAGTTTGTTTCTCAGGGTCCATAGTCTCCCATGGTTCGTCTCCCCCTCTGATTTCCCCTCCTTCATTTTTCCCTTCCTACTATCTTTTTTTTTTTTTTTTAAGATATAATGTATTATTTGTTTCAGAGGTACAGGTCTGTGATTCAACAGTCTTACACAATTCACAGCACTCACCATAGCACATACCCTCCCCAATGTCTATCACCCAGCCGCCCCATCCCTCCCACCCTCACCACTCCAGCAACCCTCAGTTTGTTTCCTGAGATTAAGAATTCCTCATATCAGTGAGATCATATGATACATGTCTTTCTCTGATTGACTTATTTCGCTTAGCATAATACCCTCTAGTTCCATCCACGTCGCTGCAAATGGCAAGATTTTGGGTTTTTTGATGGCTGCATAATATTCCATTACATATATATATATATATATATATATATATATATATATATATATATGTACATATACATATATATATGAGCTCAGGGCCCAACAGTAATCATATATGTATATATATATACACCACATCTTCTTTATCCATTCAGACGCTTACAACCTTTTGAGACAGCAATTATTACATCCATTTTGGAGATGAGCAAATGAAATCTCAAGAATATCCACTGGAATTCTGAAGACTGGCTGACTCCAAAGCTCATATTCTGACTCCTGAGAACAGGGGTGGCAACTCCTCATATTCAGAGTTCCCTGTCATGACCTATGAGGGCTTTCCTCAGGAGGATTTTTGATAGTCACTGTTGGAAAAGCTGGAATGTCTATCTGGCCTCTCCGTCATTTAGAGAGCACAGAGTTGTCCTGGACAGACACTCAAGGGCAGGTTCCCATCTGAGCTGCCACTGTCCATGAAATGATGAGAGGCTCTCTCAAGGGCACCTTTGTCAATTAGGCACATGGTCACCCTTGAAGTGGCCCCACAGTCTGCTTTTTGCAGTCTGGAGACCCAGGAAAGTCAGTGGTGTAATTCAGTCTGAGGCTTAAGGCCTGAGAACCTGAGGTTTAGTCAAGTTGACACATAAAATCATCATATAGATGTGTGTGTGTGTGTGTATGTATATATATGTTTTATATAAGATATACATATTTTACATATGTGATTCCATATTTATGGTTATATATATATATGTATATCCTGACAGCTGTTAACTATTAGGTACATAGATGCTTTGTCCAGACTGTTGAACATAGTTTTGTTCCATATAAAAATATTGTTAATAATACTTAACCTCATATGACTATGAGCCGTCTCATAAAATAGGTTATTGGAAGTGTTTAATGTGATATGTGGCATGACTAAATAATCAGTAACTGGTAATAATTTCTCTTTCCTTTCCCTTTTTCTTTATATCAAATACCTTATTTCCCCTCCCAAAAAACCATAGCAATATATTTGTATTTCATTGTCCCAAATTATGAATACTGTAATTATCTTGATTCCACAGATGCTTTGATGATACCAAAATCTACCCCCTACCAGTGCATTTTTCATCACTTTATTCTCTTTTATTTTTTGCAAATTATATTCAGTATGCATGGTTTTATGCTTCCTTTTCCATAACTTTGCTGGTATTCTCATCTTGTGATGCTTGCATTGCCCTGGGAAGGGTTATCTGTTGGAGTTTTACCAATGTTTTCCCAGTGATATTAAATCATGTAGTTATGCTTCTCTGCAGTTACACCCAATGCCCTCTCTGGAGTTCATTCTGAAATCAGAGTTAGAAAGTCATGTAAGCATGCTTTATTTTTTAAGGAATCTGTAACATTTTAGAAAATTCTTTACTTTTACCACATACATGAATTGAGTAACTAAGGTTTGATCATTCCTTTAGCTTTTGGAAAATAATTATGGTGCATCTACTATGTTTCCTAGAGGAACCACTGAACCAAGAATATGCCCTACATGATAGATTATAACTATTTAATTAAGAATGGTTAGCTCAAAGGAAATTAAGAATGGTTAGCTCAAAGGAATGTGAATAAACAGGCTCTAAAAATAGTTTGGTTTGAACACTTCTCAAAAGATGCATAGTAAAAGACTTATTTTCTACTATATTTAGAATAAAAACTTGCTAAAATATCCCTAAACTGTATCTTTTAGAAATCTGTATCTCCATATGTCATGACGAAGATCAATATTTATTTATGCATTTACAATAAAAGTAGTGTTGTCTTTCTCCTCTGATGCCTGCAGAAATAAAATACTTTATATTTTATAACTTTAAAATTTCACTGACACTAGCTGTGGAATAGTGTAGAGATGTGTTCCCTCTTTGTGAAAGAACTTTAATTCTTAATTAATCATTTTTGCAAATCTATTGCAGAGGGGGGCTTTTGAGGTTTAATGAGAAAATATTTCAAGGCATTTTCTCATTAATTCTCAAAATCTTGGATAATAGGCACTAGATAAAATGAGGATTATATTACTATTAATCACAACAAGAAAGCTAGAGTATCAAGTCATTCCTTAACTAAATTTTATAGGATGAAATATATAAATCACTAAGAGATGGATTATTAGCAATAAATGGCACCCAGTTCACAAAATGGTATCTCATGCTGTACTGCAGATTGTGGATTTGATCTTTTTACAGCTTCACAATGAATCATATTAGAAATATTTGTTGGCAGGTATGTCTCCTATTAGTATTTTTGTGGTCAGTGTTGTTTTGTATGTCAAGATGTTATCCTTAACATGTTTATTGGAATAAACAGAACCCAGTCCAACCTAAAGCTTGTTATTTTGTGGTTGTGTCTAAGTTAGGTGAGAAGCATCACATTTTAAGAGCAGTATAACAGAACACAGAGTACTTTGTACCTAGTAAATATGTGGGAGACATAGAGATGAACAAGTCACCTTCTGTACTTTCCACATTCAAGTAAGAAAATCAAGCCTGGCAAAATATCTTGGACAAAATAATAATTAAAGATGTAATGAAAGAAGTAGGAAGAATGCTTTTGAATATAGGTGGGATGCTGTGAGATTCTGTCTAGGACATGCCCTGGGAAGGCTTTTTGGAGAAAATATTTGAACAAAATTCTCAAGCATAGAAGGCACCTCCATAAAAAGATGCAGAAATAAGGGTATTTAGTCTTGAAACGGGTGATAGCAGAAAGTAGGAAAGTGTAAATTAGGGAATAAGATTAGTATAAGAATGGAAAAATAGTCCAACTAGTGATTAACGTCCATGTTTGCTTGGATTGTGGGAAAGGGACAGCAGGAAAGAGAGGCCAGCTATAGTCTCAACAGGAACCAACAAGGAAGTGACTGGGAAGGTATGCTCAAATACTTACTGAACACCTCTTGTATGTTGGGAGGTGGGGACAGGAAGGTAAAGGATGTTATACTGCAATGTGAATGGCACCATGATGGAAGTGAGCATAGGGTACCATAGAGACACTTGGTAGGAGCACGTCACCTGGAAGGGAGTTGAAATAAGAAGTCGAAGTGAAATGGAGGATATAAGAGAAAAGAATGGAGTTAGGAGACTTCAAAGGTGTGAAGCAACAGAATTCAGCCACTAAATGCTGGAAGGAAGACCAGGAAAGGGAAGAGTCAAGGATGAAGCTGTATGCAGTTCCTGATCTGAGACAGGAGGGTCTAAGACGGTCATCACCATTAACAGAATTAGAAACATATAAGGAACAACTTTGAGTGGATGACAGAGAGCTCAGATGTGGACATGGGTTCATTTTATTTTTTTTTTAGGGAACAAATTTATTTTGATTTTTCTGAAAATATGGGGAACTATAAAAACAAGCTAAATATTTGGCCATACCAAAAGCAAAATACAAGTAAAAACAACATTTAGAAATCATGTGTGACCTTAAACAGGTTTCAAGATACTAAGCTTAACACTCTTTCCTCCACAGAGCAAAACAAGTTTACTAAACCACAATACTGGAGTTTTTTTTAACTGACATAACTTAAAAAAAAAAAAAATTAAAAGAAACCACTCAATTCCCACCCTGGAATCTCATCATTTATAAAACAACATGCTCAAATGTCAGTGACAATAAAGTTGGGAAACCTGAAAACATATCAATGAAGGAATTCAGATTCCAACAGAACACAGTGCTTTACAGCTGGGGAAGAATAGCTTTTGTCGCACTCAGGTCTTACCAAATACAAATAAATACAGGAAGATTAAAAACAAACTACTAAATCGAAATCTTTCCGTAGAGTAGCAGCTTTCACAAAGTAAAAGGAATCCAGCTCTGCAGAGTTAGATGTTCTAAAAGCATATGGCCAATTTTATTCCCAAAGTCCCAGAGTCTTGCACTATCAAAATAAAAGTATCTTTGTCTTGGAGCAAGTCCAATGAAGGCACCAAAATCCTATCCTCCGTGTTCATGCAAATGAAACTTAAAATGCTCTTATCATCCTTTCAAGATGACCTCAACCTATTAAGAGTTAACACTTTAAGTATCTAAAGATCTAGAAGGAAGTTCCAGCCTCATCTGCACTACCAAGGTCAGTCTTTATAGCTTTTGCCCCTCCCAAATCCTTCTAGTCTGGACTCCTAGTTTAGGAGGATAAAAATACATTCCCGTACTCCCTAGCCATTAAATAAACACAGACACTGGTGCAGGAAGACTCAACAGTTATAATACTACTGAACTTTTTAAAACTTAATAAACCCATCTCCAAAAGTGAATTTCACAGCCTCTTACTATTTGTTCTCAGTCTGGACTTAGTATGCAGCCCTCTTTGGTGTCATCTCTTCCAGGCTTTTCAGTGGTTTTACCCTGGAGGAAACCTTGAAAAAACTTCAAATTACAGGAACCCGCATGGCTTGGGAGTATGAGCACTATACGAATTTGTGTCTCTTGTTGCGCTGGCATACTAAAGAAACTCAGAACACTAATTCTTCATCACCAACCTTATCAGAAATGTCTAGTTCTTTGCCTAGAATGGTCCTCTTCTATCTCACACCATGCCTTCAAAAACTGCAGCACTGGACCATCAGATTTGTAACAAATGTTAATAAAATGTAAAAACTGGCATAACAACTAAGTAACAGAATCACAAAAAAATAGAAAAACTTCACAAAAACAATTCACTTCTAAACCTATAAGACCCATGTTTTTGCAATGTTTACAACAAAGTGGGAAGGGACAGCTGAGTTGCAACACATAAAAATTCCTTCCCTAGAATGGAAATTTCCCTATGACTTTCTCTTTTACAGTTTGTTTGCTCCCATAAGTCAGATGGCAACACAGAAGGGGCGGCTGGCGAAGGTAATCTGGAGGGAGAGGCCAACACTATCTTCCTTCCACCCTCCCCTCCACGAAAGTGTTCATCATTATCCATACTTCTCCTAGCTCAACCAAATGCATGTAGGCCTAACTGCACCCTGGCATAGGGGGCTGAAAAGATCTCCAACAGAACTGTTAACGGGGCTGCTCAATCACTGTTCACTATTATGAGTTCAGCATTATGCAGCGCACAAAGGTCAAAAACAATATATTTTCAGTCACAATTTTATATGGAATCCTAGCAATATCTTACCAACGCCATCTGAGAAACCCACCTGCAACACCAAATGAATTTTTTTTCCTTATGAGAGATCATTTTCATTTGACTCAGATCTTTCTGTGACTTGACTTTCAAGTTCAGCTTTAGCTCCTCCCTCATTCACCACTTGTGTCTCAGATCTTGGTTTTGCCTGCCCCAGTTCCTCATTATTTTCTGGTACCACCTGCTGGTTATTTGTTCCTTCTGCTGGGTCATGTTGATTTAATTTGTCACCAGATTCCAATTTAGCTTCTTTCCCATTTCCTGCTTGCACTGGCTGCTTTGGGTTAAGTTGTGATGGGTCCTTAACACTCTTCACTACCTCCTGGAGATTATACTTTCTGAACAACATATAATCTTTGACAACACTCAGGCAACAGACAGCTTTAATTATTTCTACTACCACCGTGTACTGTGGATTGGTAAGATCCACTTTATTTTCCAAATTGAGGCTGCCTACTATTCCTGCCAATTCTTTGATAACTTCTTCTCTATTCATGTGACTGTTATTTCGAGATTTATATACAATCTGAAATGTCCCTTTGTTTGGAGCTTTAAACCAGGGTTCCAAAAATGTTTCTGCATATTTTTTCATATCTTCTAAGAAAGCCTTGCATGTGCCTGAAATGGGTAACATACGTAGAATAACCCGAGTCTTCTTCTTCTTCTTGGTTTTGTACATATCCTGGAGAATATGATGTACCAATTTCTCAGGTTCTATTCCAAGTGTCCTGATGAAGACTACGTTATTTGCTCCACTCTCCACTGACTGGAATCTTCTTAGCTTCATCTCTGTTGATGCTTTAATGTCACCAACTTCTTTCTTCAAGGCAGCCTCCATGTCATCATCTTCTCCCTCACTTCCAGAGGGCTGCTGCTCTTTGTCCGTAAACTTTTCCGGCCCATACATGTCGTCGCCGTACTCGTCGAGCAGGCTGTAGGCCTCCTCCACGCATTTGCGTTCGTTCATGTTGCAGGTAATGAGAATGCCCTGTAGCCCGGGTTCCAACTGCCGGGGCCCGCCGCCGTCGCAGCGCCGAGCCCGCTTGGCCTGCACATACTGAGCTTTGCCTTTGCGCTTTCCGCCGCCAGACTGGGGAGGCTGCTGGACGGGGCTCGCCATTGCGCGTGAGAACTGAGGCTAGCGAGAAACGTTGTTTCTCCACTCTTCCCGGCTTCCTCGCCTCTGCTGGCTGGACATGGGTTTAAAACAATTGAGGAAAACCTAACTGAAGTTCTCAAAACACAGTAGGAATTGGTGGTCTAGAGTCCGTGGAGAGGTCAGATGTAGAGACATCTCCCTGGGAGTCACCAACACAGAGAAAGCACTAAAGTGATTGTATCCAGGAGAAGCTTAGGAGTAAAGCCAGCTGCTAAAGAGGAAGAAGAGCTGGTAAAAGCCATTAAGAAGACGCTCTGTGGCACTGGCCCTGTGGTTACACAAGTCACATCATGGAAAACTATCAGATAGCTGGGTGTTTGTTTGGATGGATCTAGGCATATCTGACAACTTTAAGACAAAGCATTTTCTTTTCTATTTTTCTTTTATTTAGAGTTGGTTCCTGAGTTTTATTCATCTTCTTAAAAACTGACGATTATGTTGATTCATGGTGCCTCTGTTAGTGCTGATTTTTTTCCCTTAAGTTAAAACTAGTAGAACAATTAGCAGTCCCAATCTTCCATCTGGAGGCATTTTAGGACAAACAGTAGCTCATTAGAGAGTTATTTTATTCAAAAGAAACAGGATAATAAGGTCAAACAATTTTGCAATTGTCTTCAACTCATTTCCCTTAGATACAATGTAATAACCTCTTCCTACAGACCTACTGCTTTGAAATTTTTTAAAATAAATGTTTGAAATCTTATAAGAGGTGAAGGAAACTTCAAGCAAATAATCTCAAAGGCCTATTAACATTTAACCTCTTAATATTTTGTGGTGAAAAGAATTTGCATGGGCAGTTGTTACAATTATGATTCCCTGAAACCCTCGGGGGCCCTTATATTACTGTGGGGCTACAGATTTTCAAAATACCATTTTTATAATAACCCTAATCAGGAAACAAAATTACTTATGCTTCACTGTATTTTAAACATGGCACTATTTCACCTCTAATGTAATCAAATATTGAGGTGTTATATATAATTATAAGCTTTAATTCTATATTATTGATTGTACCATTTATATTCCCTAAGCATGGACAAGAAGGGAATATTCACCTTTTATTTGTCAGCAAATTAAACACACACACACACACACACGCACATACACACACACACACAACCATTATTAGAAAAAATCTATACCAAATCATTTTATGTTACTTTGAATCAGAATGATTTTATTTCTCTGCCAAGGGAATGTAGCCAACTTCAGCTGTGCATTAAGAATAATGGGCTAGCAAGATAGCAAATTCCAATTTCCTACGATCAGAGAATCTTATTACCTTTATCCGCTCCTTCCTTCCTGTTCACATAGAAAGCTAAAAGATGTTTTTCAGTTTGAATTTGCTTAGCTTTACATTCTCCTAAGTGGAAGGTGATGTTCTGGGGACTGGCCAAGCACTAACCGCATCTAAGAAATGCAATTCCAAAGCCCAAGTTTATTTCTAGTTGCTGTTGAATTTCCCCATTTGTTTTTAAATGTGCAGATTGCAAAGTAGCATATTGTTCATGACAACTTTGCACAATGGTGGAGATCTGCAGATGGTGTTTTTTCAAATATGATAAATGCCTAATTTAAGGCTGATTTGTGGCAATCAGGACAATGCTGCAGGCACTTTGGGCTCAGAGATGTCTTGATAGTAGATCCAGGGCAGTGGGTGGGCTCAGACACATGCATGAGCTTGTGACACAACACACCAAATGTTACCCACCGTAACTGTTAAAGCATTCAAGCTGGAAGAGACCATCATTCTTATAAATGAGCAGATGGAAGTCCAGGAAGGGTAAATGATATGGTCGAGACCTTTGGGGCTGGTACTGCCCCAGGGTGAGACTATTGAACGAGAGCAATATGATCTGTTTTGAGAAGCACCAGGTGAACAACAATGTTAAGACTTGAATTTTGTAGAAAAGTGTAAGCCTGATTTGTTTTTATAATCCGGGATAGATTCTTATATATGTAAATATCAATAAGTGTTTGTAGAATGGAAATGAATTTAAATGATTTCAAGTACTCTGAGCCATCTGTACCCTTGGCTAATATTGGTCCTTTGACAATGGCTTTGTCTTATTCTGCCTCTAGTTAACATCCAGTATATTTGCCCTGAGTCCTACATACCTTCCTACTGGTACTAAAATGCTATTGGGCATGTATTTATTTGATCTTATTAAGAGAATTACATTAATTGGATTAAAAATGGTGTTTTATTTTCCTAGGGATTCAACCACAAGGTGAAGTTGTTAGAAGAAAGTGTACTCCAGACTCTGGAGTTCCTTAGTATTCAAAGAAAGAGTTAAGAATCAGGGAGGTTGAATGGCTGCCTCTGGACCACAGAGAAGATGAGTATCTTTTTCCATGTGAGGGTTAGATTCATCTAACACATTTCTCCGAAACTCTGCTGGAAATGTTTACATGCAAAAATCTTGCTTAACAATTTCTAAGTCCCTCACTTTATAGACTAGGAAACCGATGTCCAGTGAGGGTAAAGCACAAGTTAAAAGGGTGCCTGGTTCACAGGAGGTAAAATTGGAATATAAATCAAGATCGCCTGATTTCCTGTCCCTTTCTTTTTTTACTTCACCATGAACCCCTTGGCTAGAGTGGGAAATCAATCCTCTTACACGAGTTGAAATCATCTCTTAGTATAAAGGACTACATATATTTACTAGCTTTGGTAGTCAAGTGTATCCCAGTATGGTATTAAAAAAACTATGTAATTTTTAATTTAGAAAAAAAAGCATTTATGTGGATGTGGTACATTTTCCATATTCTTTGGACTACCATCAATTCATTTAATTGTTCTATTCATTTGTTGAACCCCCATAATAAGTCACACACACCTTGCTAGGTGGGGGGTAGGGGGCGGGATTTAAAAATTAAGTTTAGTCCTTGATGTCATGGGATTTATAGAAAGGAGAGAACAGACTGTTGGGATAAGAATGTTTGAGGGAAAGCCTCTAGAGATAAGACTAGAGATAAATTAAACAACAGTGATGATATATAATGAAATAAGAAAGAGGTTTTAACAGGGATTTTTAGGTAGTTTAGGATGAGATAGGCATTTAGGTGGTTTTACTATTTGGAAAAGGATGAAATTATGTGCAATAATTCTTGGAAGATATTTTGAGAAAGATATTCAAAAAGGTAGATTGACTGTAATACACATCTGGCATGAATTTCACGTTCTTGGTGATCTCCACAATTCCATGGTTCTCTGATGACTATCATATTATTTTGAGGTAAATTTTTGGTTTTTAAAAAAGCCCAGCCTACCTGTAATATATTTCCAAACATTCACCAACAATCAAAACTTTCATGAGCTATTTCCTTCTTTGTTCCTTCCACTTTTCCTTTGTCATTAAGGGTATGCTTCAGTGATAGAATTATTTCATGATTGAGAAAGATGTTGAAAGAAAAGAGGGCTGGTGGGTAAGAATTGTTTGTAATGTCTCCTTCCCAGTTCTGCACTCTCATGATAACACTCTAGTTTAGGGTTTGGCTCGTTGGAGGAGAAGTCACATAAAAAGCACCTTATGCAGTGTGGTGGGTTAACGGTGCCACAAATTCCTTACCCCTCCTCCCCTTAGCTCTTAGCTTTTGGCCTGTTGATTTGCTTTGACTGCCATCTTGGAAGTTCCAGCCCACTTGAGCTGTCAGATGACTGCAGTCCCAACAGTACCACACGAAGCAGAACCACTCAGCTGAGCTCAGTTAAACCCACAGAGTCAGGAAGGGGAATGATTGTTTTAAGCTACTGAGTAGTGGGGTGATTTGGTATACAGTGATGACTAAAAACAGGTGAAACCAGAAGCATGCGTATAAAGAGCATGTGAAGGGAAAGAGGTCATGTTCACAGAACAAAAATGAGTTTCCCTGAGGACAGAGAATTATCTTACATGCATATTTTCTGGCCAGTTATGGGTACTAGATAAAGGTGCATGAGTCACTGAATGAACCTGGAACATTTCTTTCCGTTCTTCCATTCATGAAATTCTTACTTATCCTTTAAGATTTAAGTAAAAATTTGGCCTCTCCATGAAGTATTCTCTACTGCAATTTATATACACCTCTGTTTTTCATATCTATTTTTATACCAATAATCAATGACACAAGTTGCTATGCTTTCTTAATGTCTAATTCCTGTATGTGTATTATTTTTTTCTTTCCAACCAGCTCCCCAAATCCTTGAAGGTAGAAGCCTGTCCTTATCCTCAGTCATTATCTTCTTTTGGCTCTAACATGGTGCTGGCCTCATTAAATCACTGTTTGTTGCTAATACCCAAGGGACCCAATTCAATACTAATTCAACAAAATTATGCTCACATGGAATACTCAATATATTTGGGAGGTAGTTTGATCCATTTAGTTTTCAAATATTGAGGAGTGTAGAAATATATGTTGGTATATTCTGGAAGTGGTTCCAGTTACCTAACTTCAGCAACCATTTTAATTTACCTCAAACTCCTGAGGTTCCACGAAACATTATGAGAACCCTTAATAAGTGAAGTAGAAGCCTGGTGAGTCAAATAAAAATAATAGCTTTACACTTGACCTTTAGTAAGTAAAGAATTCTCAAGTAGATAAACTTGCAGTGGTTCTATTTCATTAGGTTGACTCAGTGATGCATTGACTAATGGTTGTTTCAGCAAAGAAAGCCGTAACTAACAAACAGGGGTTCTTAATACTGGCCTCCAAGGTCCCAGGCTTTCCACAAAGGCAAGCAGTGCACATTTTCCTTCAAATGGAAGGAAGAAAAATAAAATCAGAAAGCTCCTTTTGCCATCTAATTCTGAATCTTGTTTAGCTACACACAAGGCCCCCAGGAAGGTATTAGTATAAATAGATATCAGGTAATAAAAAAATCAGGGTATAATCCTGTGAGATACTGAATGGAAAGAGAAAGGTTTGTTCACAACAATTTAAACAACTTATAATATTTGTGCATTTCTTCCCAAGCATACTTCTCCCCTGCCCCCTTCCTCATTACAAGAAAATTAGAACAGACATATTTCAAAGGCCCTCAACGTAGGACAGCTGTATTCTGCAGTGAATACCAGGGAAACCACAGAATAATTACAAAGAAAATACCTAAGCCAAAGCCAATCAAAACAGCCCCTACGGGTTTCTACAGGCTTCCTTCAGACCTGATTCTTCCTAAAAGCGGGGATGCTTTATGCAATCTACTGATAAAAAATGAGACAGACAAAAATCCTATTGACTCCCACATGCTGCTCCAGTTTAGACACAGAAGCACATCATCTACTATTAAATAGGAATTTTTCTTTATAATATGGTTCAATTATCTGTCCATTTCACTGTTCTATAAGCTTCTATGAATAAAACACATTATTTCTAATGAAAGTTGGAAGAGCAGACAGATGAATGAGTTTTCAAACATGCATGCTTTCAAACAAGGCCAGATTCTAACATATGATGTCACCTTCTAAACATCAGTTTGTCTATTATGAGCCCTTTCTCTCCAGGATGCTTTTTGAAACAAATCTCATTTTACTATCCTATTGTGAAATGTTTTTAGATTAAGCAGGATCCACTTATACCATTTATCATTTCTCTTAGTATGGTAGAGAGGTAGAATAACTGGGGTGTTTTTTTGTTTTATGAGAAACTGATTTTGATTTTCATCTCACACCCTGCTCAAACTCTTATTACAGCTAGAGAAGCAGGAGGAAAATTAATGTTAGAGTCTAGGAGAGGGTGACCTGGTGACTACTCTAATCTGAGTCTGTCATTTGATGACATAATAGGTAAGAAAACATGAGAGTGGGGGTCAATTTTTCTAACCAACTAGGCAAAGCTTGCATACTCTTGAGCCAATCACTAGGGATTTCTGAGTCATGTGGTGTTAGAATTAATAACTGTAAATATAGTACATTGAATGTCAGATATTGTGTAAGTTATGAAATAAAAGATAACAAAGCCTATTGCAGAGATGTGTGTGTGCCCCAGTGTAGATGTAGCTGGAACAATTAGGGGAAGGAAAGCAGTAATAATGCCTGTCTTAAAGCTGAGATAACTGAAATTTATATATTAAGTAATTTGGTTGGTTAACACTGATACCAAACTGCTTGCTTTTAACACCACCCACTGCTATCTCCATCAAGTTATGATTAATGATTTGGGGAAGGGAATCTTAACTGTACACATCAGTTTCATCCATGAAACCATCCAGAAGAAGCCTTGAATCACAAGAAGGCTGGGTCTTTTGGCATCAATATTCCTCAACACTGTTGCATGAAAGATGGTGATCTTCACTGAAGAGTTTGTCATTTACATTATTGGAAAAGTCACTCTATTCTGGGTTACGCTGACTGAGTGAGAATGAGCTACATTTTGACCATGGATTTGCTTTTATGGAATCCCACGTGTATGTCAGAAATCCATGTCAGGGAAATGGGTATTGCATGGTTTAAACCGACTTCAACTTTTTGTTCTTAGCTTTTGCTAGATGGATTCCAACTAAACACAGGCATATTATATGTTCTTTTCCCATATCACAATGCTGACCAAGTGACAATTACTCTAGGATGGATTCAGATGAATGGTTTTTCACTTATAAAAGAAAAATAAATCCCTTTCTAGAGATCTGAAAAATATTGTGAAACAGAATTGGGGTGGGGGTGTGGAGAGAGAGAATTTAGTCCTGGATTAAATGTGATACATATTTTTTAAATTTAAAATGTTAGGAAATAAATACTTTATCTTATGAAACTTGCCTCAAAGAAGATATTAATGAAAAGGTAATGTGCAGGATGAATACTGCTAAAATTTCTACCTTGACATGAATGGATTCATGAACTACTGTACTGTCGGTGGCCTACTGTAAATGCTCTATCGTTGTCAGCAACCTTTCTTTTTGGGGGGACCATTGTGCTTTCTCTTATTAAGCACTAAAACTTAGGAGGTAAATTAACTTCTATAATCCTTCACCAGCATTCAAAATCATCATCAGTTTGAACACCACCAATGGTCTAAATTTATAAGTGATATACATAGGAAAACCTGGATTAAACCTTTGAATTGCTGCTTCTCCACTATTTGGTCTTCTTTATCTTTCCCATTAGAATCATTGTTAGTCTAGCAGTCTTAACTAATTCGGAGAAAACATCAGTGGAAGATCAATGTATGAATCCCTTATGGCCTATTTCGTGTTAAAATGTTCCTTTTATGAAACACTCTTCCCAGAGATTTAGAATGTGTTATTGCCACAGTTTCAGAGTGACCTGCAAAAATGCTCAGTAAACAATGCAATTTCTTCCCTAACGGCATGAATCAAACGTATGCTGGATACAATTTTTTTTTTTAACGTTAATTATAACATGAGATTAGCTGAACAGAACTTGAACTCAAACAGGAGATGCTTGCAAGTCCCAAAGGGTCATAATTCATATAAATCTATTCTGCTTTTAACCAGAGAGAAAATAAAAAATTCATTGTCTCTTTTGCCTCAGCCCCTTCACCTCTTCTTTGGGTTGACTTTGTTCTCTGTGTTGTGCGTATTTGCCATGGAGACCAATACTGAAACAGTTTTGGGGACATGGAATTGGGCTAATACCCTGGTATGTTCATTGCATAGACTGACAGTAGGAGTTCCATCAGGAAGAGAAGCGTTCCAATGTCCTGATTGCAAAGGTACAGGAGTTGGGTAGATAATTTTTTTTCTATCGAATGCCTACTATGTACAGGGCCACTCTAGGGTACTACAGCTTCATACTAAAAATATATCCCTTTTTGTGTACAACAACTTCAAGGGTAATTTTTTTTTTTTTAAAGATTTTATTTATTTGACACACAGAGAGAGAGCACAAGCAGGCAGAGTGGCAGGCAGAGGGAGAGGGAGAAGCAGGCTTCCTGCGGAGCTGGGAGCCTGACGTGGGGCTCGATCCCAGGACCCTAGGATCATGACCTGAGCCGAAGGCAGCCGCTTAACTGACTGAGCCACCCAGGCACCCCTCAAGGGTAAATTTAAAAGATCTAAAACATCTCTTTTTACTTCCTTTTTCCTACTTACAAAGGATCCTCTTAACCCCTTTCCCTGGCTTATCACATCCTCCCTTATCACCAGGTTAACAGAAATCTAGGCAAGTTTGACAGTCAAATATGGAAGTGTGTGCGTAAACATAAATCTCTTTATGTGCACGGATACTCAGAAACGAAGAGAAAGATCTGTGAGTTAAGAGATAATAACAAAGCCTATTTCAAGGATAAGAGACTGGTATCTGAGGATAGGTGTAGCTGGAGCAGGTAGGGGGAGGAAAAAACATCAAATGAAAGTTGAAGAGAAATAGTTTATTAGACTTATTTCAGGGGACGATTAAGGCAGAGCTCATTAAAATTCCTTTAGTCTTTCTTCTCATTTATTTTTTCACCATAGGCATGTGAACTTATGCTAATTATATGGTAGTTTTATAAATATTGAGCAAGATTTTCTGGCTAAATGGTCAAAAGTACTTTGATTCTAAATTGGACAACTTTGAGGTTACATTAACTCTTTCATGACACTGAAAGAGACACAGGATTATGAGTTCTCCACTACCCATTCATGTTGTTGCTTCCCAAAAACTTTAAGCATGTTTCAATTTGCTTCTCAAGAAGTGAATTACCATAATTCCCTCATTGGGAAGTTCGGGCATTCGGAAGTTCTAACTCAAAAATCCAAGTCACTCACGTAACTCTGACCCATATTTAACTTCATTTTTTTTTAATGTTTTATTTATTCATTCATGAAAGTCAGAGAGACAGAGAGAGAGGCAGAGGCAGAGGGAGAAGCAGGCTCCCCGCCTAGCAGGGAGCCTGATGCGGGACTCAATCCCAGAACCCTGGGATCATGACCTGAGCCAAAGGCAGACGCTTAACCATCTGAGCCACCCAGGCGCCCCTAACTTCATTTTTAATGATCTGAAACAGACAAGCTTTCCTAAGGAACTTCATCCAAATCTTCAACTTCATGAAGTAGTCACCTGGGGAACTTAGACATTGATAGACCAAGATATTAAACAGTCAAATTAACAGCAATTTTTGCTATTCCAGGGGTAGCAGTTAGGACTATGCTAGACTTCCGGTAACCAAATATATAATCAACAGTGGCTTAAACATATTTGGGGTCATTCTTTTCATATAAAAAAGTCAGAGTTAAGGGGTTGCTTGCATGGTTGATTGATACTTGATTGATAATCAAGCCAGCCTGGACCCAAGTTCTTATCATAAGAAGAGATTCTTATCATTCTCTTCTTATTGCCTCAGTGTGTTCCCATTTTCCCTTATATCTAGTTATCTCATGTTATGAGATCACTAGAGCATTTCCAGACATCACATACCATGTTCATGGCAGTAGGAAGGAAGGGGGAGTGAACACCATTCCCAGAAAATGTCCAGTTCTGTATAACATGGTCAATCTAGGGAAGACTGGGAAAATAAGTATCTCTTTAGGGCCGGGTATAGTGCTTTCTTGAACAAAATCAGGATTTTGTCTGCAGGGAAGAAGGGGAAAGTGGGACTGGATAGACAACTAGGAGTGTCAGGTGAGCTATGGTAAAAACCAACTCCTCAAAGGTAGAAATGGGGTGCTGCAAAGGATTAGAGCCTCCCTCTTTGTCCCCACTTTATAGTCCCTCCCTTCTTGAGGTTCACTTACAGTCTAGTTGTGTATTTCTAAGAAACTGTGGTCCCACAGCTAAGAAATCCCAAAAATATTCCTAAACTCCCTAACAGAACTATTCAGTGATTGACAACTGATGAACAGCATTGAACAGCCTGGAGTCTTTTCACATATACCTGTAAGCACACAGATGCAGGTATCAGAGGCTGGAAATCTATACTCACCAAAGACATCCACCATCTGGTTATCACTGTGGTGTGTTTTAGATTAAAGGAGCTTATTTTCCAATATCCTTTGAAGAACAGGTGGTTGTCCTGACCTTCCATCATAGAGAGATTTCCCTTTTTATAAATGGCAACTCAAATTGTCCCATCCTATTTTTTTTTGTTACTCTCTCCTAAACTCTTCACAGAAATGCCCCAAATCTGTTCAAGTTTCTGCTTCTGCTCTCAAAATAGCTATAAGGAAGTTGACTTCTCAAGGACAGAACTCTTCCCAAGGACCTCTTCAAATGAGGCAACCAGACTTCTAAAATATCACTTGGAACAAGAGTAGAACAGCTCTTTAAAAATATATTAGAATTTTTTGACAATAAAAAATAAACTTCAGTGGTGATTTGACTGAATAAATATGTGTGCATAAATTAATAAACAATGAAATATGATACAGTGAGACTGATTTTCTTTCTTTGAAACATTTTTAAGAATGTGTTCATATGCATTTTCAATTTTAAAAAGGTAGAGGAAATCTTTACATTTTATCCGCTTTAAAGGTTCTCTTGAAGGACAGAGGAGACCTTTATTGAGTCTTACTCCACTGTGGCACACTCCAATTAGGATAAATCCAGCATTATAAGCAAAGTCTGCACTTTTCCATAGAATTTTCCTGATTTCTGAAATTTTGCTTTTTTCTTTTTCTTCCTCAATTTTTCCTTCTCCTCTTCCTCTTTCTTTTTTTTTCCTATTCCAGTAAATATCCTTCTATATAATAGGCATTTCACAATAGGTTACCTGATGACATTGCACTATTCTATAAATCTTTCATTAATTCAACAGAAATTATGGAACATACATGATCTAAATTATGGCTGAATATGGAAAATCGTCCCCCATCGTAGAAACCTTCTCTAATTTCCCGTGTTTTGTGCCATCTCTCTTTCTTCAACTTGAAATAGTTTGTTTTGACAAAGAGCAAATAAGAGAGTTAAAGACCGATTTACTTTATATTTTCATGTCCTGTATTTTAGGTAATTTCTAAATGTAGTTATAGGGAATTATCACCAAGAAGGAAGATAAAATTTCAGTGTAAGTCCATAATACATGTAATTCATAATTATAAAAATTAATAGTATATATTTTGACTATGTCCTTTTAAAATTTTATTTGTTGTTGTTGTTGTTTATAAACACCAAAACAGGCCCTATCCCATCTATGAAAATTTGTAGGCCTTTTGGACCAGAGTAATTATATTTATCTCTAAATTCAATATTTGCCTTTCATTTGACAATTAACCATGTGATATCTTTTGTCTGAATTATAATTTCTAATATCATAAATATTTTCATGTATTCCTTATCTCCAATTAGACTGCAAAACTCACAAAATATTCTTATTTTCCTCAGTGCTCTATGTACCCCCCATAGGCTCTTGATTGATTACAAACTGGTTTTCCCAAAATTAAATGGTAGGTAGACTTCTCCTTTAAAAATGACAATCCTGTTAAGTGCATTTGGAAATTACCTGATACAGGAAACCAATATCTAATGTAAATCAATCTTTGACTCACTTCCTTAGAGGATTTTCACCATGAACTTCCTTTCAGCTCTTGAGTTTTACTTTCTGCTGAGATTTCAAGTTTTTGAATTTTCTGCCCAGAGCTCATTGTGCATTCACTTCATCAATACTCAGTCTCAAGGAATCAAGGAGCCAGCCAATAATTACCATCCCTAACCAACGGAAATCAGGCCCACATTTCTTGATGTCTGCGAAATTATAAGTACAGCTGTAGATCTGTGTTTCCTCCAGAAAATATGATAATGCATATTGTGTGATACTAGTAAAATTTAAGTACAAGATGAAATGTTTCTGAAATTCTTCAGAGTTAAGATGTCCATATTCTCACAGGAAGTAGCCTTGATTTTGCCAATCTGGTCTTATTTATTAGGTTCTGTAGAAATCTACAGCCAAGATTGTAATTGGCAGGCACCCAATATAGATACCACAAACACACTCATAAAAATATAAAACTATAAGAAGATGTCTTTGCTACACAAACTGGTAGGAAAAAGTTGGAGATAAAGAGAGTTTATCTATATAATTAAGTGTCAGAAAAAAATAACACAAAAGGGGCCAGTTGATCTGTTCCTTTCTTCCAATTTGTAGCTCATACACCACCATCATCTCTAAAGTGCCTATCTGTATCAGGACACTATTCATTAATATCAAGTGACTACAATATCTTAAGCTGATCCACACAAAGTTTCTGATATAACATCTCTTTTGACATTTAATTCTAAAACTAAAAGTTCATGCCTCAGTGGACTATGTGATACATTAATAACTTCTGTCAGAATGAAACTAATAATTTTTAGATCATTTTGATAAGAATGATTCTTCTTTCATTCTCTTTGATCATCCCTTTTATGAAAAAACCAAAAAATTGCTAAGCACTTAAATCATAAAAATTGAAATATCTCTAGTATGAATCAAACCGCTCAGTATCATCCAAAGTCTCAGACAAATATCATACGTAAAATATTTTCATTTTATGAGTCCAATGTGAAGGGAATGGGTCTTCACTCTGTGTAGGAAGGCAGCCAAGTGCTTTACCAACATCTTTTAAAATTTGGATTTCATTCTATTATAATCAGACTGATGGTCTGCGTAGTGTGCACAATGCATTCTACATCTACAAAATGGTTATGTCTAAAAATTCCATCCCCTCCCTTTTCTGTGATAAAGATTTGTTTTCTACATCATCAATAGCTGAAGCAATGCTCACCTGTGATCATCTGTTCTTATTATAAAACAGTAGATTTTGGCAGAATTTTTGAGCATTGAGCTTGTCCAAACGTTAGAACACCTGTTTGATCATCCTTACCAAACCAGACCCTTCAGATGCTTGAGTGTGGGTGGGAAGTTAGGCATAGGGAAGGTAGGGTTTCACATTTTTTTTTTTTTCAGAATTGGGATATATCAAATAAATGAAATAATTTTTTCAGTTGATGATTATTCATCCTCTACTGTTAGAAAAATGTTACTGTACCAAGCATTGAATATTCTGATTAATATAAAAACATCTATAGTTAAATGGGGAAAATACACAGATATATTTTTTGATCACCCACACATGCAGATATTGTTATTACCATTTACTGAATAAATATCTTGTTCCTAGAGCAGTGTCAATGCATAGTGGGTACTCTATATGCAGGTGCTTAATAAAGAAAAGTGTGTTTAATTTTCATAAGGCAGTGGAATTTGTATTAATATTTGTATTAATATTTCCATTTTACAGATAAGTAAGACTGAGGCTAACATAATTTGCAGAACTTTGACTCAGCAATTCCTTCTGACATCTATTTATGTGATTTTCCATTAGACAATGTGATTAACTCGGTCTCAAACGTGTTTCCTCTACTAGTAACTTTTCACTAGATCCTAGAGAGACTAGCACTACCAAAGCAGGGGAGTATCTGTTTGGAAAGGCTAGCCAGAGGAAGTGACTTTTGAATAGTTTTGAAAGCAGAAGCAACATGTTTGAGAAGTAGGAGTAAGCAGAGGAGGTAACGTGACTCCTCAGAACCAGTGTTCACTATAGCAGCGCCACAAGCATGCAGTGAGAAGAGGTATTTCTATTTATGTGAAGGCAGGAATAATTGGTAGAGAGGTTTGAAACCTACAATTAGGAGCTTGGATTTGGTACAAAGCAGAATTGGGAAAGTGATTGATGTGATTAAAGCAAGAGTGGCAGATGAGTGCTGTTGCCCAGTGAAGAGTAGATGGGCAGGCGTGGGGCTCCTGGCTGCCTGGAGGGCTGGCCCAGCAGGACCCAGCCCAGCCCAGCCCAGCCCAGTCACTGAATCTGGATTGAGCCAAGACTGAGAAATACTACTGAGGTAGAATCTACAAGTTTGAGCCACAGTCTCCTATGCTCTTCAAAAGCCCTGATAAGTGACAAAGCTCCTCATTTTGTCTTTTTCCTTAAAACATAATCTTTTCAGTGTCAGTACATCACAGTTGTTCATGAACTAAAGCAGAAGATTTTATTCCTATTTTGTCATCCAAGCAGGTGCAAAGCAAGCAAGAAGAGGGGTTATTTGAAAAGTAAAAATAATATAATTGTTAGAATTGTATAGAAATTTAAAGATTATCTTGTCTAGCAGTTTCATTTTCTTTTTCAAACAGGAAATTGGAACTTAGAAAGGTTTTTTTTTTCTTTCATGTATCCATTTAGCACAAACTCTGGAGTCAGATTCATTAATTTGCATTCTGTCTTTCCATTTGTATCTGGGTAACTTTAGAAAAAAACATTTTATTTTCTCAGTTTCTTCACCTATAAAATAAAGATAAATATAATGCAATAATCATACTCTGGAGAAAACATTATTTTTCCAAGGCACAATCGCACGGTGATTAATGAGATATGGTCTGGAGCAAAACTGCTTGGGTTTAATCCTCAACTCAACCACTCACAAGCAACAAAAACTTGGACCTGCTGCCTAATCTCCCTGTGCCTCAATTCCCATCTCTGTAAAGTGGGATATGTATCTCTATAATGTTAAATGAGAAAAGACAATGTATATATTTCATCAGACTTCACCTCAAGCTAACAGTGCTGATTAAATGCTAGCTATAACTAGATAGAAAGCATGTGCTCAGAGTTAGAGAAAACCCAAAGGTTGGTGATCATTTTGTATGCTTGTTGGTAGTTTGCTCATGAGGAGTAGGGGTGGGAGGGATGAAGAGTTACATAGAGGCTTCATGAAGAAAGATCTTGTTAAATGCACTGCCAAGTTCTCTGAATTTTATCTTGAAGGTGGTGAGGCACAGTGAAAGGATTTTAATCAGAAGGATGGACAGATTAGGATCTCCTTGTCAAATACTGATGGATGCCCTCTAGACCCATTCTGTCTGATATATAAAGATGCTATAACACCTTTACCTTTTGTCCAGGCTGTTTCCCCTTTTCGTACCAGATGATAAGTCCATTGAGGGAAGTGATCTGGCAATTTCCAGTATCTGTTATGATGCCTGGGAGAAGTATGTACTCAATAAATATAGAATAGATGGATGGATGGAAAAGACAAAGCAAAAATTCACTTAAAAGGCTTTTTTTTTTCCTCCTTAATTCATGTGACTGAATAAGGATCTAAAGGTGTTAGTGGCAGGAGACACAGTAAGGGGATAGGTTCAAGAGATATTTGAGTAAGAAAATTGACAGGTGTTGGAGCTAGAGACTGCTTGAGTTGTAGGCAAGAAGAAGAAAAACTTAACTATGATCTTCAGATTTAGAGTTTGGTCAACTCAGTGGATGATGGTAATATTCACTAAGAGTGAATATCCAGGGGTAGGTTTGCAGGTGTAGATAATGAGTTTACTTCTGAACAGGTCTAATTTAAGGAACCTATGGATCAAATGAAGGAAGAACAGGTCTTTCATCTATATAAGGCATTTAAAAAACCCAAACAAACCAATAACTAGTAGAACGTTAAAACAATTTGTACATTATGATTTTTTTGACAGTTTATAAAATCAAAGAATATATTTTTCTTGACTGTCTGGAATGCCCTTAAACCCATCTTTTTTTCTGGAAATGATACCCATCCACAGTGGCCTACACTGAACAACAAATCCTTTGGGAAGCCTTGTCACACCTTTCCAGATATAATGAACACACGCATAGTATATGATTTTACTTTGTCTTTAGCATTTGTACCAATGTATTCAAGTATTTGTATTCACCTTCTTTTAATATATACAAGATAGTATGATGATAAATATCATAAGTTTTGGAATCAGACAGATAAGGTCTTTAAATCTCAACTGCATCACCTATGATATGAGTGATCTAGGAAAAGCAGTTTGCTCGCCCTTATCCTCAGTTTTTCTCATATGTAAAATTCAAAGGGAACTCCTACCACAAAGGGTTGAAACCCTCCACCTGCTTTTTCCGTCCTACTCAGCATGATGCTCTTACCTCTGCTCCAGCCACATTGACCCCTTCTCTGCCCTGTGATAACCCAGGCATGCTCTCTCCCCCTAGAGTGCTTTTCCCCCAACTGTCTGTATGGCTAACTCCTTCACTTTTTGCAAATAGCTTCACAGAATCCTCTTCTGTCATAGGGCTGTAATAGGGAGGAAAACTCTGCTGAGTCTAATATGAAACATGCATGCATATTGACAAAGGCTGGAAGGAAATTTTTCCAAAGGAAATTATATCAGGGAGGAGAATTATGTGTAAAATGTTCCCATTATACATTATCGCTTTTGGTGTAGTTTTGATATTTGAAATGCAATTAAAAGTTCAATTTCTCGGTGAGATGTTCCCTGGGTCACCTATGTAAAAATTTCAGTTCCACACAGCAGTACTTCATATCTCTCATCTCTGCTTTAGCTTTTTTCTCTTTAGCATTCATTACAATCTAATGCACTATATATTTTACTTATTTATATGTGTATACCAAATAGGAAAGTACACTTCTCGAAGACAGAGATTTTTT
Source organism: Mirounga leonina (assembly GCF_011800145.1). Taxonomy (NCBI): domain Eukaryota; kingdom Metazoa; phylum Chordata; class Mammalia; order Carnivora; family Phocidae; genus Mirounga; species Mirounga leonina. Next base: position 10,571,441 of record NW_023270442.1, read on the forward strand.
TTGTCTGTCTCGTTCACTGTTATATCCCCAATACTTAGAGTAGTGCCTGGCATGTAGTTAGCACTCAAAAAATATACAGTTGACCCTCAAACAACATGTGTTGAAACTGCATGAGTCCACTTACATGCAGTTTTTTTTTCAATAAACAGAGTACAGTACTATAAAAGTGCTTTCTTAATGATTTTCTTAATAACGTTTTCTTCCTCTAGTGTATTTTATCATAGGAGTACAGCGTATAATGCAGATAGCATAGAAAATATGTGTTATTTATGTTATCAGTAAGGCTTCTGGTCAATGGTAGGCTGTTAGTAGCTAAATATTTTGGGAGTCGAAAGTTACCCACAGATTATCAGCTATGATGAGGGTCGATGCCCCTAACACCATGGTTGTTCAAGGGTCAACTGTATTTTGAATGAATGAATGAATTACATATGTAAATTGCTTAGAATAGTTTCTGGCATGTAGCAAGCATTCATGAAGTGGCGGCTGCTCTCTGAATTTTGCTAATATTTTACATGATCTTTAGAAATCATGAAATATATTGTATTCATTACCTTATTACTTCTACTACTGCAGATAATTAATGGATGAGTGAATGAATGAACTACACAATCAAATGTACAGGTTAGTTACTTGGGTCATGATTGGTGATGTCCTGTTGCCACCAAATCAACACTCCAGGGCTGGAGAAAGGCTTGGAAGAAGAGTGGGTGCAGCAGAGCACCCTGCATGTCCAAGTAACTCCCCACCTTATACCACCCAAACACTTCTAATGGCTAGGTTATTATGAGTACAATTCCCACTGTCTCTGAGTCTGTGGGTCCCAAAAGCTGAGGCAAAAGGCAAAATCTTTTACCTCTTTAACTTTCTTTGAAAATAAAATTTCCTTCACGTAAATGAGAAATGGATTTAAAGCAATCAGATCATACTTCTTTTGCACGCACGCACACGCACACACACACACACACATATACACGCAGTCTTGACCTGAGAACTTCTAATCTTTTTTCATGCCTTTGTCTCAGTGATTTCTGGCAAGTGTGAAGATACTTCCAAAGTGTTATTAATGACTTAGAAAGTGGGAAGTGTGTCTGTCAAAACTAAGCTTAGGTAGTCTGGTGGCAGGCAGTACCAAGAGGCAGAGTGAACTCCTGAGTTTGAATTACAAAGAACTATTGATCCTGACAGTAAAGCATGCCTGAAAATGAAATTGACATGGAACGAATCTGACATTGAAATATTATCTTAAAATCTTGAAAAGCATGATAGAGAATTCAATTATATAACCAAAGGGAATGGGAGAAAATGAATAAATTGCTGGTGATCTTTCCTTCAAACATGGATTTTTCTGTATAGATCAAGTTCACTTTTACACATAATTAGTTACCCTGGTTTCTCACTTCTTTACTTAATCAATTTCAATAATGATTCAGTTTAATAATTAGAAAGTTTCGAATTCATGTTAAAGCCAAAACAAATCGAGAAAGCTACAGAAGCAATTTGAGTCCAGGTTGCAAAAAAGAACTTTCGTTCAGAACTTGGGTTGAATTAATATGACACCTTGAAAGCACTGGATGTGAATCTGGACTCTGCATCAGAGAGCCATGAACCATAGGCAAGATATTTAATCTCTGCCTTTTAAGTTCTTTAGCTGTAAAACATGAGCATGATAATTCCCACTCTATCATGGCTGTTCTGAAGCATAAAAAAGATATGTTATTGGAACAGGCACATATAAGAAGACTGGCAAAATTCATTTTGACATATGTTTGAATGTGTCATGTATCTTATGGGGTTGAACAATTGTGTAAAACAGGAGAAGAAATGTTTGCAGTTATATTTTATCGATGAAGAAACATGTTCAGATGGGTTAAGTAACTTGCCCTGGACACCAAGCAGAGGTTAAAATTTACAGTCTTCTGATTCTTGGCCTACTGTTCCTCTTAATTCAACTACTAGAAGTAGTTCTAGTTGAATTAAGTAGTGTCATATTAATTCATATGAATATGAATATGTCATATTCATTAATGAATTCATTAATTCATTAATATGAATAGTGTCATATTAATTCAATCCAAGTAGTCTATTCTTGGGTGAAGATTATAAGTATCTTAGTAGGATTTTTTTTTCTGCCAAAGGCCTAGCCACACACTTAATGACCTGTTTGATCAGCAGATATTTTAGAAGATGCTCCCATGTATTAGGTACTATTCCGCCAGCATTCAAGAGTAGAACAAAAATCTCCGCCCCATGAAGTTGTGGTGGAATTGATTAATCCTGTGAACTTTCATGAGTGCTGTCATATCTTAGACACCATCTAGGAACTTAAATATATAACAGGTCCTTGTCCTGACATCATGGATGAGGAAACATACCAAGGAAGGCTGAATGAAGATATGGCAGGTTCAGAACTCAGCAGGCTCAGACATAGTGAAGGGAGAGGGGCTTAGGTCAGCATTAATATATCCAGAAGGTCTTCCCAGGATACTGACTGATGAGCTTGGTCTTGGAGTATGAGAGGATAATTGAATTACCTGAAACCAATGAGCAAGATTCTACCTGGAGAAAGACCTCTCCCTTGCCTTGAAAGTTAGTATGTTTGGTTTAATACCTAGAGAATGGCATACCTGCTGGGTTATTAAACCATGTGAGCTTTATGAAATAATTGGGTTTCTTAATGAAAAGGGAGTTAATTATACTTTTACATAGTATGTTTTTTTAGTGGATTCAGAAATCATGTTGGTAGATTGATGTACGATTGTTATGGACCAAATGTTTGAGTCCCCCCCAAATTCACATACAGAGGACTAAACCCCCATTGTGATGGTATTTGGAGATGGGCTTTGGGGGAGGTAATTTGCTTTAGATCAGGATGGGATCCTCATGAGGGCATTAGTGCCTTTATAAGAAGAGGAAGACAGACCTCTCCAAGAGCATGCACCAAGGAAAGGCCATGTGAGCACATAGCAAGAAGGGAGTTGTCTACAAGCCAGGAAGCAAATTCTCACCAGAAGCTGAATCTGCCAGGACCTTCATCTCAGATTTCCCGGACTCCTAAAACTATGAGAAATAAATGCTTGCTGTTTAAACCACACAGAATATGGTAATTTATTATAGCAACTGGAGCAGACTAAGACGATGATATACTTTTTTTATGGGATTCTGTGAGAAACAAAGCATGTGAAATTGTACATTAGCAGACAAAGATGATAGGGGCACAGAGAGGTAATTGAAAGAATTTATATATTTGAATTAATGGTTGGCAATGAGAAAAATATTTTCATACATAGTGAAACAGTCACACAATCTAATGGTTTCTGTGTATTCTGACTGCAGGATAGCATGTTTGGGCCCTCTCTAAGGCAATTACCAGCTGATCCTCTAGTATCCAAAATCTATAAAGAACTTATCAAACTCAACATCCAAAGAACAAATAATCCAATCAAGAAAAGGGCAGAAGACATGAACAGACATTTTTCCAAAGAAGACATCCAAATGGCCAACAGACACATGAAAAAGCGCTCAACATCACTCAGCATCAGGGAAATCCAAATCAAATCCTCAATGAGATACCACCTCACACCAGTCAGAATGGCTAAAATTAACAAGTCAGGAAATGACAGATGTTGGCGGGATGCAGAAAAGGGGGAACCCTCCTACACTGTTGGTGGGGATGCAAGCTGGTGCAGCCACTCTGGAAAACAGTATGGAGGTTCCTCAAAAAGTTGAAAATAGAGTTGAAAATAGAAAGTAAAGCAATTGCATTACTGGGTATTTACCCCAAAGATACAAATGTAGTCATCTGAAGGGGTACATGCACACCTGTGTTTATAGCAGCAATGTCCACAACAGCCAAACTATGGAATGAGCCAAGATGTCCATCAGCAGCTGAATGGATAAAGAAGAAGTGGTATATATATACAATGGAATATTATGCAGCCATCAAAAAACCCAAAATCTTGCCATTTGCAATGACATGGATGGAACTAGAGGGTATTATGCTAAGCGAAATAAGTCAATCAGAGAAAGACATGTATCATATGATCTCACTGATATGAGGAATTCTTAATCTCAGGAAACAAACTGAGGGTTGCTGGAGTGGGGGCAGGTGGGAGGGATGGGGTGGCTGAGTGATAGACACTGGGGAGGGTATTTGCTATGGTGAGCACTGTGAATTGTGTAAGACTGTTGAATCACAGTCCTGTATCCCTGAAACAAATAATACATTATATGTTAAAAAAAAAAGATAGTAGGAAGGGAAAAATGAAGGGGGGGTGAATCGGAGGGGGAGACAAATCATGAGAAACTATGGACTCTGAGAAACAAACTGAGGTTTCTAGAGGGGAGGGGAGTGGGGAGATGGGTTAGCCTGGTGATGGGTATTAAAGAGGGCATGTATTGAATGGAGCACTGGGTGTTATACGCAAACAATGAATCATGGAACACTATATCAAAAACTAATGATGTAATGTATGGTGATTAACATAACATAATAAAATAAAATTTAAAAAAATGATTTACCAAATTGAAATAATGAAATTTTGCAAATCAGCTGAATACATGGAGTATTTCTCAAAATGTCCTGAAATGATTCTGAAGGACTAAGTGATAACAATACCTAAATTTATGATTAAGTCAGTCGGGTAAATCACGGTTTTGCGTACTTCTCATTTTTTTTTTTTAACCTACTCAAGTTTAGCTTCAATTTAGTATATAGTTCTGGAATACCTAGGATTTCCTGATACATTTTCTGCACAAAAGTCCTTTCTAAGCCTGGCTATTACAACAGCTTTCTATGCTTAAGGCAGGTTTGTCTGACTGGCCTTATTTATTTTTTTAATCCCATCCTCAAAGTTTTCCACGCATGTTTTCATTCTCGCCCTGCCATCCTGATAGTAAGTAGCATGCAGAAGTCATTTGAGGAAGCATAGTATCAGTTTGAGTACAGAGGCACACTGTTTGTTTGTTTGTTTTGGGTTTTTGGTTATATTTAGTCAATGTGTTTATAGACCATCAGCTGAGTAGTTAAGCCTACTCCAGTTTTTAATACCTCAGTACAAATTTGGGACAACTTCAAAGGGCTGATTACAGATGTGTCATGTTCAGGCCTGATTCAGGGGGCAATTTAAGGACATCTGGGTGGCATATATTACTTGCTCCTATACCAGAGCTGCCCCAGTCTGGAGTAGAAGGAAATGCTAAGACAGACTTGCTCAGTTGGATTGAGGCTGGAGAACTATTGGCAATGCATATTAAGGAAGAACTGTCTCCCCTCATGTCCAAATCACATGCCTAATTAAATGCATATCCTGTGCTCACTACAAGAATACATGGATTCATTTACTTAGCAAATATTCTTTCACTACCTACTGCATATTAGGCATTCTGCTGGGTGCTGGGGACACAAAGATTAATAGGACACATTCCCTACCTAAGACAGCTCACAGCATTGTGGACACTACTTTTATTAAAAAAGAAATAGGACTCATGTAAAAACCTAAGGTTGTCTTTTTTTTTTTTTTTAACTGAAAGTGGAACTATGAACACACAGTAGGTGAATGAATACTATTTGCAAAACTGGGAAGAGCAGGTACCGAGAATCTTTGCTCACTTTTCTGTTCCTAGTTTAACCACAATCCAGCACAGAGTATGAAGTAGCTCAGTGTTTATGGAATGAATTGATTGATTGGTCCCCATGTTCCTTGATTGTGCAGCCCTCACCGATCTGCACTTCCCAGAACTACTACAATCCACTTACATGGCTTTGGCATTATTTCACACATGCTATTTTCCTCTCATTAATTAGATGCACTGATGGAGACATACACTTTCTGCACAGGGACCTGTGAAGGCCTTTCTGAACCTCCAAGCACGAAGCGCATGGCAGGGCTTGAGTGCCCAGAGCCAGGAAAAGTTGACCTGAGCCAGGACACTGTGATGTCCGGAGTTCTGTTCTAACAGACTAACACTTCTCACTTGGGTCCTCTGTGTTAGGACTCTGCTCCTCAAGACACTTCTGCTGGCGACACTCCCTTGGTCATACCCTGGGTAACTGACAGGCGGTGACTCTGGAGTTCCCAGGTGTCACACTGGACCAAATGCAGCAGCAATTATCAGGCTGCTGGAGGCCCTCTGCAGCATCCCAGCCCTTACGATCCTCAGTGGTGTGAGATCTATTGGAAATTCAGAATCAGAGGGTCAGAGTGCCATGTTTTAAACCAACTCGTTTTAAAACCTGGATCAACGCCAATGGCCCAGGCCATTTAGAACTTGGTTATTGCTTACTGAGTGGGACTGACTTTCAGATCTTTCCTTACTTGATGGGGACAAAATATTTGGGAGCTCAAACCTGAAATCTTCCATTACCACATACCAGAGTTTCCACGTGTGGATTAAAGAGCAGGTTAAGTTAAATTACACCATCTTGTCCCAGACTCACTAAGGATGAGAAGAACGGGGCCCCTGAAGGTCTATAAAATGGACAGATGGCAAGATGGCTTAAGCAAAGGGCTTTTCAAAACTAATTTTTAAGAAATATATCTTATGTGGTGATGTGTATGCATTCTTTGGGGATCTAAAAAATCAGATTCTCTAAGAAACAAAGCAATTTAGAGGACTATCAACTGAAAAATATACTAGATACAAAGTACATTATTTTTCATCCATCTTATGGAATATCCTTAGAAAGATGTAAGAAAGGGAAAATAATTTTTGCTTATCCTATATATTTCAGGTTTTTGCAAGCTACAATTTATTGCTGAGCACTACAACATCAGGCTTTGTTCTAATGAAATATAATCCTCAAGTGGCTATGAGCAATAGCCAAGGAAGCTATATATTTTATATTGAGTACATGTACAAATCCAATTAAATGTTAGAAAGCAACTTCACAAATTATTTTTAAGGTACAATGTATGTAACAACATTTCAGGAAAAATATAACTTAGTAATAAAACTTTTTTATTTCAAAATTTTTTGTAAGTTGTTTTTCATTATAGGCACTATTTAATTCTTTTTTTTAGGTAGATTGACACTTGTCATTTTCTCTATTGACTAAATGATATTCAATTCCTTGTTTATCTTTATTTCATTTTGGTTTTAAGTTTTACATAGACTCCAAGCTATAGGCTTAAGTGGTTTAAAAATGGTTATAGATAATGGGCAAAGATGAAAACAGAGATGAGTTAAGAGGGAAAATAAAAAGCCAAAATGATTAAAATTTAAAGACAGAAGGGTTAACATAATATTTAGAGGAAATTACACTTTACAAATTAATTTATCATTGAATGTCATGCTTGATAAGCTTATGTTCTGGACATACCAGAAGATATCCTGTCTCCCTTCTCCCACGTACTCCATTTGAGTAGCTGTTATTTCTTTTTCTTTTCTTTTTCTTCTTCTTCTTCTTTTTTTTTTTTTTAAGGGGAGAGGGGTGGACAGAGGAAGAGGGAGAGAGAGAATCTTAAGCAGACACCGGTTCAATCTCACAACCCTGAGATCATGACCTGAACAGAAATCAAAACCACTTAATCGACTGAGCCACCCAAGCGCCCCTGAGTCGCTGTTATTTCTGAGGAAAAATCCTGTAGGACTGCTAACCACATGAAGCAATTGTGAGATATTCAGCATTATATGGTGTTTACTGCAGTTAAAATTGAACAAAGAATAAGATTTGGTGTACTCATAAAAAGAAACTTAGTATAGATCTGAAAATCCTTTATTTCTCTTTTACAGAAGAATCAAGGATGAAAATGAAAACAAAAACAAAAAACAACAAAGTAAGACAAATAAATAGTATCTTGGATTTCCTGCAAAGCACACAGCATGAATGCTCCAGCAATCTACCTGCTATAATTTTGCATCAATAAAATGCATTTTATTGACTATTTTTACATATAAAAATAGATTTTGACTATTTTTACATATAAAAAGAATTCAAATAATTCATCTGAGTGGAGGAATAGGAGTCAAAAATAAATTTCAGAGTTCCATAAAAATTTCATTGTTCATATCTGTTTCTTATCTTTTTTTGTTAACTACATACACCTTGAAAACTGAGGTGTGTGCCACCCTGAAAAAAATAACAAGTAAAATTTCTAGATTTTTATCATAGAATCTATGTTCTAGACTTTACAACAGTATTCAACTCATTTCACAGTAATTGGATGCTTATCATGTTAAAGGAGATAGCAGATATATGCCATAAATCACCAAGGCAGGCTCTTTCAATGTATTTTATAGTTCTTACTTTTATATATAATTATATTGCATATATAAATATATATTACATTATATAGATATAATATATAATATAATATATAAATTATATTGCAAAGAAAAACAATTGAGGACAATTTAAATTCACCTCATACATTTTAAATCAATTAAACAGTTACAAATTTTTAAATTTTTAAAACTTATTATGTATTAAGAGAAATAATCAAAATCTATATGGATGAAAATGAGAATTAAAACTGTAAAAGGCAGGGAGCTGAAGGAGAAGATCATCCCCACAGGTGCTTTGGCATGCCAAAGACTTCCACTCTGTCCATAATCTGCTCCTGAATTAAAAAACACAGGGTTCATGACCCAGCAATTGCACTATTGGGTATTTACCCCAAAGATACAGATTTAGTGAAAAGAAGGGGCACCTGCACCCCAGTGTTCATAGCAGTAATGTCCACAAGAGCCAACCTGTGGAAGAAGCCAAGATGTCTTTCAACAGATGGATGGATAAAGAAAATGTGGTTCATATATACAATGGAATATTACTCAGCCATCAGAAGGGATGAATACCTACCATTTACATCAACGTGGCTGGAACTGGAGGGGATTATGCTGAGAAAATAAGTCAATCAGAGAAAGACAATTATCATATGGTTTCGCTCATAAGTGGAATATAAGAAATAGTGCAGAGGATCATAGGGGAAGGGAGGGAAAACTGAATGGGAAGAAATCAGAGAGGGACACAAACCATGAGAGATTCTGGACTCCAGGACACAAAGTGAGGTTGCAGAAGGCGAGGTTGGTGGGTGGATGTGGTAACTAGTTTCTCTTGTGACCTATTTCTTTCCTACTTCCTCCTCCTGAATCACCAGTTTCCATCTCCTCTAGTGTCATATTGGCCGAATCTGTCTCATCCCAATTTCCTGCTGGTGTTCTTAGGGCTGGCCAAATCTGCAATATTGTGGTAAGGAAGCTGAACAGCAGAGGGAAGCTTCAGGAACTTTCTACCTACTCTTTCCACACGAGGCAAACTAGAAACCAAAGTATATTTTTTAAGTCTCCAAAATGTGTTTTTTTAAATCACATGGTGCCTCACTAATTGAACAAAGTTGCAAAGGGCTCATCTTTATTTTATGATGTCCATTCAATGTGATTCATTATAACAGAAAATTATATGATACTTTTCTAGAGTGTTACAAATAAACAAGTAACTGATATTATTTACTCATTTATTTAATGGTATAAGCAAACGTTAATATAGAAACTTCAGCAGTGAATAAGATTTCTTTGTTAACAGTGACACTTTATTTCATTTGACTAATGCAGATGTGTTCTCTGCTCATAAATTATTCAATGAAGTGCTAAAAGCTTCTCAAGATTTGCCTCTACAAAATGATTTGGTAGGTGGATTTTCTTTCTAGATGCACAAATTATATAAACTTTTAATTTGGAGGACAGAAACTATAAGAATATTTTTAAAACACTTAAATTTTTTTATAAAACTAAATTTCATTGAAAAAAAACCCTCATCTGAGTTTGTTTCACATTCTGTATCCATTTTCAAACAAATGCTTTTTTGATAGAAAATCCAACTTAAAAAGAAATTGTTTCTTTTCTAGTCAACTAAGCCACAGATATTTGAAACAAACTTTCTTAAGATGGCAAATATAATATTTAGTAGTGATCTTTAAGTGTTCTAAAGATATTTAAGTACTTTCAAGATGAAAAGAAATAATTTTATTGGCTGGTTCTTCTCATTTTTATTACTCCATAAAATATTAAGTCAAATTATCAATCTTTTTCATGAGATTTCATAATGGTTATTGCAACAGAAACATAAGCAAATTTTCTCAGAGATCTCTATCATCATTAATGTATGATTATGTTACTAAACATGATTGCAAATAAGATAAAACTATACTCGTGACACTGGCATGTTTATGTAGTGACCAAAGTCAATACATTCTAACACATTCAAACTAAAACATTCAAACTAAAACAGGTTTCATCTAATTAGTTGAAATTTAAGCTAAGCAATAATAAGAAAAAATAAACTAATGGTTACTTTGTTAAATTAGATGGAGTCAAACTCTTGAAGCCTAAAAATCTTGAACAATTGGCAAGGTGCTCAAGAAACTGCTTCCTGAAAAATCACATGGGTGTTTATTTTTCTGTTAAGGGATCTGTAGAAAAGCGGGGAGACCCCAAAGTGTTGAGAAATAGCAATATGGAGCCATCTTTTCAACATCTTTACTGAAATAATTGGGAACCACAGACCTAATTGCATAGCTGTTATCCCCCAAAAGATTCAGTGATGAATCATTTAAAAAAGACATTTAATTTGTAGGCACAGGAGGAAATAATACTAGAAAGTAGCGGGCTGAACACCTGTCCAAAAACACCCCAAAGAAACATGCTGGCCTTGAACAGACCTTTTCAATATAAGATGACTTCTCAAACTCAGTGCTTAAAATGATTTAGAGAAGGATTATTGAGAATTATGATAAACTTTGATGACATGTAACAAACTTGCTTTTTTCCCTTTAGGTTTGCCTAAATGTATGGGCATCCTTAATATCTACATTTGTTCCCACTTACATCCAAGGAAGTCACTCTCCCCAAAGTGAAAATAATCTTCAGTTGACTTCGGTCATTTGGGGAGGTCTGAAGTGGGCAGAAATGACCAATGTGCAAATTTCTCTAAACTGAGAGAGAATGCTGGCTGATATTCTTTCCTTATAGATTTCCCCTTGACCTTGTGATACTGCATGATACAGAAAATTGAATTGGGATTATAGAAAGTTTATGTCTAAATAGCTAGAGGAAACAAAGATTTGATATTGCAAAATATTCAGTTCAGTGAGAATTAGATTTTTTTCTATGTGTAAATCCGGGCACATAGCAGGCCCTTTGCAACTAGTCATTACAAGACATGTTGTATTATATATTATACCCACTTTCATATGAAGCTTTTCATCTGGGTGTAGTAATTTTATGTAGCTCTATTAGCTCTATTTATCCCAACGATGTGTGGCTAGAAAATACTGTTTTTCTCTTGCCTACTGAGAAACCATAAATAAAGAAGCCAACTAATTTTCTTTTTATGAATGATTTCATTGGTTGGAAGTAGGCATTATCAGAAGTCTGTATTGGCAGAACCCAGACACCTCATATCCCAAATATGGATGGTTTTTGCATTATTTCAATTATCAATTAGAAGCTCTATCTCAAGTGACACTAGGCATCAATAATAACACCACCAACACAATAAACACACATAGGACTTTCTGAGTGTTAAATATTGTTTTAAGTGCTTGGCATATCTTCATTTATTAAATCTTTCCAGTAATCCTACGTGGTAGTTACTATGATTATTACTGCTATTTTCTGTATAAGGAAAACCTAAAGCACAGAGAGATTGAATAACTTGTTCAAATTGACAAAGCTACGAAGTGGTAAAGTCAAGATTCAAACGAGGCAATAGGATTTTGGAATCTATTGCATTAACCACTATTGGTTAGTAAATATGGACTCAAAGCGTTTATTATATCTACATAGAAGACTATTCTGCAAAATAGCTGATATATAGTCTTTAAGCCTGTAACTGGGATGAATGATCGAAAAGGCTAAGGCACAGTTTTAGATTTAGGAAGACTAAGAAATATGGTGGCCTTCTGCAGTGAAGGTCCTCATTGAGATCATGGACTAGAGAAATATCACTCTAAACAGTATTATTGGGATAATTAGGGAAATTCAAATAAGGTCTGCAGATTTGATAACATTATATCAATGTTAAATTATCTGATTTTTAAAATGTATTATGAGGGGCCCCTGGGTGGCTCAGTTGGTTAAGTGACTGCCTTCGGCTCAGGTCATGATCCTGGAGTCCCGGGATCGAGTCCCACATTGGGCTCCCTGCTCAGTGGGGGGTCTGCTTCCCCCTCTGCCCTCTTCCCTCTCGTGCTCTCTGTCTCTCATTCTCTCTCTCTCAAATAAATAAATAAAATCTTTAAAAAATAAATAAATAAAATGTATTATGATTATTTAAGCGAATATCCTTGCTCTTTAATAAGTAACACCATAGTATTTGGGATTAAAGAGGCATGATGTCCTCAGCTATGATGCACACACAGGGAGAATAAACAATAAACTGAATGTGGCATAATGTTAACTATTGGTGAATCTGAATAAAAGGTATATGGGCTACATAGCACTATGCATGCCATGTTTTCCTATAAGTTAGGTAGTATTTATTCTAAAGCCCAAGATATGGAGAGAGTGATAGAAATGATTTATCCAGTGTTTTAATATTTGCAACACATTTTTACATTGTGGACTATGAGGGTAAAGTTGTACTGCAGTCTGCAAAGCCATTAGACAAAAGGTGACATGTTGATGACATACTGTCATTCAGAAAGATGTGTAAGGAAGCCCTCTCCCAAAGTTTTATTTTAGTCAAATAAAGTATTAGCCAGTAGTCTATGCTAGTGAAACTGTATCAAGTCACCTAAAAAAAGTAAGTATTCAGGAGGAGAATTTAAAAGATATTTGTTTAGGATACTTAATATGATTCCATGTAGCCCGTGGCTTAAGTATCAAGAAAAAAACATCGTTATTGTCTATAATTGTAGACATATGTGTTTAATAAAATATTTTTATGCCAGCAAGCCAGCCAGCATATATGGAGATGATGTTATGAAAGTGATTTTTCCTGTTCTTTCCACTTTGAATTCCAGTCCAAAGCACCTGTGTGTCACAGGCAGTTTGGCAAGAGCACTGACTTGAGAAAAGAACTGGGTTAAGCCCTTGCTCTGCCACCAACTTGGGATGTGACCATGGAAACTGCTTTTGCTCTGTTTCTATGAGTGCATCTATGAATGGAAGTAATGAAAATCTATCTTGCTGTGCTCTTGGGAAAATCTAAAACACTTGCCATATATTAAAAGCATAACATGTTTCAGTTTTTAAAATTACATATATGCAATTTTAACTTTAGTATATATTTATAATATATTAATTTAATAATAATTTACCTAGGAATAAACCTAACCATAGAGATGAAAGACCTACACTCTGAAAACTATAAAACACTGATGAAAGGAATTCATATATATAATATATATGGCAGTTAAAAGAAGGAAGAGTTTTGGCAAAGTGTCCACTATTTCATGGTTTTCCTAGAGCTAGCCCCACCATGTTTAATAACCCTTAATAATACTTAAAGTACATTCTTCGTGCTTAAGCATGATACACGACTATTTTTTGAAAGACTTGGAAGGAGATGTAAGTGTCCTTATGACAACTTAAGAAAAGTGAAATATGTAGAATTCAAACTGTCATAAGAAAATAGTAGATTTAAATGAATGAAATCTTGAAATGATTTTGGGGGGGCATTTATAGGCATAACTGCCCTGCCTTCCAACTAAGGCATCATTGACACAGTTAAATCTTTTGGTAGTCTGAATTATCAGAAAAAAATTATTCTTTTTCTCATTAATTTATTATTTATTTCTGTTTTCTTTTTTAAGTTACATATACACAGAACTTACAGGTGATAGCTGTTGTTTAAATGAAATATATATACTCAGTATTCATAAGTACTGAGAGACGCTATTGATTGTACCCCTAATTGGCATTTCTACTTTCTCTTTTGCTAAAAGAACTGGAATTTTGTTCTGACACAGTGTGTTCAGCCTCAAAGGATGAATATTGCTTGATTTAAGCTAGGATTTCTCAACCTTGGTTATTGACATTTTAGATGGGATAATTCCTTAGTGTGTGGGGTTGTCCTGTGTATCACAGGCCATTTAGCAGTGTCCCTGGCCTCTGCTCACCAGATACCTATAGCACCCATCCCCCAGTTGTATGACATCCAAAAATGTCTCCACACATTGCCAAATGTCCTGGGAAGGCATGTGCAAAATCGTTCCCAGTTGGAGAACCCCTGCTTAAGCCAATCATGGTAGCTCCATCCCCACACGAGAAGAATTATTCTAGGGAGTGCTAGGACCAGTGCTGACCAACAAGACACAGGGGGATATCTGCTGGTACTTCTGGGAAAGCTTCCAAAGCAAGATATATGAAGAGAAATTTCTTTGGTACATTGTCATGTGAGAATTTGGGTCGGGGTAATTAATGGCACACACACGCACACCTTCCTTTCTGCTGGAAAGGTAGGATAATAATATGCAGCTATTAAGGAAGAGTCTGTTTTTCTCCAGTGCACAGGGAACAGTGTCTATTTAAATACTGGAACATAAGTTATTTGCTTGTGACTAAGACTCACAGTCATTGTAAATGTTTATGCACAAACTCTTTAGTGACCAAATTGAAACTTGATATAACGAAATCATGTCTTCATTCATCCAGTCATTCAACAATTATTGAATGCTCACTGTGTCATAAGCACGGCGTGATAGTACGTTGCTATGTACATCCAGCTCGTCTAGTTATTAACATTAACTCTTCCTACAGAACGTTAGCTGATTCTCTGGAGGTCAGGATGGCTAGTCCATGTCTCAGTACTGCTATCCTAGGATAGTGTTGACTTCCAGCATCATGTAAAGTGAACAAAAGCAATAACATCAAATGCCACCACCATAGGCAAGGGAGCTAGACCTGCGTAGTTTAACTCATGGTCTGTCTCTTAGAAGCAGGATACTTAAACTTTTTGAACCACAATATCACTGTCTCTGGAGCATCTGTGACAACTAAGTGATGGGATGTATCTGAAGTGTGCAGCCCAGGAGCCTGGCACAAAATGGAGGCTTAGCCTGTCCCTCTTTTTCTGTGGATCCCCAAAATTGTCTTTCCACTTTCTAGCATTTTTTACTCTTTTTTTTAATTAACATACAATGTATTATTTGTTTCAGGGGTACAGGTCTGTGATTCAGCAGTCTTACACAATTCACAGCGCTCACCGTAGCCCATACCCTCCCCAACGTTCATCACCCAGCCACCCCATCCCTCCCACCCTACTACTCCAGCAACCCTCAGTTTGTTTCCTGAGATTAAGAGTCTTTTATGGTTTGTCTCCCTCTCTTGTTTCATCATTTCATTTTTTCCTCTCTTCCCCTATGATCCTGTGCCTTGTTCCCCAAATTCCACATATCAGTGAGATCATATGATAATTGCCTTTCTCTGATTGACTTATTTTGCTTAGCATAATATCCTCTAGTTCCACATCACTGCAAATGGCAAGATTTCTTTTTTTATGGCTGCATAATATTCCATTGTATATATATATACCACATCTTCTTTATCCATTCATCTGTCAATGGACATCCAGTCTCTTTCCATAGTTTGGCTATTGTGGACATTGCTGCTATAAACATTGGGATGCATGTGCCCTTTTGGATCACTACATTTGTATCTTTGGGGTAAATACCCAGTAGTGCAATTGCTGGGTCATACAGTAGCTCTATTTTCAACTGTTTGAGGAACCTCCATACTGTTTTCCAGCGTGGCAGCACCAGCTTGCATTCCCACCAACAGTGTAGGAGGGTTCCCCTTTCTCTGCATCCTCGCCAACATCTGTTGTTTACTGACTTGTTAGTTTTAGCCATTCTGATTGGTGTGAGGTAGTATCTCATTGTGGTTTTGATTTGTATTTCCCTGATGCCGAGTGATGTTGAACACTTTTTCATAGTCTGTTGGTCATTTGGATGTCTTCTTTGGAAAAATATCTGTTCATGTCTTCTGCCCATTTCTTGATTGGATTATAAGTTCTTTATAGATTTTGGATACTAGCTCTTTATCTGATATGTCATTTGCAAATTTTTTGCTCTTTTCTCAGAGAAAGAAAACACTAGTTAAAAGTTCATGATAAAAAAAAAGTTCATGAGTACCATGAACATCCTCATGAGTACCATGATGGTACTTTCATACTCTAAATCCACACTTTCATACTCCAAAACTGACTGAAAAATAATTTTGTTGAAGTGAAACATGACTGTCACCTCTGTAAAAGGCCCAAGTGGACTACAAATCAAGTCAATGTTGGCTTTCTCAGGCAAACACATAAGCAGTCTAGTACAGTCCTGGGCACAGAATACTAAGTAAGTGCTAGCTTATTATTTTTGCCATTAACAACTCCAAGTGAGAACCTGAGAGAAGCATGTTTCTGTAAAAAAAAAAAATACATATATGTCTATATAAACTTAATACCTAATTTAGTGCAACAGGTAACTCATGTGAGAAGTCTATTAATATCCTTATGTTTATTCAAAAAATAGTAGCTAACACCCCCTAAATGTCTATCCACAAACACTGAGAGAGGGAAGGAGGGAAGGAAGAGCAGAAAGAATCTGTAAGGAATGGAACTACTTAATACTTAATAAAAGCAGTAAAATAGCAATAGCAACTGTGTGGAGTCAAAAGAATGAACAGTTTTCTTGATAGTAATTCATCGTATTGGGACTAAGTCACTTGTAAGAGCCGTGTTTGCACTTTACAATAAGAAAGCCAAAGTCAATGAAGATTTCAAGCCTTAAATATCACTGAGTTTAATATATGTAAACCCAGTGTTCCTGGTTTGCAGCCTTGTAAAATAAATAGACATAATTGCAGGCAGTGGCATAATAAAAGGAGAGTAGCACTTATATATTCACAGAAAATGGTTTACTAATAACACAAAACATATATTTGTGTACATGTGTGTATATATGTATAAATTCTACATTTTTTTAAGCTGGGATTATACATGGCCATCACAGTTCTTCCCAGAAAAAGTAATGCTTGTTTTCCCCCAACCACACACATTTGACATTTTTCTCATTATATTCAACCTGATTAAGATTTTAGACGTTTTGTTTTCATTATATCATTTGGCATGTTTTTGTGTGCACATCTAAATACTTAAATGCTTCAAATATGAAGATTGGATTTTAATGTAGGATAGCCAAGTGTGTTCTGCTGGGTGCTTTTGCTATTCATTTTTCACAGAAGCCAGCACACCCAAAAGCAGACCAACATTAAAACATGTTTCCATCCCAATTCAGTGAGGTGTTAGGGTTGTGGCTGAAATTGAGAAAAATGAATGATTAATCATGTCTAACGCACTGGTCAAGTTTGCACATTGGTATTTACGTTTTCTGCTGCTATTTTATGATGGTGTTCAGGAGAATGAGATGCTGATTTTTGCACCACTGACATTTTTTAAATAATGGTGATTTATGCTGTGCTTTTATATTTGCTCAGGTTTCAGAAGAAAGAGTGGGGGAGAACACAATCTAATACCACAGCAATCTGCTGTAATCCTACTGTGTGCAAAGCATTTATATTGTAGCATTCTCTTCTCTAAAACTCTTCAACTGCTTTCTGTTGAACTGAGTATAAAACCCTATCTCCTTGCTCTGAGGACAATGGTCTTCCAGGATTTTTTTTCTGACTTTTCCCTAAAATAATGTAGAAAAGCTAGATCCTATTCCCACATGTTTTAAGTCAGTATTTAGAAATTTGAATGTCAGTTAAAATGGTCTCAAAACATGAAATTTCTGGCTTATTATTATTGTATCTGTGCTTTATCTATTTTCATCAAATCATTGGAACTGAAGACATTTTTTTTTCACTTTTGGGAACACATTTTTGATACCACTATTTTTTAATACTTGTCCTACATGTCAAACCAATCAGCCAAAAAGAATTTATTTTAAAAAGGGTACAATTATTTAAAACACAGACACAATATGGTCTCCCCAGCTAAGAGATGACATCTGAATTCTAGCTCTAAATCAGATAAAGATGGAATAATGACTAGATGGATGGATAGACAGAAGAAGATAGATGGATGAGAGGGGGTGATGAGGGGACCTTGTAATGAATATTTCACTGGATAAAAGAAAGCAAAACTGCTTTAGGTCTTGGTTGTTTTGCTCTTTTAGGATTCTTTCTCAGGAGCACTGCATTGACTTCTGCCCTGGGACACTGCACCAAAAGTCAAGATGGGTGGCAGATGTGCTTTCTTTGACTAAGTGGGAAAAGGACAAGTACAGGAGAGGTGGGGAAGGAAAACCTGCATAGCTCAGGTGCATTCTCATTGGGATCAATTTTAGGGAAGAGTGAAGAATAGAAGTGGAGAATCTGAAAGAGATTCTTTTAGATCTAGTGATGTACCTTGGGAAGTCTTCATGGACCTCTAGAGGCACACAAACGTGTCAGAGTGGTCCGCCTTAGCATGAGCTGGTCCTTGCTGACCTCAGGCTTCTCTCCTGTCACACTGGCCTTCCTTCAGGTGTTCAAACAAGCCAAGAGCATTTCTTTGCCTTGGGGTGGGTTCTTTCCTTTGCCCTTCACATCTGACTCATTGTCTCCCATAAGGTGCCAGCTTAATGTGTACTCCTTGGCCATGCAATATCTATATCAATATCTCCCCTTCAATAACTTACTTGTACAGTTTCTATGAATTTATTTGCTTCTTTCATAACATTTAACTCTTTGTATTTTTGCTTTTTGTTTGCTCCTATGTGGCATTATCCACCACCCTCCTTGGAGTCAGGAATCATGTCTACTTTTGTACCAGGGTAGCCCCAGGGCCTGGCTCAGTGTCTGGACACTGTAAGCTGAATAGACCAATGAAAAGCCCTCAAAGCATAAGAAAATGTAGAAAGCAGGAATTAACTCTTCATTGATTGAGAATATAAAGCTACTCTGGTCCTGCCATATTTTCATTGCATTAGACAATTAAATTTTTACTGTGTACTGGGTTTGAAATATAGTCCAGAATTCTTTCAAGTAAATGTAAATATATAATAAAACTTCATAAGGTTATATACAAAATCATTCCTTACCTGCTACAGGAGGTTTACTATGCATAAATATTCAGATTTCATCTATTCAAAGTACTGCGAGTGGTGGAATATTGAGAGGGTGAGTATTTAATTACCAGACAATAAAACAAGGAAGTAACAGCAGAAAGGACAGAGATGATGAGATCGGAGAAAACAAAAACAAAACCCAACAAATGAGAAGAACTTGGCTGAAGGCAACTAAAAGTCACCAGAAGATGCTTAAAATCTACCTGTAAAAATATTAAAAATATTCCAGTCTTTTTAATATTTTAAGAGTAAATCTGGATAGTATACAACCCAACTAAAATAATGATCAGGAAGAGAACATTAAGGATAAAAAGAGGAAGACATAAGTCCAGAATACTGAATTTGCTGATATGATTTTAAAGAAGTTCTCGGGGACGACTGCGTGGCTCAGTTGATTAAGCATCTGACTCTTGGTTTTGGCTTTGGCTCAGGTCATGATCTCAGGGTCCTGGGATTGAGCCCCACCTGGAGCTCCACACTCGGTAAGGAGTCTGATTGGTATTCTCTCTCTCCCTCTCCCTCTGCCGCCCCCCCACCCTGCCCCGTTCATGCACATGCTCATTCTCTTTCAAATAAATAAATCTTAAAAAAAAAAAAAAGAGGTTTTCACCAATACGATGCAAGATATTGCTAAGGTGCTTACAGTCACAAGAAGTTATTGAGATTAGAAGCTAACTGAGGGGCACCTGGGTGGCTCAGTTGGTTAAGCGTCTGTTTTTGGCTCAGGTCATGATCCAGGAGTCCCGCGATCCAGCCCCACATCTGGCTCCCTGCTCAGCGGGGAATCTGCTTCTCCCTCTGACTTTCCCCTTCTCGTGCTCTCTCTCTCTCTCAAATAAATAAATATTTTAAAAAAGAAACTAACTGATAATGAGGAAAACTTTGTATTAAATTAATGCATATTATGTTAGCATAATAAACTCATAGGTGTAGATTTTTATTATTATGAATATGAACTGGAATGTGAGACAAAAAACTTAATGATTTGAACTCATTTCTTTTATCTATTTCAGATTTCTCATATTGATCCAAATGGAACTTTTTAAAAAAATTATTAAAATACGTTGGTTTCTTTTGTTGACATAGTTCTATGGGTTGATCCATGTCTTCCTGAACTTTCTCTGGCTGAGGGAAAACAACATCCCTCTCTGAGAACCTATAGCAGCCTGCATCTCCCACAGAACAGTGGCACAATGTGTTTCCTGAACACATGAGTGATTCAGGGACTAAAATAAGAAAATGATTCGCAACTCAAAAGCTTTTTAACTGATTAAATAAGCAGCATCTATCCCTTGGATGACATTTATTATCCTAATGCATCATGTCAGAAGAACTTCTGAGTAGTTAGGATTAAACTTTCTTATTCAAAGTTATTTTATTCCCAAATGGCTTCACAACTTTCCCCCCTAAATTAGCGTTTGTGAAAATGAAACACTTTCTAAAATGCAGTTCCCGTTTCTGAGCCGTGAAGAGCCTCTTTAGGCTGAGAAAACAAAGGTTATAGAAAACAAAAAGAACACTTACAGTATATAACAAATAGAATCCCTCTGACATGAATTTAATATCTGTTTCAAATGAACCATATCTTTCTTGATGTACATTCACCTTTTTAGACATGATTTTATTGGGCATAGCAAGGGTTTTCTATGAACTTGTTGCCCCAAGTTGATTTAACGGAGCCAAGTCAATATATATATATTTCTGACTTCAGATATTCAGAGACTTTAATCCTATTAATGAATGACTCTCTGACAATTTATATTTATAATAATGTATTTTGTGACTTTTTTTGAGGAATGTAATCTATCATAGAATAAAAACTGCCAAAAAAAGTCAGCAATCTTGCCTTGTCATGATGTGAACCTGAGTGTATCATTTGTTTTCTCTCATATTAACATTTTCTCATCTCAAAAACGGGCACAATGTTGACAGTAGCTACCACTTAGAATTGCTAAGTGTTATGGACTGAATGTTTATATTTTCCAAATCTCATATGTTGAAACCCTAGCCCCCAATGTGATGGTATCTGAAGGTGTGCCCTTTGGGAAGTAATTGGGTCTAGATGAGGTCATGAGGGTGGAGCCCTTATAAGAAGAGGAAGAGACCAGAGCCTGCTCTCTCCCTCATGTGAGGAGATAAGAAGGCAGCTATTTGCAAGCCAGGAAACAGGTTCTCACCAAACACTGAATCTGCTGGCACCTTGATCTTAGACTTTCCAGCCCCCAGAATTGTGAAAAATATGTTTATTATTTAAGTGACCCAGTCTGTGGTATTTTGTTATAACACCCTGAGCAGACTAAGACATTACGAAGACAAAATGATACAGATTTCTTTATAAACAACAAATAATTATGTGCAACAAAGCACTAGTAACAATAACAATGACAGTAAGCATTAACTGCTGTCCAGATCACTTTTCACATACAAGCTCAGCTAATCTCAAAACTCAGTGACTTAGACATAATCAATCCCATTTTATGGACAAGAAAATTGAAACAAAGAGAAGTCATGCAATTTGCCCAACTTCTCACCCATGGTGAGATGTGCAGCTGAGACCCAAATATATAAAATATTAATAATCAACCTCTTCTATCACTTCATATTCATCAGTATCTATATCTCTTTTATTTAAGTTGAAAGCCTTGGAAGGCAAAACTCACATTTTTCTGGCATCTTTCATAGTATAGAATCATGTGGGGAAGGGGTATCAATATTTATTTATCAAATACATTCATTATGGTGCACCTGTTCTGGTAACCGACTGAAAAATAAGCAAATAAATGTCAAGAAACAATGCATGCAGCACATTATTAAAATGACATTTTAAGGAAAAGCTAGGTAGGATGATTGTGTGTAAATGGAAAATGTCTGAAATGCATATTAAATGGCACATTGACTTTATCTTTGTGGTTCCATTGTGCTATCAAGAGATGCTTCAGCCCAGTTGCATTAAACTGTCTAGGTCAGTGTCCTGGCAGAAAGCAGATGGCACCCCCACAAGAGGTGACAGAGAGCGTTTAATTAAGGTGCTCTATAAAAGCCTGTGGCAGAGTAAGAGAAAGTAAGGTGATAGTAAAGTGACTCCTAGGTGTTGCAAGAGCTGTAGGTCACCATCAACTTATGTACTTTGAGGTGGAAGGGGTGGGGTGGGGTACCGTGAGACACCTAAAACTTTAGGGGAAAGATACGCCAACTGAGCTAAGACCTATGGAGGAGAAACTCAGGAACTGGCAACTCACAGAGGATTAACAGAGAGGGAATGGAGGAGACAAATAATTCAGCCACATTCTGTTCCTGTCTTTCTATCTGATGGAGTTTTCCACTGGCCCAAAGCAACACAAAGTCAGCAGGCAAGAGAACGTTTTGATATAATTCCTAAAGGTCAAAGCAGAGTGGATCTGGAAGAGCAAACAGAACATCCATCATGGCCATTGGAGGGGAGGGTCCCCTGTTAAAGGAAATGTGGTTCCAGTGATCTTGGAAGATTAGTGTGTACATACATAGAGAATATAGTCCAGGCTCTCCACAAGAAGTATTACAGCAATCTGTAAATGAGGAGTATATCCCAAAGTATCCCATAAATACACACCTAGACAACATGATCAAGATACGCTATACCTTCTTGAGCTTAGGGATGTGGGATAGAGATTCTGGGACTTCTTTGTCTTACTTCTTCACTGAGCAAAGACAGCATTCTCTGAAAAACTTATAGGAGAATCAAAAATTCACCAGAATATGGTGCTTGCTGTCTACCTCATTTCACTGGGTAGATTACATATGAGAAACTTTTACTTGACTCGTTCTTAAACCATATTCTTAAATGGCTTCTGAACTCCTATAAAATATCAGGTCATATAAACCTTCATAGTGTTTTGAAAAGGTTCAGTGTGCTAAAAACAGTTACGCTTCAGCAGGACCAACATGCTTCAGGGCAGCATATATTTTGACTAGATGTACCAAATAATGAGGATCTCTCTGTGCCTCAGTTTGCTTAATGTGTATAAAAATGGGAATCCTTCCTGAATCTGACATTCTCTGATTCCCTGTGTTGTTTGACCAAGGATGGAAGTGAAAAGTATTAGAGATGAGAGAGGACTCTCCCAGAAGCAGAATAGGATGAGAGTCAACAGAGATTTTGGCAGAGAGAACTATTTTTCTTTAATAAATTTTTTGGGGGACAGAAATTCCCTATTCTGCTCCTTTGTTCACAGTTCCTCTGGGGATGATTAGAACATTCTATGTCATTTCTCTATGCCATCAAAGAAAAGATTTAAATTTTATCTTGGGGAGATAGCTATTGGTTCAACATAACTGATTATACATTGCAATTTAAGCTAAGAAATAGCTTATTTTTCCCATTACCTAGAAAAAATGACTAGAAAAAGATTATTGCACACAGCCAAACAAAAAGTATTAATAAAAAAGCTAAATTTTCGGTAAAGATACACTCCTTTCCAACTTTGAACTTGCACAATGCTGTTCTGCTACTGTTCTTGCTAATCCTCTCTTTTTTCCAAGTCAATTCATACTTACAGATCAAAACTCAACAATTTTTTACTCTGAGAAAGTTCCTGAACTTTCTTGAACCTTGTCATTTTCTCCTGTTAAAAGAGCTCATAACACCATGATCCTCTCATTCGTTATGTTTTAAAGTTTGCAATTAAATATTTATTTGTGTGATCATTTAACTCAGGTCCATTTGCCTTTTCTACACTGTGAGCTCCATGAAGACAGACTGTCTACTGTGGGCATTAATGAAAATATCCAGTGGCCCGCACTGAAAAGTCACTGAGTGAGGGACATTCTAATGCACAATTTGGTAACTTACTGAAGCATCTGCTTGTGTTTCAGATGGACATGTTCTCAGAAAAGTTGCCATAAATGCTGGACAAGGGAAGTGTTATTGCAAGCTACGTCCCTGACAGCAAAACATTACCATGGTTCATTGTCTCTGTCCATACCACCTGAGAATATATGATTGGCTGTTTTGTTTTATTTATTTATTTTTTCTGGAGCAAGATTTCCAAAGCATCTACACTAAACCTGTACTAGATTTGCATTAATAATCTCTATTTTAGAACTGGTCAATCTCAATACAGTTAATATCCTGGGCTGGTTAGTTTTGTTGTGGGGAGATGTCCTGAGCATGGTAGGATGTTTAGCAACACTCCTGATCTCTACTCACTAGATGCAAACAGCAACTCCCTCACGCCTAAGTGGAAACAAACAAAAATATCTCCAGACATTGCCAAATGTCCTCTAAGGGACAAAAATTATTCCTGGTTTGGTATCACTGTTCTAGAAGGAAAACCTGACAGATTCAAATAAATATATACAAGTAATGGGAAGGTGCTGTTGAAATGCTAGTGTAAAGTTTTTCCAATATACTTCACAATAAAAGGAATGTTAGTCCTTATTGTGTGGTCCACTAAGGGCATTATTAATTCAGATCGTTGCTATTCTTAATGGTTTTATTTCACTGATTAAAAAATATCTTAATCTGTAATCATTCCCTAGGGGTTTTCAAGTAAAAATTGAGTCTTATAAATCAAATAAATCAAAAAATAATAGGTCAGCATAGGTCAGACTTCTAATATCTAAAATTTCACTCAGGTTCCCTAAGCCTTTAATTAAGACTTTTGAATTTGATTTTGTTTCCCAGCACATAGGCTCACTTTAATATAGCTATGCAAATTAATGTACACTGAAAGCCTGAAAAATAGAATTAGGGAAAGTTCTAAAAGAAATGTAGTAAATTGAAAATTTTAATTTAAAAACTACTGGGGCGCCTGGGTGGCTCAGTCGTTAAGTGCCTGCCTTCAGCTCAGGTCATGATCCCAGGGTCCAGGGATCGAGCCCCGCTTCGGGCTCCCTGCTCTGTGGGAAGCCTGCTTCTCCCTCTCCCACTCCCTCTGCTTGTGTTCCCTCTCTCGTTGTGTCTCTCTCTGTCAAATAAATACATAAATCTTAAAAAAAAAAAAACAAAAAAAAAAACCTTGCTATTCACAACACGGTTCTTGTATTCCATTAGGTACTGGATGCATATTACCCTAAGGTAATATGATTGATTTCGAAGGTAAGTGGATTTACCTTTTCTTTTGATGACACACTAAAATCGTCCTGCTGGGTGATCCTATTGTTCTGTACATAAAAGCAAATGAAAGAAGGGTTGACAATTACACAAATATAGACTATGCCGGCAATTAACCTGGACAGTGTATTCACAGAATGTATTTTCCCTTGCTGAGTTAGATACAAGACTGTTCTCTATTGACTTGATTTTAGGCATGAAAGCTGGCCTCAGCTTTCACATCAACAAAATGGTTACGTAAGGAATAACTACCTTCTACTTTGGGGTAACAATGAAGATTTGGAATATAAACATGGCTATCACATGATCAGTATCCAATAAATAATATTTGAATTTTAAGGTGAGTTGATAAAACCACGAATATGTTTTAATTTTGAAATAAGTTTCCTATATATTTGTTTATTTCTTCAACAACATTGTGAAAACAATAAATTATATCTTTAACAATGTTTAATGGATACTATGAATCTCAGGAAAAGTAATCCTAGAGAAAGAATCTACAGTATGTATTAGGAGCAACCCAAATATACTCATTTTCATTTTCTCTCCTTTTTAACCAATTTTCTTCATGCTTACATGTTAAAAAATCATATTACTTAAATGATCCCTTAAAAAAATAAATGGAAACAGATGTCTGTTTAAAAACAACTAAGGTGCAAACCCATAACCTCTCCTGCTGTATTCCTCACTCCTTTATTTAATTTTCATTATTGGGTTCTGCATTTGCATTTCCCTAAACAAATCACTTTCTCGCACAGCTTTTGGGGATAATATGTAGAGAGCATTGCGGTTTTTTTTTTTTTTTTTTTTAACAAAAGAACCTTAAATATTAGTGTTTGGTATATAAGACCTGACTGCTGATATAAAATGTTTTTTTCAAATACATATTAGCTAGAAGGTGATCACTTTTGACTCCCTAAATGGACTTCTCAGTTCCTGATTTATGTGATTCTGTGCCATTTAGGTATGTTTATGCATGGGTGTAAATGGGTCTTTCCACAAGGAATTTTACAACAATTCCTTTTAACTACGATTTACGCTGTCTATAGATTTATAAAATAGAATGCTTATTTGGATGGTCATGAATTGATTTGCAATGTGACATTTTCCCTTTTTCAAAGGCCCTGAAAAAGTTTTTTGTTTTGTTTTGTTTTGTTTTCTCTATCCTGCTTATTACTTTTCAGTAGAAATGCCAATTTCAAACCTTTCTCAGGCAGCTGTAATGGGGAAGTTCTATTTCTGCCTAATTTGCACTACATTCACATTAATGTTTGATAGAGAGGAAACTAGATAATGATTGTAAATTTTTTTTGCAGTGATAAATATGTGAAATAGAAGTAAGCTATCATTAACTCAATTTATAGCTCACCTTGTCATTTTACAGATGTGACAGGAATCTTTATCAAATTATTTTTCGGCTCAGAGTATAGAAGTGTGGGTTTGGAAATGAAATATATCATGAAGCTTTAATGAATGCTTCCTTTCTCCCAGAAAAAAAGGCAAGAAACTCTACAAAACTTAAAATTGTTTTTCAGGATCCACAGAGAAAGATCAAAACCTGAAACTAAAACAATGTTTCAGGTTTTGTTTGCTTGTTTTAAAATCTGAAAACCATTGTAATATTCCAAAATATGGACTTTAAAGACATTTGGCTTTCAGGGTACAGACTGAAAAACAAAATTTAAAGTTGCTCCTCTTCACCTTTATACAATCAATAAAACTGTTTAATGAAACAGACTTTTCTAGAAAATGATTGGGATTACAGTGGCATTTTTGAAAGGTTCAGAGTAGAAAGATGTAAGCTTCATTATTGACCATTATATGTAAAGGAGATTCTAATTAAAAACAAAAACAACAGAGCCATGTGGGTGGCTCAGTCGGTTAAATGTCTGACTCTTGATTTCAGCTCAGGTTATGATCTCAGGGTCCTGCGATCTAACCCCATGTTGGGCTCCGCGCTTAGCGGGGAATCTGCTTAAGATTCTCTCTCTCCTTCTCCCTCTGCCAAACACCCCCCACCCCTGCACACAATCATGCTCGCAAGCTCTCTCTCTCTCAATCTCTCTAAAATAAATAAATAAATAAATAAATAAATAAATAAATAAATCTTTAAAAAAACAAAAACAACAAATGGCACAGTTAAGCAAATATAAAATACAAAATCTAAGAAAACAAGATAGTACAACAAATAGCAAATTATTTTCTGAGCAGTAGGTATATATATAGTCATGCAGCACTGACCACAAGACAGTAAGTTTTATTCTATGTTTGCTGTAAGAAAAAGGATTTAAGACCAACAGCTCTGAAACCCAAATATCATGGTGGGCAGACTACACTGAATCCATTATTGGCTTATAGATGACTCTCTAGGAGATCAATGTATGTACACTTCTCAATCTGTCTATCTTAGAGTTTACCTGAAAGACACATTATTTGGATTTGATATCTCAAAGACCTTTATTTTTTTTCCTATATTCTTACGTTCCCCTTTTGATGGCTGTGGTCAATATCTGATATTTATAGCCTTATTCTCCAGTACAGACAAAAGTGCATCATCTGTTCGTGCATTTGATGTGGTGAACTCAGAGAAATTTTCTGAGTGAACCTTTGGCCATGCTTCTTAGTGTTTCTTCCAGACAGAAATGAGGTGGCCTTTTATTTAAGGAGATCTCTTGTTTGGGTTTCCTAATTTTACAGAAGGACCTCATCCTTATCCTCTGATGTTTTTGATTTGCCTTTAACCAGAAATACGTACTTCACTACAATCCTCTACCCGTTTAACTTTCTGCGGCTAACCTTCCAATAAGGCGCAGATTCAAGGAGCAATAATGATGAACAATTATGAAATGATATGCAGTTCTTTCATTCCCTTAGAAATTATCGATTTGGGATCAAACCAAATGACGTGAGAGTTCCATACTGGGCTATTTCTGCAGAATTGCTTTAATTATTATTTGGTGTCTTGTAGAATTATATTGAGCACTTTCAGAAACAAATGTATGTGCTATACTATTTATTTCATCATAGGATGCTGTCTACAACATCACATTATTTCTCTTCATCAAGATCACCTGATGAATTTCTTTCATGCGTTTTCATCTAAAAGCCTGTAATTCATCTAGGCAACTAGACTCTCTGAACTTTGTGATGTGTTTTTTTTTTTCTCTCCTGACTTCTGCTAGAAAAGTTCTGATTCAATGTTCTGGCCCACTTTTGGCCTCTTTTCTGGAACAGCACTTCTCTTATTTTACCTTTACCTTCATTTTCATCATGGCATTTGTATCAGGTTATAATATATGCATTTCTGTAAACCTTTGGAATATTTTTATCATAAGACAAGCTATAAAGAAAAGAATGAATAAGCAAATGGTGAAGAGTGTGTGAAAACATAAATTAAAACTTCATCCTCTGAAGGGAGAAGGGAAGGTCAAATTTGACCTTCAAAACCCACCAATCAGTTTGAAAGATTACTTCATATGAAACAAAAGGCAGTATAGACTTTAGGAATAGTGCAGCAAACTTAATTTCGCATGCTCTCCAGGAATTGTTTACTGATTTGTTTTTTATAAGCATCACATTAATCATTCATTCTGCCTCACTTTGCTCCCTCTGATATAGAGGTGGGAGGATGAATCTCAGAAGTTCCATACTGTGTGCTGCCTTTCTGATTTTTTATGACATTTGCAAAAAGTGAGTGAGTGATGTTATTCCTGAGCACTCTTCCCTTGTATGTAAATGCATTTAGCCTAACCAAAGGCTAACACTCACTGGAATTAAATTAAGGTAATAAAAAATATAATGTTAGTACACACTAATCATTCTAAATTGCTAGGCGATAGCCCACTCAATTGTAATTGCTATTTTAATTATTTTTCCAAGAGTCTTTGCAGATGAAGACATTTCTGCACACTCAAGTTACTGGAAGACAAGTTGACCAGAAATGCCTACATAACCCAAAGCTCAAAAACAATCTCAAGATATGTGCAGTTTAACACATTTTTTGGTTAGGTTTTCCCTATGGATATTCTCCCCAGATGTCAGACTCTCTCTGGATTTTAATCCCTCAGTAATTATTACCACTTAGACTGTACTTCATCTCCATTTATCTTATCTACTTTTTTTAAAGACATACCTCAAACCTTCTCTAAAGAGAGCATCCAGAAAGTAACCACAATGATTAATTCTGTGATCCTTGTATTCTGAAACTTGTACGGATTTTATTAGTTGATTACAACTTCTCATTCATTCAAGTGGATTTTTAAGAATCCTCAAATGAGTTGTATGAGAAAAAAATTGTAAGGAAATAACATTGAGATGCAAATTAAGAATTGTGGCTCAGGGGCGTCTGAGTGGCTCAGGTGGTTAAGCGTCAAACTCTTGATTTCAGTTCAGGTCATAATCTCAGGGGGGTGAGATCCAGCCCTGAGTCGGGCTCCATGCTCCTCAGGGAATCTGCTTGAGATTCTCTCTCTCTCTCTCTCGGCCCCTCCCACCACAACTGGCTCTTTCTCTGAAATAAATAAATAAATCTTAAAAAAAAAAAAGAATTGTGGCCCAGCTACTAGTCCCTCTCTCAGTATAGTTTCTGAGAAAGTCAGATGTTAAGGTCTTTGAATGCCCTACTTGGTCTTAAGCACCATTTAAAAAATATTTATGTATTTATTGATATGATTTTTTTATTTGTATATATGCTACATGAAAAGTATGTCTCTATTTTTTGTACTGATATGCATTCTGTAGCTTGTTCAATGGGACTTTGGTCTCATTTCTCTCTCTTTACCACTTAGCTATAATTTCTAGAAGGGTATGCCACATAAATTAATAATGCACAATAATTATTAACACGTTTTTTTTGTATTTTCTGTTAAACGATGATTTCCCCTTAAGATATTTATTTGGTAGTTAAATACTGACAATTTTCTGACAAATGCTCTACAGATGTAGCTAAAATATGATCAACACTTTCATGTTAATTGGGCCTTAGATGATGGCGTGTGTATCTTGTTGTTCAATCTGACCAACATCATCGGCCACAGAATGGACATTCCAAAAGAGCTCATAGCCTGAAAACATTTTGGAGACACAACATGTTGTCATGATCTAGGCTGTCCCTGTGTCATTCCTCTCCACACTTCCCCCCTACCTCCCACACCCCCAGTCACTGACAGCATATTTATCCCCATTGTGCTTCCCTAATCATTACAAATGCAATGATAGCTTCATATGTGATTTTTTTCCCATGTAGAATAAATAAGAAAAACAAAAACAAGTTGGACTTTTAATATATACATATTTATATATGAATATATCTATGTTAATTAGTATTCTCTATTATATATAGCATTATATATTGTACTGTGTATAATAATATATTTAATAACGTGTATGCAATACATATACTAATTACATAATATAATTATGATATAATACATAATAATTACATATACTTGTGTGTATATATATATAGAGAGAGAGAGAGAGAGAGAGAGAGAGATGAGTCTTAAAATCTTAGGCTTTCAATTACAAAAGCCAGAAAACTGAAATTTCAAAAGTTTGTTTTTATTGTTGCTTCTGTTGTTGTCTTAATTTTAAAAGCTTCATTTTAAATACCACCATTGTGTTTACAGGCTGAAGCTCAGAGTTCAGGTAAATGTGAGACACTGGGAATTCAGCTCCCTGTTTCCCCTTCTTGCAGTTTGGGGGTGGGAGGCCAGTAGAGCCCCTCTGATCTGGGGAGGACCTGTGTCCTTACCATGGTGTAATCTGGGAGAGGACAGCACCACATGACACAGTGTTCCCTCAAGGTGCATGAAGGAGAACTAAGACAGGCTTTGTGAGCTTGAATAGAAAGGGTCTGAGATAACAACCAGGCCGGAAAGTAACTTGCTACTGGGGGGAGATTCCTCCTTGATGACATCTGGGCAAGCAGCCCACTTGAGAGACCAGTCTCAAAGGGTCAGCAGCCCCAGAGTGATCCAGGTGTAAGCAGCGGATGCCATGGAGTTAGAAGCCAATACCCAGATTCAGACAGGACAAGCTACACCACAGTGGATGTCCTGGAGGAATGATAGCAAATGCCTCTCCCTTAAAGGGAGGAGTCTTTGATCACTGTAGGGGGAAGGAAGAAAAGAGATTCCTAAAAATTTACATTGTAAATTGCAAGTGAGGACTTTGATGTAGTCCCATTGGAACAAGGGGCTTGTGGGCATAGTTAAGTTTAATTTCAGGGAAATGAACAAAGTTCCATTTGCACACATGCGAAGCATCATGGGGTTGCTCATCTTCATGCAGCATCTCAGCTCAAACCGACGACAATAAGCAGAGCCAACACTGTAGAGGGAATGCGGATCTGGAAGGGGTTGGCTGGTGCACCCACGTACGTATTCACCACCAACTCCTCTCTGACAGACAAGGCAACATATTTACTAAAAGTTTATGTGACATGGCCACGCTAAGAATCACCGGGGCTAGACGTATTCTCATTTCAGTGCCTTTTTCACTGTGCCAAACTGCATGCAAATGACTGCTAGATTAATCTAGAAACCACAGAATGGTAACTTTCACCAATCATTTTTAAATTGGGCAAAGAACATTAATAGGAATCAAAGTGAAAGAAAAAATCACCAACTTAACATAACAAATGGCTTCCCTTTTCCACATTTATTCTCTTGTAGTTCTGATGTATAAGCAAGGATGAATTACATACATTCTCAATCCAAAGCAAAGTACAGAAAACTATGAACCATGGTCTATACGATTTCTTAAGCATTTTCCAGTTTTAACACATGAATTTCATCATAAAATTATATTTAATAGATCTTTCTTTCTTGAGTTTATTCTTTTCTTAACCATTCCCTCCTGTTAAACATTTAAATGATTCACAATTGCTAATAACAGCTCTTGCCAATTCACTGAACTGTATAGAAACAGCCTTAGGGTTCAAATATATACCGAGGACAAAAGAAACGCACACTACCCAGAATTCAAAAGGCAAATATTGCCTTTAGACTTGAAAGATGGCTACATCTGACTAATTCATTTGTAGGAGATGAAGTACCATAACAACTTGTACAATATAAACATAGGCAGGTCAATGGAATGCAGCTTCTGTTTATGGATTGCCAAAGTAGGTAATCCAACATATTAGAAGTTTAAAATTAAAACAAAAACAAAAACAAAAACAAAACAAAACAAAAACCCTTAAAAGTTGCCACTGAGTTATTAAAACCAAAAAAACCCCCAAAAAACCCCACACTTGATTTTCACCATCCTTTCTCCAGTTTGAATTATGAAGTATTTTATTGGTTCTGGGAATTAAGTATTGATTTTTTTAAGGGCATGTTAGATAATTTTGCTAAGAAAAAGAATCCACACAAATAGTTTGCTATGAGTATTAATTCAAAGACATTAGCACTTAATGCTTCTAACAGAGTATGTTACAATTCTTGAATCAATATTCAAAATTAAATTATGCTTGATTAAGTACAAAAGGCAAAGAATAGTAAAAAACCTAGATGCTAATGGATAGAAACAACTAATGTCTGATTTTCTACAAACTCACTGAAGAATTCTAAAGAAGACATAGAACCATCATATTTTATCAATAACAATTTTTGTATACAGTTTATTTCTTTCACAATTTTTTCCAACATTATATGCTGTTGTCTTTATTTTAAAGATACTCTAGAAAACTCTTTATGTAGCTATTATATGGAATTGACAATAGTTTTTCTATTTGCCTTGATACAATTAGTTACAGATCTTTATGTACTACAAAATAGGTAGGAACAGTAACAGCAGAAGCAACCTTGATATGGGTTGAGTTTTGTGGGGTTTTTTTGTTAATAGACTTTCTTTATTTTTTAGAAGTTTTAGATTTACACAAAACTTGTGAGGGTTTTACAGAGAGCTCTCATACACTCCACATCCAGTTTCCTCTGTTGATACCTTTACATGGGTATGGTGCATTTGTTAAAATTAATGAAGCAATATTCATACACTATTATAAGTAATACTTATTTTTATTCAAATGTTCTTAGTTTTTACCTAAAGTCCCTTTTTCCTGTTTCAGGATCCCACTCAGAAAACCGCGTTACAGTTATTTGTCAGGTCTCCATAGGCTTCTTTAAGGCTGTGACAGTTTCTGAGGCTTTCTTTGTTATTTATGACCTTGGCATTTGAGAGTACTGGCCCGGTATTTTGTAGAGTGCTCCTCTACGGTATTTGTCTGCTGTTTTCTCATGATTAGAGTGGGGATTTGGATTTGGGGGAGAAAAACCAGGTAGATAAAGTGCCATTTACATCCCATCACATCGAAGGTAGATGCTGTCAACATGATTTATCACTGGTGATGCTGACCTTGTTGGGAGATATGTCTCTTCTTGCCCATTTATTTACTTACTTATTTATGTATGTATTTAATCATTTATCTACAACAGTATGGACTCATGGGTATTTGTTTTATACTCTGGGTTATAATCCAGTACTACTTTTTAAAATGTTACTGCTCAAATTATTGCAGTTTTGGCCATTGGGAGCCTGGTACCTGGTGTCTGTGTCTCTTTAGCAAATTCCCATCAGTGGGATTTTTTGGAGCGCTGCCTTACTTTTCTGGCAGTACAAGATGCTCCAGGATCATCTTGTATATTTCTTCTAAAGTCCCCAAACTGTCCCTTTCTCCAGGTGTGCCTGGGGGTCAGGTGTGCTCATTGCCTCAGAGATATCACTGTTTCTAGGCTCTCTTACCTGGGACAGGTACGTATGTGTACACTAACACATTTATGGCTTGTTATCAATCAAATAAGCCTTAGCATAGTCTATAATCTTGGACTTATTCAGTGTAGTAAGTAATGCATTTTATTAAATTCCTTTGTGCTTTTCAAAGGAAAATAATAAGTAGTAATGAGTTGCAAGTCTTCCAAATTGATAACTGAAGATAATAACCATCATTAGATTTCTATGAAATAAAAACAGACATATACAATTCTAGTATAAAAATCTGTGTTGTTGAGCTCCTTCTGAACATTCTTCAGCAGAAATTTTCAGGAGTATTAATAGACTTTTGTATATTGTTGTATTTTGTGTTTTGTTTTCCTAAGTCAGGATAGCAATAAACTAGTAATTCATCAGAAGACATAAAATAGGATGATTCTTCAAATGTATTTAGCCAGCTAATGCACCAAGGAATACACTGAAGGATTTAAAGAGTGAAAGGAAAAGTGTTTTCACTATTGTAGGGTGCTTCTGTGAGATTGCTTTGTGGTCAATAGAATTTTACTCTTCAATTAGTCAATGTCCTTCCTTCTTAATTTCACTTTGTAATTAATCTTACCTTGTATTTAATAAGTATGTTAACATAGCATTATACAAAATTACATGCTTAAAAAAATCTTAAATTTTTAATATGAACAAAAAGAATGAAATACTGTTTAAGTGACTTGGGGAAGTTATCTAAAGATTTTTACATTTTTAGTAGTTCATAAATAACGTAAATACAAAATCAAATATTTTTACCTCTTTATTGTTTTTTTGTTTGCTTGTTTTCTCCTCCAGGATAAACCATTTTTTCCATTTGACTTATTATTACTAATACTATAATGTTGATGTAATAAGATTATAGGTTTTTTCAATTTGATGTGACAACTGATCTCAGCAGTAAATCAAGACAAACTCATGAAGTTTATGTAGCTGGTATACATTTCTTTTTATTTTAAATGTTTTCATTTCTCCACGAAAATTGATCATTGAAAAAATCAGATACGCATTTAAAAAGAAGTAAGTAGGTTGAACTTTAAATATAGATAGCCTTTTAACTTACTACAGATTATATTCTTGGAAAATATATTATAACTCTAAAATGATTTTTTCATTTAGAATCATATTAAAAAGCAAGTCTAGTGAAAAATAAAATAGGCAAATGTCCCCGTATCACACTTCACAGTAATAAAAATGATATACTTTTAAGCATAGGTAATGTGGTTTTAAAAATGTTTTCAAAATAACAGAGAACAAGTATCTAAACATTTAAATGTACAGTTGATCCTTGAACAACATGGGTTTGAACTGCACAGGCCCACCTACATGCAGAATTTTTTCTGATAAATAGAGTACAGTACTATAAATGTACTTTGTTTTCCTTATGATTTTCTTTATTTTCTTTTCCCTAGCTTACCTTATTGTAAGGATACAGTATATAATACATATAACTACAAAATCTAAGCTCATCAACTGTTTATGTTAATTAATAAGGCTTCCAGTTGACAGTAGGCAACTAGTAGTTAAATTTTGGGGGGGATCAAAAGTTACATGAGGATTTTCAACTGCACAGGGGTTGGTGCCCCTAACCTCTGTGTTGTTCAAAGGTCAACTGTACTCTTAAAGCTTTATAAAAATGTGCTGAGGTAGAGTGGACAGAATTTTGATTAGACTGAAGAAGAAGCAGGATGTGTGGTCATGTGAGTTCTGACGTGTGGACTGAAAATTTCAGTGGTTTTATTGGCCATTGTTTCCTCAGATATGTTCTGAGGAGCAAGAGTTCAGTGAGACATTAATAGTTGTGATTCAAGTAAAAGTCCTCTGATAATGAAAGTGTAGGAGATACTGGATTTAAGAAAAGAAAGAAACAAGTTTCTTTGTGCAGAATCACAAAGAACCTTTAATATATATAAAACCTGCCTCACAAGTCTCTAAGGGACACCATTTCTCCACACTTAGTTGGCCACAAAAATAAATTATTCCAGAGCACAAAACTCTTACCCTGTTCATTCATAGAGAGGGAGAGAGAGGGGGTACCTTGGTCAACTCTACCACATGGCATTCATTTTACATATGATACCACACTTCATCTTTGCAATAAACCCATGAGTTTGTGATTATTTCTTCTCTAGCTAAAAAAACACCACCCCCCCCAAGAAAAACACACATTAGTAATCTTTTCAAGGTCAACCAATTAGGAAAAGGCAGATAGAAAAAAGAATCCCCTTCTACCTGGAGTTCTCCATCACTCTTTCTTCTAGGAGCGTTTTGGAAAATTTTAGGACATAGATGATATTTTCTAGATTATATGATTAATTATTAGTGGAACAATGGAAGAGGATTGAGAGGCTATGGGAAATCACCACCACCAGACTATCTCCATTAATTCTCCCTCAAAACCATTCCAGAGGGCATGTTTTGCATGGAGCGCTGGGTATTATACGCAAACAATGAATCATGGAATACTACATCAAAAACTAATGATATAATGTATGGTGATTAACATAAAATAATAA
The DNA here is from genome assembly GCF_011800145.1 of Mirounga leonina. Lineage (NCBI taxonomy): Eukaryota > Metazoa > Chordata > Mammalia > Carnivora > Phocidae > Mirounga > Mirounga leonina. Next base: position 10,607,842 of record NW_023270442.1, read on the forward strand.
TAATAATAAAACATTCCAGTGAAGTGTACAATCTAATTAGAAATGGTGTGTTTGCTAGGCATTCAGGAGCAAAACTTTCCCTCCAACTGGATTGCCTTCCTTAACCTCCTCTTAAAGAGAAATTATGGAGAATCAAATAATAATACCATCTTTCCTCTTTGCTAATTGACTAAAATATACTCAAATATAAATTACTTTAACTTTGATTTATGTGGTTATGCCTGAATCACTAAGAGAAACAGTTCATCTTTCTTATATTTGATTTCAGCTTAAACAGTTATGTAATTGCATAGATAAGTCCATACACAATACTGCATACTTTAATGCAAGGAGCTCGAAACTTGAGAACAGAATAGCTAGCTTCAAGTGCTGTCATTTCTACTAACTAGCACTTGAACTTAGGCAAAGCTACCAAGTCATGGTGTTTTCACTGAAAACAGGAGATTAGAAACCATATAGGAAATGTAGCCACAGTTCACGTTTAACATAGTATAAGCATTGGGCTTGTAAAATTAATATTAAAGAAAAAAGATGAATTATGCAGATAAAATAATATGATAAAAGAGCTGTTCATCTGCAGAAATATGTTCGCATTAGCCAGGCACTCTCTTTTCATCATGCTAAAAGACAGTTTCTCAGGTTTTTCAAGGACCGGTGGCGTTCTCAAGTTGATGTTAGGACCAACATCACCCTGCTCTGTCTGGGTGAAATCTACGTGAGGCCAAACAGATCTCCCCCAACAAAGGTAGGAGTTTCTGCTCCAGGTTTGGCAGAATGAACCCACTCTATCTGTCCTCTGTGTATTTGGGGTCTTGAACTTATTCCATGTTGACTGTAATAAATCTATGGTAGAAATGAACTGAAAACTCTCGAAGAATAACATTTGGAATGAAAATATCAGGTGTCTGCATTGGGCCTGATGAAAAACTTCAGTGGTTATATACAATGTACACCACCAGAATATAAGCTTCAAGGGGTCAGATGTGTTTGTCTGTTTCGTTCACTATTGTATGTCCTGCATTTGGAATTATGTCTGGCTCATGGGAGGGGAGTAAGCATGTAGTAAATATTTGTTGAATGAAGAATGAATATTAAAATGATGAAAGAATTCGTGACTAAAGAATAAAGTTGTGAGTTTTTGTACACGGAAGCAAAAATACAAACAAATATGTATGCAACAAAGTTTAGAATTTTGGGGATCCTGAGGGTTAAATATTAAAAAATGATGTTATGGCCTACTTGATAATTAAAATAAAATCCATTTGGATCTCTCTTAAGGAAATAAGAGCATTTGGACAACTATATTGTCATTTAACTTTCCACGCAAGTCATATAAATTCCCACAATATTTCTCTTTTTATGCTATATTTAATTGTATAATAGCAATATATTTTTTAATGGTTTGCAAGTCACAAAAATCGTTTATTTGATCTCTCCCTTTGAAATAGGAAAGGCAGATATCATTACGGCTAATTCACAGAAGAAGAGATTTGGGCTCAGAAATATTAAATGTGTAACAGAAATATACCACATTTACTACTGAGTCCCTGTTCAAGAATAAAATGTCAATAATGAAAAAAAGTGAAAACAAAACAAAACAATTATAACGCAACTAATGTATCCATATACTGTTCCAAACACTCTCATATTCTATTTCATGTACTCTTACCAATGTAACTGTGAGGTTGCAATTATTTTAGTTGGATTTTTCAGATGCAAAATGAAGGCTTGGTGAGATTGAATAACTCTCGCTGACCTATCTAGTAAGTCTTGGAAAGGGGAACCAAACCTGTGCATTGTGACAACAACTAATGTGTCAGAAAGCCTGGTTTCCACCACTTAACTCTTAACTCTATGCTTTTACCACCACCTCTATGACTGCGTATATTGAGATGATATGTAAAAATATAGGATGTAAATATATCTTTCTGTTATGATTATTATTAGAAATAGGATACATATGTCCCAGAAGTTACATACACACATGGTATTGTTTTTCTTTTCTTTCTTTTCTTTTCTTTTCTTTTCTTTTCTTTTTTTCTTCCCTTCCCTTCCCTTCCCTTCCCTTCCCTTCCCTTCCCTTCCCTTCCTTTCCTTTCCATTCTTTTTTTTATTTCCACTAATGGAGGTGTGCCACTGTCTACTCAGGTCACCCAGCCCTGCTGTAACTATTAGTTATAGGTTCGCTGGCTATGTGACTCTGAAGCTCAAGTGTGTGTGTGGTATGGGGGGTGGGTGGAGATTTACTTGTTTTTATGGTACACTGAAGTATACAGAGGAAGACCCAGAATCCCCTAGGGAATTCCCAGTGGCTAGCCATATTTCTCTTCCATGCAGGGTGCTGGGAAATCTCTGGAGTGCAGTGGTAACATTTAGAGCATCTCCATCCTATAGGACCTCCTTCATTTCTCTAAACTGTGGTTTGAGGTTGGTTAAACTTTTCAACAGATATGCACAATATGTGTGAGAACCGTGCAAATGTGCATACTCAATGACCTCTCCAATATTTAGCACACATGAATCTATCTTACATTTTATATCTTTCATTCACTTTCCTCAATAACTCAAGTTTAAGCAGACACTCACAAGCAAAGTAGACCGCTAATTAATTCATTCAGGCATTCAAGTGCCTTTTCATATAAACACAGTGCAAAGTGCCTAAGATTAATGCTATACGTTTGATATTTTAAGTTACTGGAAAACATGGAAGTCAATAATCAAGGGCCCCTTTTTCTGGTTGGTTGGATAGTTCATGGTTTGTGGGAAAGATAAAAAAAATGAGAGATGAAAAAGAATGCATTTCAGTTCTTCTCTTTCCTTCCCTACACACATGCACACACACATACGCACGCACACACACATATACACACACTTCACACACTTGCTTAGTCCCTAATTCCTTTGATATTTTGTATTCATTGTTGGACTTGGCTGACATAAGAAACTCCCTGTAAAAAGGCAGGTTTCCTCTGAGCTAAGGCTGGTTTCCATGGTGCTGAAATGTCCATTTAAAAGTAAGCATAGTCCTGAGGTACATACAGGGTAGTGCTCATGCCAACCACAGGTCACTCAGAGCCAGAAGGAGTTAAGACATTTGTACTGCACGTAAACAGCATCAGGCCATGCAATTTTACTTTATGCATTTCAGCTGCCATTTAGAAAAAGGAAATCTCATTATCTTGTCCTATATATTTTAAGGTCAGTGAATCATGTTGGGATGTTTTCACTTTGAAAACCACTTTTAAATGGATGAGTATAATTGCTTGGATAAACACTCAGATCTGTGAACAAATATGTTTTAAAACATCCCCTTCCACTCCTTCTGGGAATTCCTTTAGATTTGGGGAACGCAGGCAAGGAAAATGCTACCTTAAGTTTGTTATACAGGAAGGAGGGCTATTGGCTGGTATAGCCTATTCTAGGATGTCTAGATTTGTCTCTTTTAAAATATATAAGGTATAAGCAAAACACCAATTAAGTTAATAAGTGTTGGAAATTGTAACGCACATTCATCACTTATTTAGTATTGTTCAAAGGAATGTGTTATTGGATCGTGGAGGGTTGACTGCATCCAGGAAAATCAAGATATTAAGACTAGAACATATCTAAGGTGAAGGATATTTTAGTTATGAGTGGTATTGCGTGTATGTGTGTGTGTGAAAGGAATACTTTGGAACTCTTTTAATGGACAGTCTAAATTATCCAAAAATGCACATTGTCATTATCCATAATCTAGAAAAATATATCTGTAGTAAAAATTAGTATTAGGTATCTTTTCTTGAAAATTAGATCCCACATGCCTAGAGAAAATGCATTTCAGGGTAGTAACTTCTATTTTTTTTTTTTTTTTTTAACAAAACAGTTATATTGAGTGACAAGAACTAGTTTCTGAATCTTTGGAAAGAGGTTGCTAATTTCAGGTCAGAATCAGTAAAGTGATTGAGAAATTTCAGCTGCTCAGGGGCATCACTTGGCCAGTGCTTGCACTGTTCTGTGCATGTTCTGTGGGTTCCTGGAAAGGGTGTGAATTAGAAGCCCTTAGAGCTCGGGACTTCACTCTTGCTACCTCAAGTGGGAGACTGGAGAAGCTGGGAGACCCATGGGGTGTCTGAGCCTCACCTGTGGCTCTCTCTCTTTGTGTCTCTAAGAAGTACAGTTGGTTGGGGAAGGGGGAGGACAAGCTGAGACTAAAGGAATAGAAATTGGATTTAGTGTGGAAGGGAGAATATTAAAGAAGGCAAAGAGCTTTTTGAACACCCCCCCAAAAAAAACAGCCTAGAAATTGCTCAGTGTTTCCACTAAACCATGGTGGTGGGTGCTGTGCATGTAGGTCTATGAATCCACACACTAGCAAAGAACCCCCCTCCCCACCTCTTCTACTGTCCTTGCCTTTTGCTCCCTTTAGGCTGCCCCAGGGTTCCTACATTCAGCCTTTCAGTCCTTTTCTATCCCATCTGAGACAGAAGTCCAGAGTCTTCCAGGGAGTTATTTTGACGGGATCATTCCCAGTGGCAGGCAGGCCTGGCAGATTGGGGGTCAAGTGGGACACTTATGTACCTGCTCTTCGTGCTGATTGACTATCCTCTCCACTCTTTGAACTCCCAGCCATAGAGTCAGAGCCGGGCTCTGCCCCACTCTCGTGGAACCCTCCAGACTTTGGAGGCTCCATGTAGAAGAACTCAACTTGGGGACGAAAACTTGGAGGCTCGGGGTTAGCAGGTTCTGGGAAATCCCTGTGGTCCCCGAATTTTACTCTTGACATCTGGACATGCCTGTGAGTACCAGGCATCCGGGTTGCCAGGGACCTGGGCTGCGCATCTGGACCCCCCGACGTCCACCCAGACGCCCGGAGAGCGCATCTCGGCGCCCAAAGCAACTGGCTGCAGCCGCGAGACCCCGCGCCAGGAGGAGGGTGCCCGCGCGGGCGAGCTGGGCTCCCTGCGCTCCTGCCCGCGTTCTTGGAGCCGGGATTGAAAAACCCGCCAACCGTCCCTCGCGGGGAAGCCCGGCACTCGCCAGGAGGGCAGCGGTGACGCGGCTTCCCCTTTCTCGGAGCCTCCCGTGCGCGCTGCCCTCGCCACCCTCGGCTCTGCCCCTGCGCCGGCGCGCGCTGCCTCCCCGCGCCCCGCCGCGCCCGCGCCGGCCGCGGGGAGCGGCCAGGTCCCGCGAGCCTGCAGCCCGGAGCGCTCCCCCGGGCTCACTCACCGATCCTGAGGACTTGCGGGGCGGTCTGGGGGAGGACGTAGCAGAGGAAATAGACGAGTGCCCAGCTGGCGTCCCTGGTCCAGAGCCCGTGCTGGGCGAGGAGTGCGCGGCGCTCCATCTTCCCAGCTTCTTAATTCCGGCCGAGACCCAGCCGCGGCCGCCCGCCCGCGAGATGCAACCCGCTCGGGCCGGCTCCCTGCCTCATCCTCCCTGGGAGGCTCGGCGTCGGCACCCTGCACGCTCCCCGCGGAGAGAGACCGAGGGAGCGGGCGGGGGAACGCGGCGCTGGCGGGCGACGCTGGGCTGGCTCGGGGCTCCTCGCTTCTGCCGCTAGCCCATCACTGCTCCTCCTCCTCGTCGTCCATGGGCCGCAGACCGCGGAGGATCAGCGCGCTCCTGCTCTCGGAGCCAAGAGACCAGCTGAGGAAAGTTGCTGCCCCAATTTGCGGGCACGTCTCCCTCACTCGTCCTCTGGTCAGATGGAGAGTGGGGGGTAGGTGGAGGGGCCAGCGAGAGAAGGAGGGGAGAAGGGGAAAGAAGGAGAGGAGGAAGGAGAAAGGGTACTGGGTGAGTTGGTGCAGGGGCTCTGAGCGAGCAGGATGGGCTCCTGCAGGTTAACTGGGATCGGAGCCACGCTCTTGCCTCTCTCAATCCTTGCTTTCCTCCCCCGGTCGCTGGCCCCACCCTTGATTTACTGCCCGCCCCGACACCACTGATCCAGACACTCACACACGCACACACGCACGCACATTCTCCCTTTCCCTCAACTTTGCGCTGTGCTGCTGGAAAGTCGATGGAGTGTTGCATACTCGAGACCGAGAAATCTTATCTACGAAGTCGGAACGGAGGCAGTCTCCGCTGTGGGCTGTGAGTGGCAGAGGGCCTCCTTGGTAATGTCCCTGTGTCCCTGTTAGGGGGTCGTGCAGATGACCAACTACGACTCTTCCCATCACTGGATGGAGACTCGCCTTCTCGGACGCCAGCATTTCTGAGAATACCAGAGCTCCTGTTTTAACTCTGACAAGGATGAAAAGGAAGAGAAGGAGAAGAAGGAGAAGGAAAAACCTCCAGTACTCTAAGATTAGAGTGGCTTCTTTTCTATTCAGACCCCGAGATAATCTCTTGGAAAATTGCTTCCATTTACAGATGCAGAACTGGGAAAGGGGTAGCTGCCAGCGCCACTTTTTTTTTCTTGATTTCTTTTGACTGTCACGTTTGGACGCTGGAAGACAGGCTATTTTAGCTATGTAGGTTTGGAGACTATTTCTTAGTAGAAGGACAAGGACACTTCCCTGGGGAAATCATCAGCATTTGATCATTTTGGCTTAATTTCCTTTGAGCTTCCCGGGGAATGTTCTATATAAATGTTTGCTAGCTGTGCATTAGCATTCATAGAGATTTTTTCTTCTAAGTATGGATTTTGGAGGACTGATCTAAACTGAGTCAATCTATTTGAAAAACATGCCTACAGACATACCAACGTAGAATAGGAAGGAATTACAAAACAAATCTAATGCATCTTAAGATTCATTCATTCACCAAATACCTGAGTACCTTGTACGTGGTGCCAGAAGCTACTTTTTACTGAAGACCCTATATGGGCAAAAATGAACCACCTGTCCTCCACAGGAGATTATAACCCCACCACTGGAAGGTAGTCAGTTCATACCTCAAGTAGTAAGAAGAGTATATTTCACCCAATTTGTGTGTGTGTGGGTGGGAGCATTGCTAAGTCAGGACAGTGTCAAACAATGGTATGGCCTGCTTCAGAAAGGAGTCAGACACTCCACTCATTCAATCACTCACTGGTTCATTCAGTGTATATTAAGTGCCTACTTTGTGGGAGGCATTGTGCTAAACCCTGGAGACACAGACAGAATATGGCTGCTACCATGAGGAAACATAGTGAAGAAGTGTGATGAGTTACAAAAAATGGTACTTTGTGCATGGAGAAAAGGAGAAATTTAACCTCATTATAGGAGTTTGGGAAGGACTTGAGGAATGATGCTTCAAAGCTCAAAAATGGGTAGTTATTCATGATTACTAAGTGCTTCTTAGAGTGAAAATAAATATAAAGATTGCTGGAGGATTTATTTTGAAGCCTAAAGATCTGTGTTAAGCATGTTCAGTTGTCTATTTTTTCTTGATACATCCAGGGTCAGTCGACAGTAAACATTGCATCCCTAGATCTCGAGAACCTGAAGTCTCAAATTAGGTCAGCTTTTGAACAAACAGTGTTTGAATCCTGGTTTTACCTAATTCTAGATTTGTTGCCTTGGTTAAGTTACTTTATTTCCCTGTAGTAGAGCTTGCTAGTGCTTATCTACATCCATTTTTTTCTTCCCAGGCACATTAAAGTCTGTACCTTTTCAGTTAGGTGTAATCATGTGACCATTGGTAGCTAACAAAATATGAGTGGAAGTGGTAATGCCATTTCTGGGTGAAAAGGAAGGCAGTGAAAGATCTCACAAGGCCCTTCAGCATACTCTTCTGCTGGCTGAGTAACTCTGAAAGCCACAGTTTCTAGAGACAAGGTGAAATCAGCCTGGATCCCAGAGTTACTTTATGGAGAGGAGTTAGTCTGAATAGTTGTCAGACCAGCAACAAACTGGTGACAAATCAGTAATGAACCTATGTTGTGTTTTGAGGTCTGTTTGTTACTGTAGCATGACATGTTCCACACTGACTGACACACTCTCTAAGACTTGATAGCCTCATCTGGAGAACAAAAAATAATAATAACACAATGGGGCCACTGGAATGTTATATTAACTCCTACATATAATGTATTTTCCAAGGATCTTGTTACTCAGTATAATTAGTTCATTTGTGGTAATTACTTTTTTGGTTAAGTGAATCTACACATATATTTCTAGTTTAAATATGCCTCACATGGTAGAGATTAAAATACATTGTCTGGTGGGAAATGAATTAATAATATTGATTCAATTAATAGTATAGTCATACTAATTGGTTCAACACTATTTAAGGAAATTTTATTACTTTTATTATCTTTATTACAGTTCCTTTTTGATTGGTAGAGATCTTAGAAAGACTGCATTTCCTAAAGTAGGTTTTTTAAAGGATACTTGACACACTTAAGTTACTTTTTTGTATCATTTGTAAAATTCTATAAAGCTTAAAACTGAAATTTATTTCCTTGTTAAAATGCTTCCCTTCACTGCTCATGTACACAGGCTCATGGTGTTGAGTTACTCATGAGTGATCAGCAGCTGCTAATTTGTTTTGTGCTTTTTAGAAGGACTGTATTTTGTGTATATATGCCTGTATGCTTTTTTTTGCTCAAAAGACTATGTTAATCACTTTTGATTCACATTTTATAGTGCCCTCTTAAGAATAAAAATACCCAATTGAATGCATACTGTCTTTTCCCCATTCTTCAAACCTCAAGCTTAAATTGATACAGTGTGGTTAATAAGAAAGCAGTAGAGTAGCATGCAACATTGTGTTCCCTATGAGAGCTGATGACATACTTAGATACTAATCCATTTAAAATTACTTAATTTTTAGAAGATAATTAGATGCAAAGAAAGAAGATAACTAGATACAAAGCAAAATAGCTTAAACTAAACTAAGGAACCCAGATGAAAACTGTGTTTTCAGAATGTGGTGAGTATACTTGAGTATACTTATGATGTTACCCAGGGCACTGAGAGCAAAAGATCAAGTGGCTTTTAGAGCCTGGTAGGAATGTGTAGCTAATTTAGGATCCTCATTTTGAGCTAATTTTTCCCTAGGTGATGTCATATGTTTCTTATATGTTAAATGCCTTTAAGCCAAGGATTCCCATATTTTATGTTGTGCTCAGATTTTGCCTCTGAAATCCAGATTCACATAGCCAGTTCTAATTACTATTTCTGACCCAACATGTCAAACTCTTGATTCTATGCCACAGCATTGCCCTCTCCCCAATTCCTCTTTCAAATATTCGCATTTCAAAGATTTTATTTATTTATTTTTGACAGAGAGAGACACAGTCAGAGAGGGAACACAAGCAGGGGGAGTGGGAGAGGGAGAAGCAGGCTTCCCGCGGAGCAGGGAGCCCCATGTGGGGCTCAATCCCAGGACCCCGGGATCACGACCTGAGCCAAAGGCAGACGCTTAACCGACTGAGCCACTCAGGTGTTCCAAATATTCACATTTCAATATGCATAGCCCCTTCCATCCAGTTACTAAAAATGGAAACTCAGAATGCCATCCCTGATTTCTCCCTTACTTCCCCCCACCCCCATATCCAGTCCATTTTCATACAGTATTGCTTTAATCTTTTTCTCTGTAGCTCCGTGGCTACCATACTAGCCTAGGGTTCCTCAACCTCAAAACTTTTGATATTTGGGCAAGAAAATTATTTGTTGTGGAGGCTGTCCTGTGCATTGTAGGATGTTTAGCAACTTCCCTGGACTCTATCCACTAGATGTCAGTAGTACCTTCCTCCCAAGTTAATAACCAAAAAATGTCTGCAGACATTGCCAAATGTCCTCTGAAGTACAAAATCGTCCCAGGTTGAGAACCACTGCACTCATCCAAATCACCCAGATCTTCCCTCTGGTCTCTTACAGTAGACTCTGTCTCTATCCATTCTGCCCATCTGAATCTAAATCAGCTGCTCCCATTAATTTCCCTCACAATGGCCTGCTTAGTTCTCTCATGGTCCTGATCAACTAATTATTTATTTACTTTAGTATAAGTTCAATGATGGCAGACTACTCTTTTTACTTAAAACCACAGCACTTAGCACTTGCCTAGCACTTAGCGGGAACTTGATAAATGCTCATTGAATGAATGAATGAGTGAGTGATATCTCATAAGCCATACAACCTGCAATTCGTAAGTGCATATTTGTAAGATTGAACCAAATAATAAGCCAAATTTCTCTTTTGGTTTTATTCATATCTCCTACACATATCAGTTTATCTTAATGTTATCCCCAGGACATTAATGTAGTACTCTGTGTCAAGCAAAACTGGAGTATAACCTTACAACCCTGGCCTGATCGCCAACCATGGCTCACTTGCTCTTAGTCAAGTCACATAACTTCTTTAGACCTCAACTGTAACTGGAAGTAGTTAGGCTAATGCCTAAAAGTCAATGGGGACTAATGTTATCCATTTCTCCTTCCAGTTCTGAAAACTATTTTTAGAAAGGAAGGGCTCAAAACTCATCTCTGTTCCCTCTTGGTTATAAAGAAATAAGCTTTTTCTTAAAATAATATTTATGGTTTCTATTCAGTTTGTGCTTATTCTATATGCTAGGCTCTGTTTGTAGTAGTAACATACTTAATACTGAGAGCAACCTTGGAAGGTAAGTACTCCTCTTCTGCAGATGTTACTGGTGAGGAAATGGAAATACAGAAATGTGGAGCGACATGTCAGAAATTACACAACGAAGTGACAGAGCCAGAATTTGAACTCAGTCTAGTTTTAGAGCACCCACTTTTTTTTTAGTTGAGGTGAAATTTACATAAAATTAACTACTTAGAAGGGAATACTTCACTGACATTTAGTACCTCCACAATGTCGCAAAACTACCAACTCTACCTAGTTCCAATGTGCCTGGCAAGTCCTGAGTGTGACAGAAGCAGTAAGGATGAACTCAGAGAGATAGTGGGTATTTAGATCTGCTAAGGACTTGTGGGCTGTTGAGGTCTTTGATGTTTAGTCTGAATGAAATGGGAAGTCACTGATGGCTTTGAATAGAAGAGTGACATGGAAGGCTTATGTTATATTCTGTTTCAGGTACTATACTAGGTATTAGATACACAGTGAATAGATTTGGTTCTTTCCCTCATGGAACCTCTAGTCAAGTAAACAGTTCTGCAAATAAATACAGAGTTACAAATCATGTTGATGATGAATGTTGTTGATGATGATGATGATGATGATGATAGCTGACTTTCGAAACTTTTTTAAAGTACAAAGGGTACAAATCTTAAGTGCAGAGCTCAAGAATGAATTATCACAAAGTGAACACCCTCATGTAATCAACAGTCCGAACAAGAAACAAATCACCATCAGAACCTTTATGGCATCTCTCAGCCAATTTCCACTCCTGCCCCCAAATCACCTCTACCTTGACTTTCAATGTCAGAAATTAGTTTTGCCTGTTTTGAGACTTAATGTAAATACAATATATATTCTTTTGTGCCTGGCTTCTTTCAAATGATAACTAATATTTACTAAGCCCTTACTATATGCCAGACACTATTTTTAGTGGTTTACAGTTCAGAGTCACCATGACCCTGTGAGGTGTTCACTGATAGTAATACCCTCATTTTACGGAAGAGGACACTGAGCCATAGAGACAGAATGCAGTTTCCATGAAGGAAAGTGAAAAGATGTGATAGATTTGAAAAGAGGAACTTGCTTTGGAGTAGGACCTTAAGAAAGTCTTAAGGAAGTAGCTTTTATAGGTTGCCTTATAAGACTAGCTGGGTCACTGAAGGAGAAGGAGAAGAAGGAGAAGAATAATCCAGGCAGAGAGAAGGCTCTGTTGTGGAAAGCTCCCAACCATAAAAATGTTTGAAATAAGGCCTGAGTGAGCAGATGTGAGCTGGAGAGAGGGTATCACCAATGAAATGGGGAATGTGAGCAGAGCCCATATCCTCTGGAATCCTTACCAGCTTCTCAAAGATTTGAGAATTTATTCTAAAGGTGATAGGAAATCTTTGGTTCTGGCTTCATCTTTCTCACCTCTACTCATTTGTCATTATTTACCTAGCCAGTTATGTGCTTTGTAAGACAGAGCCCCACCACCCAGGCTGTGTATCACCTTCTCCTTGTGTTTGCCTCTGGTCATCCTCCCCATTCCACCTTTTCAGGCACATTATGTGGAACTTTCTCGCTTAGATCCTGTTGCACTGGTCCTCTGCTTGTCCTCACTCATGTCCACATCTTCATGTCATAGGACATTTCCCCAAACTGCTCTCAGCACCTTGAACTCTCCTTTCTTTATTTTTTTTTAAAGATTTATTTTTTTATTTGAGAGAGTGAGAATGAGAGAGAGAGAGAGTACATGAGAGGGGGGAGGGTCAGAGGGAGAAGCAGGCTCCTCGCCGAGCAGGGAGCCTGATGCGGGACTCGATCCCGGGACTCCAGGATCATGACCTGAGCTGAAGGCAGTTGCTTAACCAACTGAGCCACCCAGGCGCCCGTGAACTCTCTTTTCTTCACACCTTTCCTAATGAGGGATTATTCATGCTCCACATCTCATTACTCAGAGAGACTTTCCTTGGGTCCACAGTGAAAAGTATATACACCCATTTGATTCTTTTATATCGCCCTGTATTTCTCCTTCTCAGCATTTGTCACCCATTTGAACTATTTACTCATCTGTTTATGTTTCCCTCCCCTTATAGATTGCAAGCCCCAGAAGGGCAGGATCTATGCATACAGTGTTGGGGTTCTGGGCACATTCAGTACCTTCTCCAATTCTTGATACATAATCAGAGCTCATTTAATATTTATAGATTGGTTTTGACTGATGGGGATGTCAAGAGGTCTATAAGACATGACAAGAAATCTCAGTTCAGGAAAGGAGGTGTAAAATGGCATATCTTGTGCATGTAACTCATGTATGCAAAGTTTGCTTAAAATTTGCTTTTGCATTGTTTATTTTAAGATTTATTTAATTATTTGAGAGAGCAAAAGAGAGAGAGTGATCAGGGGGAGGGACAGAGAGAGAGGGAGAGAATCTCAAGCAAACTCCCTGGTGAGTATGGAGACCAACAGGGGGCTCGATCTCAGGACCCTGAGGTAATGACCTGAGCTGAAATCAAGAGTTGGATGCTTAACTGACTGAGCCACCCATGCACCCTGCATTATGTTTTAATAATCATTATTTTCAATAATCTCATAAACTCAAATTATTTCCATTTTGGAATGATTGAATACATGCACATAAATCTTAAGAACCTAGGCTAGAGAGCTAGAGATTGGTTTTAAAAAGCTGAATTAGAGCTCATAACTATTATCACATTCTAATTTTTATTCAGCCCACTCTTCCTTACGGATTTCCAGTTTATGTCTCCTAACAAAACACACTAAGCTTCTTTATATTTAAATCATATAAATTAAACCAAGTTTCTAATTACTACATCTTGGCTTAATTTCTCTCCTCATAATCTCCTCCTACAAGTGGCATGTATTTTTAGACTATTATTTATTTATTTATTTATTTATTTATTTATTTATTTATTTATTTATTATGCTATGTTAATCACCACACATTACATCATTAGTTTTTGATGTAGTGTTTTATGATTCATTGTTTGTGTATAACACCCAGTGCTCCATGCAGAACGTGCCCTCTTTAATACCTATCACCAGGCTAACCCGTCCTCCCACCCCTCTCCCCTCTAGAACCCTGTTTGTTTTTCAGAGCCCATAGTCTCTCATGGTTCGTCTCCCCCTCCAATTTCCCCCCCTTCATTCTTTCCCTCCTGCTATCTTCTTCTTCTTCTTTTTTTAACATATAATGTATTATTTTTATTTATTAAAGAAATACACGTATATAATTTGAAAAGTTAGATAGTACTAAATAAAAATAATACAACAGCTTTTTAAGCTCCTCCTCTCCAACTTGTTCAGTTGTTCTGTCCAGCATTTGCACATCCCATATTTCTACCTAATATACACACCTAGTTCTTGTTGGCTTCATCAGTTTGAAGTGTTATCTATCATCCTGTCATGGTGTATGAAACTTTCAATCTTTAATACCATCATCCCATCAGCTTCCCTTTCTCCTCTTTTTATTGTATTAAGATTTTAGATTCAATCACTATTTGGGGTTTATATTAAACTCTGCACAGTTGAGCACTATAGTGAGCTGTGATTACATTTTCCTCTTACTCTTTGTTTTTCCTATTTTTCTTGTTGTTGTTGTTGTTGTTTTGATTGTCTTGATTTCTTTGTATCATCTCCTTTACATAGATTCCAATAGCCTCCTTATCCAATTTTCACAAATGTTCTTGTACTTCTTTTTATTCCCTTGGAGACATCTCCCATGGAAACCTCCATTTTCCTGCTCTTTGTTCTAGGCTCTCTTGGCCTTCAATGCGGTTGTCATTTTGGCAGTTTTCCTCCCTGTCTAGGAAGGAAATCTAAGTTATTCCTGTCTTTCCTTTCCTGGGATGCATTCTCTGTTTTCTGGAGCTCATGTGCCTGGAGTTAGCCAAATTGTTAGGTTTAAGGACACAGCCCCCAAGACTTTCCTCACTTTTGACACCAACTGTATGTTTGAGGGATTCCCCAGATCACCCCCAAGCTCAATTATTTGCTAGAAAGACTCACAGAACTTTAATAAAAGCTATTCCACTCATGGTTATGAGTGTTACAGGGAAAGGATATAGATTAAAATCAGCCAAAGAAGATACACATAGGGCAGAGTCTGGGAGGGTTCCAAATGCAATGCTTCTGTTGTCCTCTCTCCACGAAGTTAGGATGTGTTATTCTCCTGCCATCATCATATGACAATATGCATGGAATATTGCCAATCAAGAAAGCTCACCTGAGCTCCAGAGTTTTTGTTGAGGCTTTATTACATAGGCATGATAGGTTGATTGGTTGATTATCCACATGGTTGATTTACTCCCCAGATCAAGGGATACCATATGAGCCAAACTCCTTACCCTAAATTATATGGTTGGTCTTTCTGCCATGGCTAGCCTCAACCCTAAGATTATCAGGTATGGCCTGTTTCTTCCCTAACTAAGGACAGATATAACATAGACTGTCAGATGTAACATAGACTCCCTCCCCAAGCCCAGGGCAAAGGCCAGACCTCTCTTTAGGCAAGGCCAAATTCTTCACTACATACATGTAGTCCTTGGTTTATTCTCTCATTTTGGTAGAACAAGTAGTCAAGAAGCTCTTTTATGTGAAATAAAAAGAATGATAGAATATCAGAAGTGAAGATAGTGACAGCCCTCTACATGGCCATCTTTTGAATTAACACCACATTCATCAGGACTGGTGGCCATCAATATTCAGGTCAGTGTCCCTCCTGGATGGAATACCACCTTCATCATCATCTTGGAGATTTTTTCCTTTTTTCTATATTTCATCTCTGGTGTTTTAGTTTTAGTTTTAGCTTTGAATACTATCTATTCTTCTCCTCCTTTTCTTCTTATTCCTTTTTTTTATGTCTGTCTCTGTTTCTCTCTTTTTCTTTCTTCATTTTCCTCAATACATACTCAAGTAACTTTCCTAGTAAAAGTGCTTGCAAGATCTTTCTTTCTGACATTCAATTTATTTAGATATTGTATCTGTTGCATTAGTGCCTCTCTTTTCAACTTGTATATCCTCTGGGACATTTACTCAACTTTATTTTTCAACCATTCTATGATTTTTTATTTATGCTATTATGTTTTTATATTATGAGTGATATTTTACTCTGAATTTTTAAAAATATTTTTGTTTCATAGGTGCAATATCTTTTTTAACCCTCTGAGGGTATTCTCGGGGAATTATCTCGCCTAAATAGTCTTTCTTACTTTCAAGATGCTTTTTTTCTGTGTTTTTTAGTCCATGGTGGAAACGTTCTCAAATATCCTATGGCCCTTTGTTGTCTGTTCGTATTTAAGGTAGGGGACAAGAATGCTGGTTGCAACCTCTGAGTAAAAGTAGGCAAGGCTTATGGGTTCTAAGCTTTGCTAAAGGATAACATGGCATGACATCAGGGAAACTCTGATGTCAGTATATTTAAGAATCTAGGAGTATATTTAAGAGTTTTCTCTTGGGTTGATTACATTCCCAAGAGAAGACTTTTCTGGTAGACTTTTTTTTTAAATTAAATTAAATTTTAAAAATTTCAATATAATTAATATACAGTGTTCTATTAGTTTCAGGTGTACAATATGATGATTCAATAATTCTATTTATTACTCAGTGCTCATCATGATAAGTGTACTCTGAATCCCCTTCATCTTTCACCCATTCCCTCTATCCACCTCCTCTCTGGTAAACATACATTTGTCTTCTATATTTATGAGTCTGTTTTTTTGTTTTGTTTTGTTTCTCTCTTTTTCCTTTGTTTGTTTTGTTTCTTAAATTCCACATATGAGTGAAATCATATGGTATTTGTCTTTCTCTGACTGACCTATTTCAGTTAGCGTTATACCCTGTAGATCCATCCATATTATTATAAGTGGCAAGATTTCATTCTTTTTTTGTGGCTAAGTAATATTCCATTGTGTGTGTGTATATATCTATATATATATCTCTCTATATATATCTCTCTATATATCTATATATGTATCTCTTCTTTATCCATTTATCTACCAATGGATTCTTGGGTTGCTTACATAACTTGGTTATTGTAAATAATGCTGCCATAAACATAGGGGTGTATATATCTTTTCAAATTAGTGTTTTCATATTCTTTGGGTAAATACTCAGTAGTGGAATTACTGGATCATATGGTAATTCTATTTTTAATTTTTTGAGAAATCTCCATACTGTTTTTCATAGTGGCTGCACCATGTGCTCCTCTTTCTGTTGCCCTCTCTTAAGAGTAAGGATCTGGATGTCTATGAACTGGGAGGCCACTGATAGAAGAGTTGGCTGGCTTTAACTTCTGTTTGCATCTGTGTTTACTTAATTCCCCAGACTTTAGTTCAGTCTGTCATCCTCCTGTCCAGAGAGCCTTTGTTTTACCCTCTCCAGAGAATATGCCTTCAGTTTTACATGAGGGTGGTGGGAAGAGGAAACTATCCAGTGGTGTGGATGGAACTGCTTCTTGAAAAGCCTTCCAGGAATCCTGTTTTCATTAGCCCTGCATTTCCCCTAAGTCCCTGGGGGCAGGGGCACCAGGCTATTTGCTCTGGGCCGTGGGACTTCTCTACCCTGAAAAGCAGGCTGGCACTTCCTTTTTGGCAGTTCTGATTTAAGATTTAGCATTCTCGAGCTGGCCAGGTAGGTTTCCATTCCTCAATGGTTGTATTTTCTCCCAGCCTTGGAAGTGCAGTTTTAATGAGATTTCTGGAGGAACTGTGTTCTATCCTTTACCTTTATCCAGAATCACTTATTTCATAACTTTTAGTGTAAATTGCAGAAACAGATGCTCTCAATGCCCACCCATACACTCTCAGTGGTGACTTCTGCATGTGAGTGGGGCTTCCTGCAAACAGCTGTGACTCTTCCTGAGGGCTGTTTTTCTGTTTTTCTTTCTTTTTGACTTTGGAAGTTTGGCCTGTGCTCAGTTCCAGAAAGTCAATGCCCTTGGGAGCAGCCCCCCTCAACTGGGAGAACTCTGAGTTGTGTTCTACATTTTCTTCCCAAGATCCCCAAAGATATTCCATTCCAAGTGTCTGCAGTGACAACATGTTAGGTAATGCATATTTTATCTTCTCCCTCCCTGTCTCATACCACCAGTCCTATACTGATCTTTCTTGGAATCACTTCCCAAATTAACTAAGAACAAATTCTTGTCTCTGCTTGCATCTGAGGGCACATGGAGGTATATTTCTCTAGCCACTTTCCAACCTAATTAGATGTTTGACCTACCCTGCTATTTCTTTAAGCTGGCTCATAATTATTAGACAATTACAACTTCTGAGAGTTGGGCTATTAATCTTATCCTTAGTGTTCTGGTCACTGCAACATAGACCACAGTCATAAGAATCCTATTTGATAGTCTGTTTCTTCATGGCAAGTGATTTCCTACTTCAGGAAGGTAATGTATCTCCTCATTCAGGAAGTCAGCTTGTTGTGAGACACCACGATTCAAGTGTCCTGAGTTTATCCAGGGCCAGTCAATTTTGGAAGCATCCCCAAGTCTGTGTACTAATTGCCTTTGAATCATTTAGCATAATAGCAAGGTGAGAGTGGGGTGACCTCAGTCATAAAAAGACACTAAATCCCAAATGAGTGAAAACAGAAATGCATTACTTCATGCAACTCCTATATTTGGGGCAGATGAAATGATCTCTAAAAGCTTGCTACATAATGAGGAAAGAACAGATAAGAGCCCAGTTCGATGGATATTTATCCCAGGGCAAGGTAAACAAATGTCCTCCTACCACAGTACAAATTATTGAGCTGCAAATTCACACAGGAAACCATATCAGTTTATGAATTGATTCTCTGTTTATCTTTTAAAATCCTCCCAAGTGAAAGCCCTTTGTAAATTACTACTAAAAATACCTACATTCTATAAAATTACTTAGACAAGCAACCGAAAATCTTAGAGTAATACTGATTTTTGTCATTGAATAGTTCTACAATAATCAATGGGAATATTTTTTCCTTCATAACAGTAGATATTATCAGTGTTTTAACTCTTACTGTTTTTCTTCTCTAATGACCATAATAGGCCATTTGAAGTATCAAAGGCCTCTGTTCTCTGGTGGCCAATTCATTATAACCTGTATTCCCCTCCCCCTTCTTTTAATACTCTCAACATAAAACAACTCTCTCTGTTGTGTTCTTTACACAATTGCCACAGACATTTGGAACCATATGTTCCTGTCTGGTGCACACCATGAAAAAGCGGAGAATGTCAAAATATGGTTTATAGAGTCTCCCTCAACAGCCCCAGAAAATCCTCCATGACATGTTGCTGCACCCCAGCCAAGAGTAGAGAAGGGAATCTCCCCAGGATGTTGGGGAAGGAGCCTACTGAGGACACACTGTGGCTTCACTTTTCTCTTTTGGAGTCACCTTGGTAATGCTACTTACCTGTCTGCTCAAGCCTACAGAATTGGGGCAGTTCTTTATCATCTTATACAGCGAACTCAATCTCACTGAGGTGAGATGGGTGCGGCTTTACCCTCCTGCTCAGTCCTACATAAGTGATCTAAAGTCGAGGTAGTACCACCACAACCCTTAACCATCATTTAAAACAATTTTTAGAATAGATTATATTCTTCCTAGGTTGTGCGAGAGGAAATGGAGTCATTAAGAGACTTCAATATTTTTGTTCTAAATCACAAAGCAGGTTTTCTCTGCCTGTCTATTACCTCTCCAACTACATAGTCCCTCTTCACAACTTACAGCTGTATTCATCAATCCATTGATTTACCAATGTTTATTCTATTCTGAACAAGATATGATGACTCTTTCTTCTGAGAAATTGAGAGGATGTATATGATTCAGAAGTGAACCAAAAGGTATGGTCAGAAACTGCTTAAATCAAATACATACATTATTTCAAAGTAAAATCAAAAATAGCAATGAAGTTAGTCTTCCTGGCAGTACAATCTTTGTTTCCCTTTTCTCTCTCTCTGTCTCACTCCTGAAACCACTTCCTGGCCCACAGTTTCAGATATTCTTGCTTGTCTTATTCATGTTTGATTCCCAAGTCATACTCATTCTACTCATATGAATGATCTTGGTTGGTTTTAGGAAGATATAGCATGAAAATTCTTAAAAAGATATTGCTGATATTTACGTATTAGTATCCTTCAATTTTCCTCATTAGAAGAAAAGAAAAGAGAGAAAGAGAGAGATCCACGGGGTGCCTGGGTGGCTCAGTCAGGTAAGCATCTGACTTCGGCTCAGGTCATGATCTCAGGGTCCTGGGATTGAGCGCCGCATTGGGTTCCCCACTAAGTGAGGAGTCTGCTTCTCCCTCTCCCTTTGCCCCTCCCCCCTGCTCATGCTCTCTATCTCTTGCTCACTCTTCCTCTCAAATAAATAAATACATAAGAAAGAGAGATCCAGGGCACCTGGGTGGCTCAGTTGGTTAAGCGACTGCCTTCGGCTCAGGTCATGATCCTGGAGTCCCGGGATCGAGTCCCGCATCTGGCTCCCTGCTCAGCAGGGAGTCTGCTTCTCCCTCTGACCCTCCCCCCTCTCATGCTCTCTCTATCTCATTCTCTCTCAAATAAATGAATAAAATCTTAAAAAAAAAAAAAGAAAGAGAGATCCAAACATTCAGTAAAACGCAAGTGTTGTATATGACCATGTGTGAATTTAGACCATAAAAATATAAAATGGAAGTTTTTGTTTGTTTGTTTTGTAGCAGCAATTTGTGGGTCCCTGAATTGGCAATGACAAAACTGTCCAAAGTCACAAATTCAGTACATAGGTAGTCATGGGTGGTGTTATTGGCTTAAAATAGACTTTTATTTACCTTTCTTTCCTTAACCATGCTCAGAATTGGAGAAAAGAGTGACAAGAACCAGCAGGAAGACAGAACAAAAAGCTAGCAGAATCATGGAAGTGTTCAAACAGCCAGCTAAATTCATTGCACATCTCAACCACAGAAATATTTCAGGTGATTCTGTTTTTGGCAAAACGTGGGAACCACAGGATCCACAACACTTACAAGCAAAACTCAACAACTCTAATAATAGTTGCAGAAGTGAAAGCCAATTTGGATAAAATAAGACATTGACTCAAGTCCTCTGAGAGAAGAGTTTTGAACACAAAGTTTACAAAAAACTCATTTTGCTTTTTGGGAAACCACATTCCTCTTTGCACCTTGGCTCCTTTTCTGGATTTCTCTATGCCTGGGAGAATGGTCCTGCAGCATTTCTTCTCTGACATCATGAAGTGTGATACTTTTCTTTTCTTTTTTTCTAATCATAAAGTGACTAAAAAACTATTTCATGTTCTGGCCATGACTGAGCATGTACTTTGTGGCCTACCTTCCCAGAGAAGGATGTGAGTGTTGTTAGCGGTGGGGCATAAGTAAATTCTGTGTTTCATGTGGTTTACTGCCTCACTGCCTATAACTTTTCTAATAATACACCCAAAAGGTAACAGATAAAAATACAACCCTAGTGTTTATCATCTCATTCTCTAGGAAAGGGAGAGTCAGCGTGGTTTGTACGGAATTAATATAAACTATGCTCGATTGCTGCCACTTATGTTACATGATGGTTAAAGTCCATCAACTGGTTCATAGCCATATGTAATCAAAAACTGAGTAGATTGTTTTGTGTTGACATTATTTTCAAAGCGTATAACATGGTTCTCCTCTCTGGGTACCAAGAGTCTATTTGTTGGACTTAATATTTGAATCATGCTTATGCTTACTATTTTTCCCAAGCCAATTTTATATGTCCTTTGTTAATTTGAAAATAATAATAATAAAATAAGTGACCAAATTTTGTTTTCAAGGTTCAGGTAAGAAGATGACGGCACAGTTCTAGACATCAAGGGGTATAGAGTACAGAGAGGGCAAAACTGAATACAAAATGAGAAACCTTTGTTATGTGCCTGTTTATCTGTTGGGCAAATCGCTTTTGTTGACCTATTGGACCTCAGACTCCTCCACTGTTAAACGAAAGAGATGGGGCCAGTTTTCTCTCCACAGTCTCCAGGTTCTTCTACCTTGACTGTTTGCTCATTCTCCTTATCAGCTACTCAAAATCTGACATAATCAAATTTGCATTTTAGTAAGGTCACTATGCTCACAATGTGGAAAACAGCTTGGAGAGTTGTATGGGGTTGGGGGTGATGCAGGCAAGAGGCAAATGTAGTAAGGCTTGAGTAAATGGATGAGGGGTATGATCTCAGGGATGGGGATAGACAGAGGTGAATTGAGTTAAGCTATCTGGAAGCAGCTTTCCTAATATAGATTTGGTTAAGTGAGGAGGAAGGAGATGCCAAGGATAATGGTCAGGCTTCTGGTTTGGGGAATCTGTTCAGCACCATTGCCCTCCCCTGAGATGGGTAACACTGCAAGAGCATGAGCTTAAAAGTTTGGACATGGTGGTTTGAAATCTCTGGGACATTGTCACCTGACTATTTGTGTACATGTAAAGGGCTACAACTTCACCCACCACATACCTAAAGCCTATCTTACCACATGTCATGGCATCTGGAGAAAACTCCAATCTAAAAATAATTTGAAAAAGCAATGTAGATTTCTATGGACGTTTCATTGGAAAGACAGGGAAATGGAGTCACATACTGCATATCACATATTACCATTTCTTAAAAATCATCCTTACATATAGCTCTTTCTCTTATAACAATTTCTAATTTTTCTTTCCTCCCTTAAAAAGCAAAAACAAAAACAAAACAAAAAAACTCTTTCTTTTCCCCTAACCACAAAACTTTCTGTCCTTTATTCACTTAGGCGTGACGTTTGTCTTGGTGTTTCAGTGCATGATTCTCTCACACTTACATCTCCATTTTGTTATGAAGCACATCATATCCTTATTCATTATTTATCACTCTCCTCTGCTCCTCTTTTTGAGGTTGAACCCATCAAGGACATGGTTATCATGTTTTGTTTTGTTTTGTTTTATGTAATGCCAGTACTTGGGTTAGACTTCTATTAGGTAGGAAATACATATTTATTTAGTGAAAAAAATCAATTATATTTAAGCATTAGTTGATCATTTTTCAAACTATACTCTTCTCATGAAATTTTCCTGGATTTCCCAGGTTGAAATAATCTCTCCCATGTAGGCTCCCAAAACAAATTAGCTTCACCTCTGTTTTTTAACTGCCACTTATCACATGCTACATCATATTAGGGTAATTCCATACATATTGTACCCCTGCTATGTTAATCAAAATTTAATAGTCTCTGTATTATCAACACCAAATTTATGGTTTGATTGTGTCAGGTGTTCAAAAGTATTTTTTAATGTCCACAATAGCCAA
This sequence comes from Mirounga leonina, assembly GCF_011800145.1. Taxonomy (NCBI): domain Eukaryota; kingdom Metazoa; phylum Chordata; class Mammalia; order Carnivora; family Phocidae; genus Mirounga; species Mirounga leonina. The sequence goes on from NW_023270442.1 coordinate 10,630,626, forward strand.
ACTATGGAAAGAGCCAAGATGTCCATCGACAGATGAATGGATAAAGAAGAGATTTGGTGTATATATACAATGGAATATTATGCAGCCATCAAAAGGAATGAAATCTTGCCATTTGCAACGACATCGATGGACCTAGAGGGTATTATGCTGAGCGAAATAAGTCAATCAGAGAAAGACATGTATTATATGATCTCACTGATACGAGGAAATTTAATCTCAGGAAACAAATTGAGGGTTGCTGGAGTGGTGGGGGTGGGAGGGATGGGGTGGCTGGGTGATAGACATTGGGGAGGTTATGCGCTATGGTGAGCGCTGTGAATTGTGTAAGACTGCTGAATCACAGACCTGTACCTCTGAAACAAATAATGCATTATATGTTAAAAAAAAGAAAAGAAGATAGTAGGAAGGGAAAAAATGAAGGGGGTGGGGAATCAGAGCGGGAGACAAACCATGAGAGACTATGGACTCTGAGAAACAAACTGAGGGTTCTAGAGGGATTGGGTGGGGGGATGGGTTAGCCTGGTAATGGGTATTAAAGAGGGCATGTACTGAATGGAGCACTGGGTGTTATACACAAACAATGAATCATGGAACACTACATCAAAAACTAATGATGTAATGTATGGTGATTAACATAACATAATAAAATAAAAAATATATATATACTTAAATATAAATGAATGAATGCATGGTCTAATGCTTAGGTTTATGTCTGGGTACTATCAACGATCTCTCTATTTTATCTGTCTCTATAAAACACCTCTGAGTTTGATTGTTCATCTTGTGTTGTGTTTACTAAGTTTCATTTTGCTTGAGAACAAGGACCATTTTTTTCCTGGTTCATGTCCTTTCATTCTATTTCTTACTTACCTATTTTGCTAATGCTAATTGCTAAAAATGTATTTATTGAATGAAGCCATCAATCACAGTCCTACGGGAAATCCAACCTGCCATTTGCAGAATGTCATCTCCAAGTTTGAAAAATAGGTGCCCATAAGTAATAGAACAAAATTTATGTTATCTAAGTGAAGAAAAAGGGGCAAAAGCTTTTGGACAGACCACTGATAGTGTCTACCCCCATATCATGTTGTATATTCTCAAGAAAATGTTTAAGATCTTGCATATGTTCACAAGGAATTCTCAAAATTTCAATACTTGGTTGTATTAACCTGCATATTCACTTTTCAGTAATATATACATTTGAAGGTTTTACCCATTTGGATTAAGTGCTGTAGCAAGTACTTATGCTTTATCTTATATACAACCTGCAAAGAGTTTTAAGTATTTTATTAATCTTTCAGTAAAGAAAAACTTCAGTGACTTTAAAGTACAAAACACCTCTGGACGATTATGTAGAAATGGTTGAACTGCACCAAAGCAGGCCTTCTGCACAGAAAATAAGAAATTTCCCTTTAATTAGAATGGCAGCAGGAATTTAGGAAGACAGAATTTAATGTAATTAAAATTGGAAAATCATTATTTAACAAGAGTCATGCTACATTTCTCGAAGACAACACAACGAAGATCTTTTAATTTCAGATGAGTCAATAATTTTATTTTTATATCTCTCCTGAGTCAGTTCTAATTAAAAGACTATGGAAGATAAATTTGAGGAAGTTTTCTTTACTTCCCTAGTCTCAATTGCAGTCTTTTGCTTGGGAGGGCTGTTCACAACGTTAAGTTGAATTTAAAAAAAACACTATAAAAACTAATAGGAATGTGGGGAACTGAGAACATTGAATAAGCAATAGAGAATCCAGGAATAAGGGATAGTACTTAAAGAATGAAAGATATAGTTACACCAATTCATTCTGTATTCACTGCTGCTTGTCAGTTTATTGACATTTTTTATTAAAGAAAAAATGTTTCACCATGATCATATCTTAAATCTACATGGTGTATTTAAACTGTAAATTGTGCATTGCTATTGCATGTCAGGTTTTGTGTCTTTGATTCTTCTAATTAAGCATAAATTTAAGATTAAGGTGTTCAGTTTATTAAGCAGAGAAAACACACATAAAACAGTTGTTCTACTCTGTGTCAGAAAAGGGGGAAAATGCTGTATTGTGTCACATACTAAATAAGAAAAAACATGTTTGAGGTGAACTAATTTGTTAGCACGCTGATAGGCAAAAGGGAGTTTTTAATTTATTGTGGTAATTATGCCTTAGATATGGATTTAAATGTGAGTTTTCATCCCTACTGATGATGTGTGATGCAGGGTGGGGAGAGTTTGGGACCTGAAATTTACCCCACTGCTGCCATGTTGCCAACAATAATAATGGAGAGGAATGTTTGTTGGGCTTGGTATGTCCTGATTACTTCCTATGTGTTATTATTTTTAATCCTCACAACAGTACTCCGAGCTAGGTTTTATTATCATCATCCCTATCTCTCAGATCAGGATGTAAAAGCACAGAAAGTTTAATCAAATTACCCCAAATCACTTAGCCATTAAGATATGAAGCCAGGATTCAAATTCTGTAGTCTAACTCGTGAGCCTGTGCTCTCCAGAATGTAATGCTCTACGTCTAGGTTTCTGTGTGTACACTATCATGATGATATCTGTGTTCTCTCTCTAGCAAACATTTCTCTATGACTGTGCATCTTGTGCTAACCCAGTTTTATTTTACTTGAGATCCAGGATCATTTCCTTTTTTATTTTGTATCCTTTGATTACATTTCCTACTTCCACATTTGTATAATGTTAACAGACATGCTAATAATATATGCTAACATGGAGGTGGAGCCAAGATTCAAACCAAGAAATCTAACTTACTGGACCCTGTGTCCTTCATCACGAGGCTCTACCACCCAAGAGAAAAATGTTCTCTTTCTGCTTCAGTCTCCTGTTCTGTAAGGCAGAGTGCAGGGTGAGACCCATGGTCCTTCAGGATTTTGCCATCTCAACAGTTAAGTCATTGTGTATGGTAGGTATTCTAGATCAACACAGAGCTGAGGAAGATAGATCTCTGTATGGAACGTAATGACAAACATTGATTTACCGGAATGCTCAAGAGTGGGGCTGGTCTTGCTTCCTATTCCCAGGAACCCTACCCTGAGTCAAGGATTAGAGTGTAAGTCATTTGGGAAGTGATCCCAGGATGGACCCCCTCAGGAAGGGGTCTGGAGAGAGGGGAAAGAGGAATGGTGTGTTATCAAGCAAGTTGCTTAATCTCGGGGGGGAACTCTGAGAAAAACGTAGAATACAATGAGGAAGTTACACTACCCCAGAGGAAGGCTGCTGGGACACTCCACTTCCCTATGGGCTTGTTTGGCTAAAGACAGAATGGGTTCAGGAAACCAGAGGAAGTACCCAAGCAAAGAAATGCAGATGCCAGCCATGGAGAAAGTCTGACCTGCCCACAATGAGGGAGTAAGGGCAAATGGATCTGCTTGGACATTTTCCACAGGGGGAATGCTGACAAACTTAAATTTCAGGTTAAGAGTTATCTTGAAATGTTTGTTTGTTGGTTCTTCCTGGTAGATTTAATTTTATTTTCTGAAACAGTACAATCTTCTTCCTCTGTCTTGGTAAAGAGAGTGTAAAGAACACAGTTGAATCTCTTTGATGATTAAGTTTCTTGCAATAGCTCAGTGCTGTTAATATGACCAAAGTTTGGGTGATTTCATCTTACCTGAAAAATGGTTTCCCATAGCATGATGCCTCAGAGAAATACTTCATGACGAGATCTCTGCAAACATAGTGGAGGGATTTAGAAGCCCGCATGACGGCTATTATCTTTTCCTGCCTGAATGTGGAGGAATGAATCTATCATAACTGTAATTTTAATTCTTTCAGAGCAATGATTTCCAAACCTATTTTTGTGACATCCCAGAACACTCTTAGGAATACTCAGGAAAAAAGAGAAACATAAAAACAACAACTAACAAAATCCTGAATCAATACAAATTTAATTTGATTTTCAAAATGTAAACATTGCATGAAACGCTTTGTAGGAAGTAGTTAATCTAATAAAATGAAACCAAAATAATAAGTGCTAAAATTTGCAAAGTTTGCTAGTAATTATTTTAATAAGCCAAGAGAGGATGAAAAACATGGTCACTAGAATCATTTCATAATGAGGAAATACGTGTACTGATCAAAAGTGATAATTTCTGGAAGTGAAAAAGGAATTCAGTGAGTAAGGGAGGGGGTGGAGAAATAATTGCAGACAAGAACTGGACTTATCTATGACCTCCGAATTTATTTTAGCAAACCAGATTCGTTGTCACTCTGGTACCTCTCCACTTCTTAATAAATGTATTTTGTTTTATGTGGTTCTCTCTCCCTCTCCCTCTCCCTCCCCTACTTTCTCCCTCTCTCTCTTCTCTCTCTCTTAACCATATAAACCAGATGACAAATATTATAGAAGTTTTTCTCTCCTGCAACTCTAAACATTCCCTGTTGATTTCAGAAGAGAAATTCAGTGAAAATTCATAGACATTGCTTGGTACTTCCTGCTTGGTCTTCTCAACAAATTTAGGAAATGATACCCAATTTTTTGGCATATTATTTTTCAGCATCCTTTCACATGGAAGTTGATTTAATCTTTAAGTGAAATATAGTATTTTGTGGGGCGCCTGGGTGGCTCAGTCAGTTAAGTGTCCGACTCTTGGTTTTGACTCAGGTCATGATCTCATGGTGCTGGGTTCAAGCCCCTAGTCAGGCTCCATGTTCAGCAGAGAGGCTGCTTGACGATTCTCTCTCTCCCTATTCCTATTCCTCTGCCCTTCCCCCCACTCACATTCTCTCTCTCAAATAAATAAATCTTTAATAAACAAATATGTGAAATTATTTTGTTTTGAAAATGCTTAAAGGGTATCCAAATATATCTACAAAGGCATGACATCTTTAATGCCAATATTAATAGAACTGGAAGTTTTTTAAATGGCTGTGTAGGTTCTATGTGAACTAAGTCATTTAAATTCCTGATGGTAAACAAATACCCTGATTTATATTGACAACATCTTTTTGGAAGACAATGCTACTGTCCACTGAAATCCTTTCTCACCTTCCTCTGTAGTAAGTATATATGCCCTAGATATATGCTCAGGGAAAGACTATATATCTTAGTTCTTCTTTTTTTTTAAAGATTTTATTTATTTATTCATGAGAGACAGAGAGAGAGAGAGAGAGAGAGAGAGAGGCAGAGGGAGAAGCAGGCTCCCAAGGAGCAAGGAGCCCGATGTGGGACTCGATCCCAGGACGCTGGGATCATGACCTGAGCCGAAGGCAGACTTTTAACCATCTGAGCCACCCAGGCGCCCTATCTTAGTTCTTCTTGAAGCTAATTTTTTATGTGGGTTATAGGAGTCATATAACTAAATTTTTGGCAAGGGAATGTGAACATAAGAGAGGAGTTTTAATTCTGGTTCTGAATGTTAGAAAATTGGGCACATGTTCCTCCACATCTTTTGTTCTGTCCATTGTAAGGAACATAGCTTTGGACATTCAGATGAGGACAATGTACCAGAAGGTAGAAAACAAAAAAATATGAGAAGAATCTGAGTCCTAAGTGACTGCATGACCAGAGTCTTCTGCCAATCTACACAGCTTACTGCAAAAGTTATACAAGTGAGAAATAAACTACTTTTTAAAAAAGATTTATTTATTTATTTCAGAGAGACAGAAAAAGAAAGCACCTGCAAGTGGGGGGAGGGACAGACGGAGAGGGAGAGAATCTCAAGCAGACTCCCTGCTGAGCATTGAGTCCAAAGTGGGGCTTGATCTCACCATCATGACCTGAGCCAAAATCAAGAGTCAGATGCTCAACCAACTAAGCCACTCAAGCGCCCCAAAATAAAGTGCTTTTTTAAAGCCTTTCATTTGGGGGCATCTTTGTTACAGCAATTTAGTTGCATGTCAACTAATGCATTCCTCAATAGATAAGGCCGTTTTATCTCTTGGAACTACACCAAGTATCTCAGAGAAACTTTATTCTCCTTGCTAGGCAAAGGAGGTCAACAAGCACAGAGCTGATTAATGAAGGCTTTCCGTTTAGGCATATTGGAACAGCTTATTAAGTACAATATTAAACTTATGGTAGCAGACACTTAAGAAAACAGCATTGTGGTTTTTTTATTTCCTACCAAAATGAAAAATTTTATTGATTTGAGAGTAACTTAAGATGAGCAAGTGAAATGATTAAACTTACCCCATTTGCATGCTTATGAATTCACTTACAAATACTTTGGTGGTAGGGATGGGAGATTAACATCTTACTATTTGGCATCTTATTTAAGGTCATGATGACCATATGATTTTGGAGTTATCAATTAGCACAGGGTTGACAAAGATAAGACTCAATCAAGCCTTGTAACAATGAAGATGATCATGACACTGACAGATAAGGAAAAAATATGGAGAGAGGTAAAAGAAGGAAAAATAGTAAAAGATGTGTATGGTTACCTCTATAGAAAAAAGAAAGAAAGAAAGAAAAAGAAAGAAGAAAGAAAGAGGGAAAGAAAGAAAGAAGACAGAAAGAAAGAAAGAAAGAAAGAAAAGAAAGAAAAGAAGGAAGGAAAGAGAAGAAAGAGAAAGAAAGAAAGAAAGAAAGAAAGAAAGAAAGAAAGAAAGAAAGAAAGAAGAAAAAAAAGGAAGGAAGGAAGGAAGAAAGGAAAGAGAAGAAAGAAGAAAGAAAGAAAGAAAGAAAGAAAGAAAGAAAGAAAGAAAGAAGGAAAGAAAGAAAAAGAGAAAGAAAGAAAGAACAGTTACTTATTTGATTAATGGGGATCCCAGCCACACAACTGCTAGGGGATGGCCAAGGAGAAAACTCCTGGTGTCTGTGTGTTCTTGGGCTGGTATGTCAGATCTCCAAGGAATATCTTCTTGAATGGCCATATTAATAAAATTTGAAAGCTTGTCATTCTCACTGTATTAGTTTCCTAGGTTACTGTAACAAATGACTTCAAACTGGGTGGCTTAAAACAATGAAATTTTATTGTCTCACAGCTCTGGGGACCAAAATCGAGGTGTCGGCACTGCATGCTCTCCCCAAAGTCCCTAGGAGAGGATCCTTCTTCGCTTCTTCCAGCTTCTGATAATTCCATGCATTCCTTGGTTTATGGCAACATAACTCCATTCTCTGCCTCCATTGTCACATGACCATCTTATCCTGGCTTCTGCCTGTCCTGTGGCTTCACATGTTTCTCTGTTCTTCTTATAAAGCCATCTTCCCTCTTCTTCTATAGACACCAGTCACAGTAGATTAAGGCTCCACGGTACTCCAATATGACCTCATCTTTAATCAACTAATTATATCTTCAATAACCCTTTTTTTTTTTTCAAATAAGGTCACATTCTGAGTTACTCGGGGTTTAGGACACCAACATACCTTTTTATCGGAGACAAAATTTAACCCGTAACACTTAGGACAAGGACTTATTCTTCCAAAATGAAAAATAATAGTCTACTAAGATTGGTCTATTTTTTGTTCTTCTTTTTAATATACTAAAGAAGAACTAAAAAATTTGACTCCTTAGCACATTGAAAATGATCATTAAAATATGTAACTGAGAGTTAAACTAGTCTTATTTTTATTTAAGATAAAAGTAAAAGTGTGTCAAAACTCTAAAAGATTGTTTTCATTGTCAATTCAGTGAACTCTGTATCTTAAAGCTTTCTTCTTTTTCTAGAAATGGCATTAAAGACTGAATAGATCCCCTCCAAAAAAAAAGAAAAAGAAAAAGAAAAAGACTTAGGCACTCTACATCAAATCTCACTTGGCAAGTGAAAGAACTTCAATATGCATTTTAAAAGATTGTGTGTGTGGAATCATATCCATAATGTATAGACATTAAAGCTGTCAAGAACACAAATAAAACTCCACTTTTTATAGGTTAAAGAGCTTAAATTTCTTAATGAGACCTTCAGTTGGTTTCTAAATAAAGCAATCCAAAATATCTCACAAAACTCTTCCAACCTTTCTAAATATTAAAGGCTCATAGCAGCAGATTATTTAATCTTTTTGGTCTTTATGTATTCATTTTGACCATCTTTTTATTTATTTTTTATAGTGTTTTTGTTTCTTTGCAGGTGCTTTAAAATGTAAAGACCTCCCATCTATTTTTCTCTGTTTCCCAAAACAGATTTATTTCTGGGGGAACCAGTGGAGATTTGGGCAAACCTTCCTTTTCATGAAACTGCTGGGAGTTTTGACAGCCTGGCTGCTCGCCTGAATTTTGTGGCACATCTGTAGTTATAAATACAGAATTTCAATTATGTAAATCACCTTGGCAATGTCTTTTTAAAAGCTAAAAAGAACACTGTAGTTTTTTTTTTTTTAAAGATTTTATTTATTTATTTGAGAGAGAGAGAATGAGAGAGAGCACATGAGAGAGGGGAGGGTCAGAGGGAGAAGCAGACTCCCCGCCGAGCAGGAAGCCCGATGCGGGACTCAATCCAGGGACTCCAGGATCATAACCTGAGCCAAAGGCAGTCGCTTAACCAACTGAGCCACCCAGGCGCCCCAAGAACACTGTAGTTTATCCCCTATGCACTTTAGTAACATTCTTATGAATTAGATCCATGCTACCAAAATCAAATTAAAAGCTATATACATGCCATTTTTTAAAGAGGGCTTTACCAAAGATTTGAGTTTCTCCAAATGAAAGAGCAGACTACCTCATTTATTGTGCTAAAGTTTTAGAAAATAAAGAAAAAAATCCTGTCTTTATTTTGCTCCCTTCTCTAAAATTATAATCTAAGACCAGAGCAGTAACATAAGCAACAGGATCAGCAGTAGAATCACAATTGCACTATGCCTTATTCCTTTTTCCTCTTTTTCTCTTTACACCTTATGTCAGAATTTACCAATGCACTATCTACATGAGAGCAGTAATATGACTTCATTTTCTACAATTCTCTTTGAAATTTCCTATAGGGAGAGGTGTCTTTCAAATCCGAATCCCCAGCATAGGTTTTGGCATGTATTAGATGCTCATAAATGTTCGCCGTATAAATGAGAAACCAGGGAGAAAAAAAGGGGAAGAAAACCCCCAGCCAATGAAGGAGTTTGCATTGTAGTGAACACTAGCATTTCCACAGATCTTGCAAGTACTGAAGGCTATCCCAAAGGACATTCTTCTCATTTTCCAAATTCATTTAGAAATCACCAGGTCCTCCCTGGGGAAAGCAAATTAAGATTTAGCGCCCTCCTTTATAGCTACATACTTTGGCCAGTTCTGAATCTGTCTATGTTAGTAAAATCTTCTTTTGTAAAATGAGCCGTGTGCACAGGGCCCTGGGCCTTGTGTTTTGTGGACTGTTGCTTTTTTTTTTCTCCCCTTTGTAATCCTTGACTTCTGCCTAATTCACATTCTGTCCACTCTATTATGTTGCTGCACGAATGCCTTGCCTTCCACTAGCTGATGACTTCTCTGTTACTTGACCCTGCAGAAACACTTTACTGCCTTTTTGCTACAAAACAAGACAGGATAATATATCTCAGTCAAAATATCTCATTTCTCTCTGCTGAATGTGTCTGAAAATTCATGTTTCCGATCAGCAGCTGCTGAAAACACCCACTTGGAGAAACACTGCAAATGTCCTCGCTGAGAAGACACTTGAGTCTCTAACTGCTTCCCATTCACAAATAAAGGTCACTGTGGAGGGCTTCGAGGCCAAGGGACTTCAGGTGTCCCAAGTCATTCCTAATGGGGTTTTCTTTGACACATCCTCTGAGAAGTGTCTTGGATTGTCTCTGAATTGTTACAGTAACAAAATCAGTCGTTTGCTAATAAGCAACTCGTATACTGCTATTTGGACACAAAATGTAGTGTTTTAAATGATGACAATGTGCCCTTAAAGCTGAGAAAGTAGATAATCAGCATAGGTATGTTACCTTTTGCACACACAAGACAGTTTCCCCGTGAACCCTGATATCAAGAATCCTTAATTCACACCACGAAACATATTAAAAACAAAAAAGAAAGGTGGCATTCTATCACTTTTAATGAGTACACTTCAATTGTACCTTATGGTTTTTTGTTTTGAAGTAGAAAATGCCCTGTTGATAGTATGTTATCAAGAAATACGTTTATTTTTACATTTTAAAGAAATATTCGGGTGATTTTGATAATTACTATTCTTTTTCTCCTTAAATTATAAAATTATTTAAAACTGATTAATTCTTTCTCTTTCTTACCTGAAGTGAAAAAATTGTGATGCTCAGAACATTCTCAGTAAACTTGAAATTCTTTCTTGGATCACAATATGAAATTGTGTTTTCATAAATTCCCTGAGGAAAATATTGAGTGCTACCTCATTGTTTAAAAAGTAACTCTTGATCAGAATTCAATTATCCCTGGTTTTAGTTTAAAATTATTTTTTCATGATATAGAGCTACCTTTTATTCAGTGGTAGCCACTGAAAAAGAAATGATGGTATGAAATAGTTTGAAAGATGTATATTACCTCCAAGAATAATGAAATCTTGGTGCTAAACCAAAACTGCCCAATATCCACTATATGATGTCTCTTAATAGGTAATGGATTTCTTTCCAAGGTCTGCCAATGCCTAAAAATCTTGGCTTCAAGTGAACCTATAGAGATACGGTTCTATGTCAGATTATTTTAATAGATAGTGTTTACATTCTGATCTTCAGTTATGTCCCTTCTGCAACTTTTATAGTGATCAATAATTGAAAAATGAAATAGCTTAATGTATGAGTTCACACTCTGCATTGGGCCTACTCCCCACGAAGCATGAAGGTCTCAGCCAAAATCATCCTAGGGTCCTTAAATAAGCATGCAATACAAAGAATGTCAGAGGAGACCCCACTCTCTGCAGTTTGAACCCCCCACTGCTGCCCAACATGATACAAATGGGCTACCTCCGACCTACTTCAGTCCGTGAGGCTGACTGCGGCCTGAAAGAGCCTTGATACTCATTAGAGTAACACTTTGTGTAGTAGTCACCAGCCCACATGCTCTGGGCTGCATCCTTTACATAGATTCTCCTTAATTCTTCCAAAATCCTAATGACATAGATGCCATTCCATTTTATCAATGAACAAACTCAGGATTGGAAAACTAAAGTAATGGATCAAAATTATCTTGCAGGTAAACGTACAGACCATTATTTGATTCCAGAGCCTGTTCTTAAAACATCTGACTCAACTTTGTTAGTCCTCACTCAACTCTGGGGGAGTTGGCTGCTATGGGCTTGCAGCCAAATGGGAAGTACTTAGTTGTCTCAGCTCTTTTTTTTTTTTTAAAGATTTTTATTTATTTGACAGAGAGAGATACAGCGAGAGAGGGAACACAAGCACGGGGAGTGGGAGAGGGAGAAGCAGGCCTCTTGCTGAGCAGGGAGCCCGATGCGGGGCTCGATCCCAGGACCCTGAGATCATGACCTGAGCTGAAGGCAGACGCTTAACGACTGAGCCACCCAGGCGCCCCAGTTGTCTCAGCTCTTGAGAAGTGGGGCTTGTCCAGTTCCTTCATCTTCCTCCAAAGTCTTGTCCTGTATTGCTGCTATCTTGACCTTCTACATAGGACCAAATGGCCTACAGAGAGATGTCCTTGACATTTCCTCACCGCCTGCCTCTCAGGGCATGTTGATGTCTCTCACTTAATGCCCTTGATGTTTTCCATTTGCTCATTATGTTGTTTCAGAACAACATTGTAGCTCATGCTTTGTGGACCTACAATTTATTTCCTGAACCTAAACGCTGTTTCCTCATTGCCCAGATAGACTTATTTCTAAAACCCATACTCAGTCTTTCCTACTCCAATCACCCTAATTGACCAAACTATAAAGTTAAATATTGTAATAACTTATGAGAACAACTCTAATCATCAATTATGATTAATTTTCATGTGCAATCATAAAATGACTACTGAAAAACATGTAGTAGCAATTAAGAAAAAGAAAAACAATGATCACTGCCATGTTGTGGTCTTCTTTATTCCTGTCTATGACATGGAACTCACCTTCTCTATTACCTCCCTGATAACCATGTTTTATCCATTTCACAATCGAGCAAATAGTCACTGAGTCCTTTCTTCTTATGAGGGACTGTTTTGAATGCCACAGATATAAAAGTGAACAACAGAACAAGATCCTGCCTTCAAGTGTTGAACATTTCTTTTGAGTATAGGATGGGACTGAGGACTGGTGACTATATATAACTAAATAAGGAAGGAAGGAAGCAAACAAACAAACAAAAATATTGGATAATAATAAGTTCCAGGTAGAGGGTTAAAATGAAGAGATGTTATAGAGAATGACTACTTTAGCTTGGCAATTTGAAAAAACTCTTTTGGAGAAGTCAGATTTAAGCTGATTTCTGAATGACAAAAAGAAACCAGTTGTACAAACATCAGAGGCACCCCAATGCCATATATGCAACCAGATTTTTATCAACAGTTTTAGTAAGTTGGCTAAGAGGTCTGAGTAGGTCTCTTAAATGTTATGTAAAATATCTGTGAAAAGGAAATTTCCTGTAGGAATTCCATGGAAGATATCACCAAACGTACCACTGTCTTGACTCTGAGCAAGTTGTTCTGCCAGATTGGGTAATGTTAACTTAGATTATTTGTCTAGGACACCATGTGTAACTGAAATAATGTGATAAACCCACTAAAAAAAGAAAATGTGCAGCTATTGATCGTGCTCTCTAAACCATATCACTTAAAATTCCATTTGTATAAGTGACCCTTAGGTTTTATTTGGCAACAATACCTACTTCCAGACTCTGGCCACTCTCCCTCTTCTTAGTCCTGCTGTCTTTAGGCCGTACTTGGCTTATTTAAAGGTATGAGAAAGGGAGTTAGTCCTCAAGCACAGATGATACAATTATTTTACAAAAGCTAATTCCAATTCTTAGGCTTACATAATGAAAATATTGTTCATGACTTTTATTTGAAAAGATGCCTTTTCTTATTAAGTTTGGCAATAATAATGTTTTGCTATTTCTGTGGCAGTATTAACACAGGAAAGTTCAACACTTGTTGAATATTTTGCAATTAAAGAATCACAACACTGGAAAGCACCCTCCTGTTTTTAGGTAAATGGGTGTCTAAAGCATTTGATGTCTATTTCCTTCTTAGGAGCTCCAAGGGAAGCTGACTCTAAAAGTTCAGTTTTCTCACCTGGAAAATAAGAAATTGTCTTTTTGTCAAGTCTGAATCTCCTTTTATGTCCATCTGTTGGGCTCTTGAAGGAAGTAAAACACAAGTAGTCACTAAAAAGTTTATGGAAGTGAAGGAAAAATTAAAAGCTCTTAGGTCTCTGGGTCAAAAATATGTTTTTTTTCCATTTCCTCAGAATATTTTTTATGGATTTATATAGACTTTGTATAGTTGCATTCCAAAACTATATGGCATGGCTTAAATGATTAAATATAGTATAACTAAAGAAATTCTAATAATAAAAGAGACTGCTGACTTCCATTTTCTACCATGACAGATTAATTGGTAGCTGACTTGCCCTCTTGCTGAAAAACAACTAGAAAATTGGACAAAATCATCAACAGGCAGCATAGGACTTTGGTCCCTGAGAAGAGTAAGAGCCTAGGCGAGCCCTAAAAACACCTAAAAACACTCTCTGCGTGGAAGCATGTTTTGGTTCACAGGGCAAGGAGGAGAACCCAAACCAAACATGAATACTGACAGACAAAAGATAGAAATTAGTGTGTGGGGGGCTGATGCAGTAGGGATGTCAGGCAGATGGCAGACGGAGCCACACAGAAATAGCACCCCAGAAATCTGCATGATCTCTTTGAGTCTGTTGCTGAATATTAATTCATATACGTGTAGGGAAACTCCGTAAGACAAGATGAACTACCAGGAACTGTAAGCAGAACAAATTCCAGACTTCATCTAGGACTGAGTGCTGTGTGAGTTCTGACCAGATACAGTGGCATGACCTTGACAATCAAGTTTATGCAGTAGAGGTCCCAGAAATGTAACACAGTGGTAGTGTTAACACACCTGGCCGTGAAGTAAAGAATAGTTTAGCTCCACCATAACAAATTTTAAAAACAAGTTTTAAAATAATCACATGAACTTCCAGTAGTTTAACTGAGACAAAATGAAATTCAATATTCTTTGAAGGAAGAAAACAGTATCAAGACACTTAACAACTTAACGTATATGATGTTCAGAACTGAATACAAAAAAAAAAAAAAAAAAGACTCATTACCTACTAGGAAATATATTTAAGAAAAATCACAGAGATTTCACTTGGAAAAATGAAAGGACTATGGTTGAAATTTAAAAATATGATTTTAAGCAAAAGAAGCCAGGCCCAAAGAAATACCTGCATATATCCACATATATGGAATTCTAGAATGGGCAAAGTAAATTTTAGTGATTTGTTTGAACCTGAGGTAGGACAATTGAAAATAAAGATTCACAAAGCAAATTTTTGAGGTAATATTGATGTTCTATATCTTGGTTGTGGTCATAGGGTTGTACATATTTGTCAAAAATATCGAAGTGTACAATTAAAAAGTGAGCATGTTTTCTTGTATTTAAATATTTCTTAACAAATGGGTTTCAAAAACAGACTAGAGGTCATGTTTTTTGTTGTTGCTGTTGTTTTTCTTTTTTAAGATTCTATTTATTTGTTTGAGAGAGAGAGTACGAACAGGGGAAGGGCAGAGGGAAAGGCATAAACAGACTCCCCACAGAGCAGGGTGCTGGATGTGAGCTCTGGGCTCCATCCCAGGACCTGGAGATCAAGACCTGAGCTGAAGGCAGATGCTTAACCAGCTGAGCCACCCAGGCACCCCCAGAGGTCACGTTAAAAGGAACAGAGATGGATGTAAATGCGTGCTGGGCATGAGCAGATTAACACAGTCAGACACTAAATTAGCTTGTAACTCTTTTGGAAGCCAAGGTTAAAAAAGAACACATTGGCCTCCATCATAGAATTTGATTTACTGAGATACAGTTTGGTTTTTTTCCCAAAAAACTAACCAAGGTAAGGAGGGTGGTGATAATCTGAAAGACCTTTGATAACACAATGGCTAATGTTTTCAATTCTGGTTTTTGCAAAGACACGAATGTTGTTCAAATAAATAATGCATGTACCAAACATTTTTATAATAAGGACAAGCATTTTTGTAGCAGTTGAGACAACATGGTTCAGGAACACTTTGATTTCTATGTGTCTCCTCAAATTTACTAATGGAGTTGAATACATAGCTAATATGGCTATTAGACTGACTCTTAAATATCTCATTTCTTAAATGAACCTGTGAGAAAAGCTAGATCGTAATTAATTAATAATTGAATATTCTGAGGATAGCTTTTAGTACAGATATTCTAAATTTTTGGCTGAAGAGAAAACCATGCACTTTTTAAATACCAGATGTACAGGAAGCACAAAGTTGCACACCATGTGAACTTTAAAAACTTAAATTTGTATTTTGACACAAACAGAAGGCTATCACCTATTAACTCAAATGTAAATGGTAGAAGCGATTAGGTACTGAATCTTTTTTTTTTCCCCTGAAAAAGAAAAAGAAGCTTTGGATTGTCTCTATGGTTCAAACCATTAATATCCCAGTGTTCTATGCCATGGAATTTTTTAATCCCTTGACATCTCTGTGGGCTCCTAACACTTCTGAAGTTTACCCAATCCATTTAAAAATGTGTTGAGGCTTTAGGTACTGGCCAATTCCACTAAAGCCCATCTCTCCCATGGCTCACACTAAAAAGAGGACAAAGGATATGGAAGTGGGTTATTTCTCTAAAAACACATAAGTTAATTATAGGTTCTTTGGACATTTTTTTTTTTTTACAGAAAAGATTCCAGAAGAGCTAAGTTTGTTAACTTTATTTTCTGTCATATAGTTTTCCTTCTGAACCAGTGGGTTGGCCCATTGCCCCCTGAAGACCCTCCTGCTTTTAGCCTTCCTCTTATGTTGAATTAGTTTGCATTCCATATACTCCAAAAATGCTAAATAAATTGATTTTAGAATTAGCGTTTTAACCATTCAAAACAACTTGAAAGGCACTTTGCTGAAAAAACAATTATCTAATGTATTTCATACCTAAATATTAACTATTATTTTTAATATTCTATAATGTTGGCATTGTCTAAATCTCTGTCAGTCTCCAGTAGAACATTAAGTTAAAATTTCCCTCCTACTCATTTATGATTTTCTTTTTTTTTTTTTAAAGGAAATTACTCCTTTGTCTCTTGAGTAGCTTATCAAAAGGAGAGAGTTGAATTGACTCAGGACATTTCTTTCATCACTAGAGAATAATACGGAGAACTCATTTTAGCACCTCCTACACGATGCCTGAATATTTATCCCAAGGTTAATATTATTTTTTATGTGACCCTACAATTAATCAAATGTTCGATAGAAATAGGCCACATTGCTTTGAGTTTCATTAGCCTCATGTTGATGTGTCTCAATATGGAATAGTCAAGATCGTATCATTGGCCTCTCTGTAGGAGACATAACATTTTAACATAACTCCCTGGTCTGTTTTGTCAGATCATGCCAAGGAAGGTCCAAGGAGGATCTGCCATCTTCCTCTCCCACTTTAATGAGCTCTTTCCTGCTCCAAAGCCCTGGGAGTGTTTCATACTCCCATCTTGGGAAGCTCCTCAAAGGAATTGGTGACATTGTAATCATTAAGCTTAAAAACACCCACAGAAAAGAAGTGATTCATGAAAATCCCAATGTTAACTAAGCTTTGCATATGGCTCTAACATTCTTGGCTTTTAATACAAGTAATGTGCTTTACAGTGACTATCTTTATAGGGACATGAAGAGGCTTCTCTCTGGAAAAGAACTTGTTCCAAGGCAAGAGAGCTCATTAGTTTTCTTAGAGCCACCAAAGGAGCAAAGCAGAATGAACAGCAACCTCAGTTTCTTCCTCTGGAATGGGTAACTTGCTCGCCTGATGAGAAGTGGGGATGAGTGGAGACTTCAACTTGGTCAGCTAAAATTAATTCATACCCCAAGTGAAAAGTATCTGGATGGTATTCAGAATGGTTTAAACAAATACAGGGAGGTTGCAGTGCTTATGAGGAACTCTTGTCGGGGAGAAGTTGGCAATTTTATACTGATTCCCCCTCTCTGCTTTTTGTTTAAAAACCCGCTAGAAATTTCATGTATTTACTTTGCTTGGCAAGGTTGTGTGGCTGAGGTAATACTCATTTCCTTCCTTTTCTCCTTTGCTGGGGAGGTGGAGAAGGAGAGGGGAGGTGGAAGGAGACGTTTAATACCTAGTATTATGATACTGCAATCCTACACAATAAAAATAGTTTAATCAAATGAATAAAACTCTCTTTCTTTAAATATACAGGGACATAACTATTTAATAAGGCTTTTCAAATGCAGAGGCTGAGGTAATTTAAGCAAAGTAGCACTGGTTGCATAATTAATGTGACTATTCTGGCCTCGAAAACAGTATTTTTATTATAAAGCTCCTTTTATTTCCCTGGTTTTTGGGATTTTTCACACATGCAGTACAGTGTTTCTCACTGAACTTGGGGTGAATGGAGTCATTAGGATTGAAATAATTTTATCTGTAAGGGTGTTTATATTTTTAGGCAACCCATAGGAATACTTAATGAGCAGCTTAATGGATATTAAGGTAAAGCATGTGAATCCCAGTTTAGCCCCTTATTTTTATTGGGGTCTGTAACCATATGGGCCATCAACTAAAAAATGAGCACTTTTGTAGCAAACAGATTGCTGTATATATTGGATACAACAGAATTTTAAACAACAGTCATAAGCTTTGTCCTTCAGCCAAGTAAGAACAAAAATGATTCGTTCTCTCATTGTGAAATTCTGTAATTCCTTTGACCTCAGAAAATAACAAAATCATTCTCCCTCAAAAGGAGAGGCAGCTATGAAAACTCTGTAATGAACTTGACTCTCTCTTACTGTTCTTGCTGGAATAGAGTTGGTGAAGGTGGGGAAATGACAAGGATCAAGCTGCCTTAAGCTCTCACTGACAAAAGTAATGAGGAGGAGGGTGAGGTGAGAACATAGCTGGAGAATCCCCCTTTGATATCAACACAAGCACAAAGGGGATGCTGTGTGCCATTCCACTGTCCTGTGGAGGAGGGCAGTGACATGTACTAGTTAGGGGGTGCGAAATAGCTTGGCCAACCAACCAGTTTGAAGATACTCTACTAACAACCACACAACTATTTTGTATCCCTTCAATTAGGTAAGATAATGGTGTTGCTGGAGGATCTGTAGAAGGTTCTAGAATTTCCATGTAGGCCAAATTTAAGCATAACAATCTGGCTTGAGAAGTGACTAATAAAAGCATGACTCAGAAGTTGCATACAATTTTTACTCAGTTTACGTTAATTTGGAGTAGCCTTTGGTAGCTGGAGTGGTGTATGTTAGAGGTTCTACCTGGAAGCCAAAATTACAAATCAAGCACAAACATTTGTTTAGAATGTGTGTCTCAGCGGGGTAGGCTGTATTGAATTGCTACTTCTGTGTTGCCATCCAGGCTTGCCCTTGGCAATGCCACCGAATGAGCGCACCTCTTCTCTGCACCTCATGGTCAGGAGCTTATGTGTAGTAGCTCAAGGGTCTCCCTGATTCTAATTTCCATCTTGGCTCTTGTATCACTAAATAACAGTCTATATAGCAATCTGTGCTGTTGAATCCCTTGGAAATGTTTTAGTGCTCTTTAAAATATCCCTGGGAGAAAGCCAGTTGTGATTACTTTTATTTTGCTGGTCAGGAAACTGAGGTGTGGAGAAATGATGTGTTTGTCCAAAGAACTAAAACTTGCAAGCTTACAATTGAGTCTACTAAATTGCATTAATACATTCCTGGGAGAACAATATATATATTTCCTCCAGGGGGATTTTTAAAAGAAGTAAATGTTTATCATTTATTTATATATTATATGAAAAACTTAAAACTATTTTATAGAAACTATGCATCTTTATTACTCTCCCAAATATGAACAGCAGTTCTTATTAATGTAAGTGACTATGAAGGGAACTTTACAAAGTCTAAAATATTTAAATGTTATTCAACAAAGTAATGAAATCTTGAAACATGCACAGAAAATTTATTTTTATTATGAGGACACGTATGTGGTAAAAGATCTTATCGTTAGGAAGTTCTCATTAGGATTTCTCCAAGGTAAGTTTTCTTTTCCTTTTTTGGCACTTTAATTTCTTGAGGGCTTGAAGATTTATATTACATTTAGGGGAAAGGTCTGGAAGATGGCTGGTTATCACTCAACCATAGCATCTGAGTACTTCTGTCTGCTTTGTACACTTCAATTACTTTAATTTGAAGTTAGGAGGTGGAGGCGCCTAATGCTATCATTACTGAGATGTTAGTAGAAAACTACCTAATCAGTGCCATACATTAAAGGCAAACATAAGTGAACTCACATCCATTAAAATAAGTTTTAGCTACCAGTCATATTTTTCTTACTTTCGGTTCAGTAAGAACCTTCTTTACATAACAAAATAACAGTTGCAGGCTGTGGAGCATTTGTGAACTTTGATGGCAACCAAAATGACAGTTGTAAAGTGCCTTGAAGAAGGATCTATTTCCTTTAGATTCTGACTGGCAACAGTATCACATATCTGGTCCATAACATCGTATCTCACTGCTGAGGTTTACAACTGTAAACCTCAACAGTGAGTGGTGTATTACAGGAGTCACGGAATTTATCAGCGTTGTGTGATCATTTCACACAGTTTTGAAGCAGAATTTTTCAACCTCAGCACTACTGAAATTTTGGAATGAGTCACTCTTTTTTTGAGGTGGGGGAAAGGAGATGGGAGCCATCTTGAGCATCCTAAGATGTTGAGGGACATTCTGGGCATCGGTACACTAGAAACTAGTCCATTTGTCCGCTTTTGACAACCAAAAGTATCTCCAGACATTGCTAAATGTTCCCCAGGGCTCAAGGTCAATCTTGGAATTAAGAGTGCCGAAAGATGGTGGATCCCTGAGAAAGTGTGTTGCCTGTGTCTATTCCTCACGAGGCAGAACCCAGCAGAACCCTCAGATAAGGTTGAGGTTCCAGGGACAGAAAATACCCCTGACTTGCATCTGGGGTGGTAACTGGGAAGACAGCAAATTTCATAGAGAGCCCTGACTCAGTGTGGTTCTGGAGGAACAGACCAAAAATGCCTGGGCACTTTCCTAGTCAAGAGTTCAAACCAGCCTCAGGATCCCTGAGCACTTCAGCACAGCATTGAAAAGAAAAGCACCTGGGGTCTCAGAGTACAGACACAGATGCCAAGAGTGGGAGATTTGTGGTCAGGGGGAGATGGGCAAAGCAGGGATCTGTGGGGACCTGGGATGCCAATAGCAATAGGTATTGATGATTGGGACTAGTGTCCATTCATTCTGCCATTACAGAGCTGATATACTATATACCATTCATAAAATAAATTAAATCCACTGCCCTAAAATGAGTATGAATTATTGTGAACTAGATGAGATTACATTATTAACCAACCCAGTGGACTGGGGGCCCCAAATGAAATTAAACTGAGTTATACCAAAAAGTCACCCCTTTGCATCTATTTGTGCCTTGAGGTTCATATCTGTGATTTGCTGATATGGTGTGTGTGTGTGGGGGGGGATGTTGAGACACCTTCCAAGGCTTCCAGCACATAAATGTCTTTTTTCCCTGGGATTCTGTTCTCCAGCTGCTTCAATCAGGCAATTTTGTGTGTGTGTGTGTTTCTATTCTTTCAAAATAATTATTTAACCCTTCAGCTCATCAGGGTTTCAGAAGTCAAGATTTTGACTATTTTAATCTTCCATGTCTTCTTTATAACCTGAGATAATATATTTTACATGGAGGAAAGGACACAGAAGTAAAAAGAAGACTTGTGCAGGGAACAAAAAACACCAAGACCACTCTATATCCTTTTAAGCCTTTTAGCAGGACAATAACTGGAAGGACAGGACCTGAGATATCAAACCACCTCAAAACACTAAGCTGTCTGGACTGGATCTACATAAGACAGTAACCAGTAGGGGTTAAGTCTTAGAGTAGAGGTGACAGATGTAGCAAATAAAAAAATAGGATGCCCAGTTAAACTTGAATTTCAGATAAACAACCCATGATTGTCTCAAAAATATTTGAGACACATTTAAAGAAAAAAATTGCTCTTTACCTAAAATTTAACTGAGTATTCTGTATTTTATCTGGCAACCCTAGTCTCAAGAGAGACTGAGGTGGTTTGGAAGCATTGGGCAATTTGGCCCTTTGCTTGCATGAACCAGAAATCCTTTCACTTTATTTTTTATTCTCCCTCTGTCTGTATCTCTCTTCTTCCTTTACTTTAACTTCTGAAGTCTCCCAATATCAGACCCAATGACCTATCTATTCCTTCCTTGCTTAGCTTATTATGGTACAGACAGTTTCATAGATTTTCCTACATTCTAGACCCTGAAGTGAGTGCAACAGGTCACTTGAGGATTTATAAGGGTTTTAACTACTATCACCACTACTACAAAAACATAAATAGGTAAAAAAGAATCTCCCCTCTTGTCTGCTTTTTTTCTTTCTTCCCCTCTCTCCTTCTTCACAAAGCCTTTAGAAAAACTGAGGCAGTGAAGGTTATAATGATGGACAGTGGGTATTCTGAATATATTTTACTTATTTTTAGTAAAAATACAAGATTCTAGATGTCTTCTCTGTGTGTTTGGTGACACACTTTATTTTTTTAAGATTTATTTATTTATTTTAAGGAGAGAGAGAGTGAGCAGGGGGAGGGGCAGAAGGGGAAGGAGAGAGAGAAAATCTTCAAGGAAACTCCCCACTGAGCAAGGAGCCCGATGTGGGGATCCATCCCAGGACCCTGAGATCATGACCTGAGCCAAAATCAAGAGTCAGCTGCTTAACCAACTGAGCCACCCAAGAGCCCCATTTAGTTACTTTAAATGAGAACTCTAGTGGGCTGAGGGAAGGTGGGCTGGATGCAGAAATCCAGTCAGGGTAGGAGGTGCTGCATCTGGGCATTTTGGAACAAGATGGCCTCTAAAAAAAAAAGGGCCCCGAGGAGAGCAGAAGATGCTCTGCCCTCTGCCCCGACCCATTCTTACCTCCACTTCCTGGAGCGAAGGGGTGGGCTAGGGTCTCTAGATGGTTCCAGCATGGAGGACAGGCAGGGAGCAGGTCTCTCGGGGAGAGGGAAGTGTAAACAGTGAGAACAGGGAGTGAGGAGGCATCTGTGTCTGTCCACAGCTGGTGTCCCTCAGTAGCATTTGTAAAAGGAAGGTGAGTCACTAAAGCATATGTAAGTTTGAACCTCTCAAAATGTGCTCCAGTTCTAATTACTGGCACAGTTGGGACATGACCTAAGAACTAAAACAAAAATAATGAAAGATCAGTGTTCACTCACTTGGAGTTAGTGAATACTACATTTCTCCAATCAGCATACAAGGTATGTCATTGTATAGACAAGATAAGACACTCCAGTATTTTATGCACATTCCTACATTCTATCTCTTCTTTTCTAGGTGGTGACTTGCCTTCTCCTATATGCCATTGGTTTCTGTTTTTATTCACGAGATACATATCACATCAACTGCTTTACTTGTCACCAAGTTCAAGCGGATGGAAAATATTTCAAGAAAAAAAAATCTTTTTAATGTCTTCAATTAAAAAAAAAAAAGCTCCTATTACTAAAAGCCAACTATGCTGTCTATGTGTAAGATGTTGCCCTGAGCAGTAGGGTTTGTGGGGTCTAAGATTTTTCTGAGAAGTAGTAAAAGTGCAAAGAAAGAATAGAACCAAAAGTATTGGTACTTTTCTTTTATCCCTGCCGCGCAGTTTGTTTGCTAGCTAAATTACAACCTCCATTAGCTCAAGTAATTGCATCATCACCGTTAAAGCTAACACTCAGTTCTTCTGTACAAACTTTAAATGAACAAAACTGCACATGTGCCAAACACAATAGGAGAAATTAAGTTTCAAAAATTGGAAGGCACTTTCTTAAGTGACATAGAAGACAGCAGATTTGCAGAAAGCATTTCATGCTTCAGCCCCCGTAGACCCTGTCGGAACCAATGCCAAAAGAAAGATAGAACTTGGAGGGCTTTAAGTTATGTCAGCTCTCTATGAAATGGGGTGAATTGCTTGCTTTGCACTATGTCAGGAATGGAGATAACATTTCTAAAAATGTACTGGGGGGAGGCAGTTGAATTCTGGGGCAGAATACAAAATTTCCAGTTTAATCGGAAGGGCAGAGAGAGGAATGAAACAAATAAGCTCAAGATGTACACTTACAGAGCTGCATTGACTATCTTATAGACATCACCAATTCATCCCAGGCTTTCATTAAGGTAACATAAAACATATTGATTAAATTAATGAGAAAGATGGAGCAGTTAAACCAAGTTTCTATGTAAGACCAAAGCATGAGAAATATACAAAGCTGAGATTCTTGTAGCACAGATGTAAATTTTTTTCCAGTACTCGTCTAGGAGGATATGTAACAAAGTGTCAGAAGAACCAGTTGAAGTAAATAGAAATTCAATTAAGTAAGAAAAGAATCAACGATCCTCAGAGAATCAGAAAAATGAGAATGCATACAGTAGTGCTCAGTGAAACCTCTCTTCTCATCAAGGCAATTGGTTTACTGTCCCCATAGTACTTTATGCACATGCCCTCCTCAGAAAACCTTGTTCACACCATGAAGCTCTGTGCCTCAGGCCTCATCTGTTACTGCTTTAGATCTGTGGGCTGGTTTCATTTTAAAAAGACTAGTGGTGACTGGCATATTCTACCCTAACTTACTCATAATGAAGAGTTTTCTTCGCTTCTGAAACACCACCATAAACTAGAGTAGTAAATTAACCCATTGCCAAAATTTGGGAGGAATTTCAAATAACTTAAACCATAATGGATTACTCAATTAAGTAAAAGTAATAGAAGTGAATGCAAAACACAAGAATTGCCCATACCCACTGTGCTCTTTTCCCAGTCTGTCCTTTGGGTTAAGAAAATTGGACAGTGGGTGGGGGGATGGGGCAACTGGGTGATGGGTATTAAAAAGGGCACGTGATGTGATGAGCACTGGGTGTTAAACACAGCTGACGAATTATTGAACACTACATCTGAAACTAATGATGTACTACATAATTGGCTAATTTAATTTAAATAAAATTTAAAAAAAGAAAGAAAATTGGACAGTCTACCATCACTATATAGCTGCTGTGTTGTGAGTGAACCAGAATATTTCTCCTGTCCTCACACCACAGCACCTTCCTTCATACACAGAGACAGCATGTTCCAGTAATCATCTGTGCCAGAAATAAGGATTAGATGTTAGCGGGAAAGGATGACTGTAACAGAAGAGAAAATATCACTCTGAAAATTAAGGCTTTTTGGTGGGAGTGGGGTAGAAAAAGTGATATCAACAATGCAGTATGAAGATTATAGTTTTACAGATTCTTATGTTAGAGACCAGTTCATCCAAATGGATTCATATTAGATACAAACTTAGGGAAGTATGAATACAAATTCATATTAAGTAGAGAAAGAGTGGTGTCAATGGAAACCTCACATTCTGCTTATTGACAAATTTTGGTATAAATAAATCTCCCCTTGGCTTGATAATTAGTGAAGGTGTAAAAAAAAAAAACTGAAGCAAAATGCTTGTAAATCGAAATTGAAGCCTAAGAAACAATGCAGCAGAATAAGTGAAAACACTGGATAACTGGAAGAAGGGCATGGTTTGATATCTTCAAGAAGATATGCAGAAATAGGAGCTGGGATGAATCTATAGGCTCGGTGAGCTCCAGGATCAGAAGTAGATAGGAGTGGCTGAGAACGAAGCTTCTGTAGTTAGTATTCCTTACAAGAATTCCATGCAGGACAGGGACCAGAGACAAGATCACTGCCTGATGTTAGGTTCTAGAAACTGCTCATCTACCTCTGAGAGGAGGCTTAAAAAAACAAAAAGGAGGCAACCTGTGTCTGGACACAACAGTTTATAGAATTCTCTCGGCTTAAGTAAGTGGGAGAACAAAGAACATCTCAATGGACTTGATTTGTTTTCTCCCAATGACACCACAGAGCTGGAGGCAAAACAAGAAGTCAGGGAGGGTCCAAAGCAAAGGGAAACAAACTTCAACCTCTAAATGATCTTGAAAATTGAAGAAAGAAAAATCTATCGATAAGAATGGCAACTAACAAAATGAAGAATCAAAACATGAATTTACTTGTGTTGAAATTGATTTTCTGGGAACAGTTTGACATAGACTTTAAGTGTATTTAGGATACTCAATGAAGAAAGAATGTGTGTTATATGTGAACAAGAAAAATAACAAAATTAAGTATGAATGAAGTAAATACATTTTAAGATAAAAAAGAATCAATTTTAAGTTGTCAATGGAATAGAACAGACTTATCAAACAATTGAAAAAGCATGAAAAATAAACTTAGAATTTCTAAGATGTACTGAGAAAAATTCCAGAAACAGAATACAGAGGAAATGGCCAGGAGGCCAGGCTTGAAAATAAAAGTGCAGTTTTGTTTCTGAGTTTGAAATACAGAAGTACTTGAATCCTCAGATGAACCACTATGAGTACGGAGCAGGACAGAAAAAAGTGTATTACCACGTTCATAGATCAGAAGACTTAAAATAACAAAAATAGGCATTGTCCCCAAATACATCTTTCCATTTAATATATTTCCAACTACAATCCCAGCAAGGATTTTTATGGGACTCGATAAGATGATTCTAAAATCTATGTGTGCTGAATCATACCATTAATAACGTGTTTACATTGGGAATGATGTTTCCAGTACCTCCTTCCATGTAGGGTTCACTTAGAGTTGGCCCAAAGAGGAGCTTGTGAAAAATTTGAGAAGTAGAAGTAAAGAAGTAGCCACTGTTTTCTAAAGTACCATAATTAGATGTGGCGGCAGACAAACACAAAAGTGTTTGTCCTTTTTCTCCTACTTTGTGTCCAGCTCTTTTTTTGTGCCTCATAGCCCTGGCAACCAGATGTGATGTTGGGCACATCACTAGGTACTTCATGTGGACCCAAAGAGATAGCAGCTTCTCAGAGAATTCTCTACCAGCTTCCCCTTTACATTCTAATTTCGGCGGTTGGATGTGCTTGGCTTCTAGATGGATGACTGGAAACGTCTCTCTCTCTCTTCAGCTTTCTGACTTCAGTTATTTATTGCTGCTTAACTAGCTTTTCCAAAAGAATGACTTTATTTTGCTGCAGCATATGGGTAAGGAATACAAGAAGGGCTCAGCTTGACAGTTCTGTCATTTTCATGGTGTCAGCTGGAGTGTCCAGGGCTAGAGAACACACTTTCAAGGCTGGGTCACTCCCTCTCCAATCTGGTGCCTTGGGCTCCTTGGCTTCTCTTTATCCACATGGCATCTCATCTTCCAAGGACTTTTCATGTGGCTTGAGCTTCTCACAACAGTGGCTGTTTCATGATACTTTTTACATAGCTGCTGGGTTCTAAAAGGCAGGATGCAGAAACTACCATGCTTTCCCAGTTCCTTCCACATTTTCTTTTGCACACATTTCCCCTAATACTGTCTTGCATGTCTCATCTTGTCTTTGCACCTGTTTTAGGAAGACCCAGGTCCATACACACTTTATGCCAATAAATTCAACAACTTTGATAAAATGGACATAGTCCTTGAAATACACAAAGCACATGTAAGATATAGATGCCTTGAATGGCCTTAGAGGAATTAAAGACATTAAATTCATCGTTGAAAACTTTCAAAGAAAAATACCGACGCAGATGGATTCACAGTGAATTCTACCAAACCTGTAAGTCATAAATAATACCAATTCCATTCATAAGAGGAAAGAACAATTTCCAACTCATTGTATAAGGTCAGTGTTACCTTGTTATCAAAACAGACAAAACCAGATCAATTCCTAATGAACATATACATAAAAGTTCTTAACATAATTTGAGCAAATTGAATCTAATAATATACAAAGAGGATAATACCTGTGAGGGTTAATTTTATGTGTCACCTTGACTGAGCCGGGAAGTGTTCAGATATTTGGTTGAACATTATTCTGGATGTTTCTGTTGAGGGTGTTTTGCATGAAATTAACCTTTAAACTGGTCAACTGAAGCTGCTGACAACCCTGGCGGGTTGACCATCAAATTCATTTTTGCTCCTTTTATTTAAGAATGCAGTAAACTTTCAATAATAGGGAAAAGATTTAAAATGCTAAGCTTCAAACATTTATGCTTTTCAGTAGAGCTACGTAATATGAAAGCTAAAACAATAATTTTAACATTGTTGAAAACACTGCTCATTTTCTCAGGGAAGGTACATAATCTGATAAAAAGAATCAGTAGCTTTTTTGAGGTATTGTTTCTTTGACCCTTTTCCAGAATGTGCTGCCTGGGACACTTGTGAATTTAATTAGATGGCTCTACAATCCATTCAGTTTAGTTTTTGAGTTTGAACCACTTCGTTTTAAACAGTCTTTAGAGCATCACCCCATTTTATAATTGTAATTTATCTCCTAATTTGACTCCTTGGAGAGAACACAGGTTTGAGAAGCATGATGATGAATGGAGACCACCAATGTCATCAAAATAAGCATTAGGATCAGGATTAATTAATGGTAATTCCGCAGTTGTTGACATCAGTGCAAATATTTGCATAAGAAGAACTTACAAATTAGTGTATGAAACTACATGGTCTAATTGTTCTGTATTTCATCAGGTGCCCCCTGTGGATAACCCAACTTATTTTTTTCATTGGTTCTAAGAATCAGTCAGACCTGACAGGCCTTCAGTTTCCTCTCTCCTGAAAGCATCATAGTTATGACACACAGGATGGCAATGAACATTGGTCCTCCTTGCAGTGGACAGCTGTCCAATTTGTACTATTTCTTAGTATACTTGGATTATGCTCTGTACTCCTAAGTGATAGAACCGATGTTTGGATATCAGCAAAATGCAGCGGTTTCTTTGTACTTTTGTTGTTCTGTATAACTGTGATAGTCCTTTGTCAAATATATTTTTCATCACTGGACATAAATTATACCTTTAATATGTCCCATTGAATGTAGAATTTTATGATGTGCACAGTAATGTAATATTGATTAAAAATTTCGTATTTTATTAAGATAATTTGAAATTACTATTATACATTTGTTATCTAGTGCTTTAGTGGTTTTTAATATGATGTGTCACCTTGACTGAGCTGGGAAGTGTTCAGATATTTGGTTGAACATTATTCTGGATGTTTCTGTTGAGGGTGTTTTGCATGAAATTAACCTTTAAACTGGTCAACTGAAGCTGCTGACAACCCTGGCGGGTTGACCATCAAATTCATTTTTGCTCCTTTTATTTAAGAATGCAGTAAACTTTCAATAATAGGGAAAAGATTTAAAATGCTAAGCTTATTTAAGTATAAAAATTTCCTATTACATGGTTTTTGCATAAGAAATCTCATGTTTCCAAAACTAAAAGAACAGCCTGCTCAGCTTTCTAGAGTAAGATTTTATTCATTTTTCTCTTATGATTTTGATTTCCAAAAAGTTACCTGATGTGTATGTCAATATCTTTGTTATTATCATTTTTTATTTGAACAAAGGCAATTTACACATCCAAATTTCAATAACTTATTAATTTGTAAAATAGTGCCTGTAATCTATTTTTATATTTTAAGAAAACATACAAACTCATTGCAACTTTTTGTCACTCTCAAGGTTTTCCTGTTACATGTGAAATTGAGCCTAAGTATTGTGAATTACTCAATTTAATATTAAAGATTTGTAAAGCACACAAAACTCATATTTATGATTACCATATTCATCTAGATCAAAAAGTTTATGAATAGGAGCATTTTTCAGGATTTGAAGGACCAGTGGTGAGGTTGCTATTTGTGTTTGAAGTTCAACTCTCATCTAGAATCTCAGAAAACTGAAATTTCTTTTGGAAACTATTACATGTTTTCACCTGATTTTTGCGTGTAATGTAGTTAACCTCAAGCCAGTGTCATGGCGGGGGGGAAGTAGACTTTATAGAAACCACTCTGTCCTTCCAAAAATGGGGAGACCAGACCATTACTTCTGGGATCAAGATCAGATTTTTAAAATGAATGCTTAAAAAGTATTAAGGTGCTAATGAGTTCTGTGCCGGGCTGGTTTCTATTGGCCCATAAGAGTGATTGTGTACATCTCTCTTAAGAACATGTTCAGCCACCTTGTTCGTAGCTTGAAATCAGTCATATGGGAACATTGAACTCAGAAATATTAAAAATCATGGCTCTTAAGAACATAAATACACCACTGCCCTGATCCAAATTGCTTAGGTTAGTTTTCAAAGTTGGACCATTCATGACAAATGTAGAGAATTTATAAGTGGTGGATTATGCAAAGCAGGTACAACCAACCTTATAAATAGAAATGATATATAATCATAGAGATTAAGTTCTTTGGTTTTAGAGATTGTATCATACCCTTGTCCATGTGGTGACTGGAGAATTGATTTTATATATAGATTTGTATATTTCAGAATGGTTAAGTGCCATATATATCCCAGTAGTGTTCAGTGATTTTTTGGTAGAATGGACCATGTAATTGATTTCTGTAGTTAAAATTTAAAAATTAAAGAAAGGAATATTAAAGAATCCCCTTACTAATGCCCAGGCAATTATGGAGGGAGGGCTGGTAATTTAATTAGGATTTACCGAATTTATAAAAATGTTAAGTTCCACAGGCTTGTGTATTTCTCTAATGGAAAATTTTGAGCAGAGTCTTGTTCATAAGCAAAAACTTTGCTTTCTGCTCTGTATAGTATACACTCATCATTTTCTGTTGCCTTTTAAAAAGGTGAAACTGATCCAGTGCAATGTTTTCCAACAAGGAAAAAATAATTGAAAAACAGACATGTTACTCATGATCTGACTACTCATAAACTGCAATAATGTCATGAAAACCTTAGTTTATTTCTTGATCATTTTAACACCATTTTTTTTTCATCTCCTAGTGCAGGGATTGACAAACGTCTTCTGTAAAGAGCCAGGTAGTAAATATATGAAGCTGTGCAAGTCTCACAAGGTCTCCGTGGCATGCATATTCTCCCGATCGGCTTTCCTTTCCTTGTACTTTTGTTGTGGTTGTTTTACAACACTTACAGTCTCAGCTTGCTGGCAGGATTTGACTATACTTTGGCTGCCCTGTCAAATCTACTCCCTTGTGCCAATGTTCACTCGCTCACGTGTATTTTCCCACCAACATTCTGCCACACTTGCCATGAGTTTTGTTTACCACCCCTGCTGTGGGTGTCCCAGACACCCAGACTCTCCTCTCTCATCAACACTGCACAAGCTCATCATTTTTATTTTGGCCAAATCATATATTACTTACTTCCTCTCTTTTGCTCTTAATACTTCTGTAATTGCTGTTTTGTTTTTATTCTCTGCCATCCTCATGTTAGACATTAGATATTTTAGATACTAGATTTTAGACTAGTAACCTAGTTTCTGTTTCTTAGTGACTCATTCTCATTTACTTTGTAAAGGGCGTAGGATTTCTTTCTTCTCTCTCTCTCTCTCTCTCTCTTTAATTCCTTTGTCTTTCTTGGCTTACTGTTTATTATTATTTTCCTCTCTTCTTGTAGAAGTCTGTCTTGTTTCCTCTTCCTTGATCCTGTTCTTTATTTTTATTTATCCTTACACACCCCCTCCAATGTATTCGCTGACAGCTATGCAACAATTCTTTCAAAAGAGAAAAGTTCCCAATGATAATTTCATTTACTATCAGTGCTTTACATCCAATTCTTTTATTTTTTTTCTTTCCAAGTTTTTATTTAAATTCTAGTTAGTTAACATACAGTGTAATAGTAGTTTCAGGTGTAGAATTTAGTGATTCATCACTTCCATACAAACACTGGGTCTCATCACAAGTGCCTTGTGATTTCTTTTATCTTTTACACCTTCTCACTTGTGGAAAGAAAACACATAAACAATCCCCTTTGCCTTAAATGACATTTTTTTTCTTATAAGCACTCATGAGAAATTTGATAAATGTCTAGCAAATTGTATATATAAAAAAAGTGAGGGATGGAAATCTGCTGTTCAAGCTTCAGATTTTTATCTTGGAGATATTTTTCTCCAAACTATGGAGGACGGTCTCTGACATTTATTTTAAGGCATGGGAGGGCTATGATAAAAAGAAATAAAGGCCACCTAATCAAACTAGAAAATTAAAGTGATTCTTTTTCTGCATTAATTTATAAAAGCAAAAAAAAAAAAGCTGTAATTTTGAAAACTTAAATAGTATGATTTTTAGTTCACCTTATTTTTATGTATTGATATAGATTAAGTTAATATGATACAATATTTTCATAGTTCAAAAAGTTTATGAATAGGTCAGAAATATTTTATTGATTTATATAAATCAATTAATTTTTCCCATTTTCTGCTTTTTTTTTTTTGTTTTTATATATGCCTTTAAGATGTTTTCTTTAGCTAATGTTTCCCTCCAATTTGGATAGGATTTTACTGAATAAGTCAAATTGGCTTTGCTTCATACACAATACCTGAAGCTAATTCTAGCAAATTCAAGACCACTTTTTATTAAATGCCCTCAAATAGGAATCCATTGTTATCAGAACGCCGTTTGAGCTTATTTTAAAGCTGGTGAAAAGTAACCGTGTTACCATCCTTCTCTTTTCCAGTCTTCGAGGAAGTATATAATCTGATACATTTTAGGGCGCCTGGGTGGCTCAGTCAGTTAAGCAGCTGCCTTTGACTCAGGTCGTGATCCCAGCCTCCTGGCATTGAGTCGCATTGGGCTCTCTGCTCAGGGGAGAGCCTGCTTTTCCTTCTCCCTCTTCCTGCCACTCTGCCTACTTGTGCTCTCTCTCCCTCTGTCAAGTAAATAAAATCTTTTTTTTTTTTTTT
Source organism: Mirounga leonina (assembly GCF_011800145.1). Taxonomy (NCBI): domain Eukaryota; kingdom Metazoa; phylum Chordata; class Mammalia; order Carnivora; family Phocidae; genus Mirounga; species Mirounga leonina. The sequence continues at coordinate 10,662,475 of NW_023270442.1, forward strand.
TAAGATTTTCTATTTATTTATATGCCAGAGAGAGAGAGCACAAGCAGGGGGAGCGGCAGGCAGAGGGAGAAGCAGGCTCCCCGCTGAGCAAGGAGCCTGACACGGGACTCGATCCTGGGACCCTGGGAGCATGACCTGAGCTGAAGGCAGACGCTTGACTGAGCCACCCATGCGTCCCTAAATAAATAAAATCTTAAAAAATAAATAAATAAAAAGTATTTAAAAAAAATTAAAAAAACATGAAAAGAAGAATTCAATAGAAGAATTGCCTGCTTTTCAACACAGCACTTTATTGATCTAGATAAGAATTGGATTTTAAACTTGTTTCAATGTTTAAACTTAAATAATTAATACATAACTCTTCTTTTTAAAAATTTTTTTCAAAGATCTATTTATTTGAGAAAGAGAGCATGAACTGGTGAGGCAGAGGGAGAGGGAGAGAGAATCTCAAGCAGACTCCCTGCTGAGCACAGAGCCGAATGAGGGGCTGGATCTCATGAGCCTGAGATCACGACCTGAGTTGGACACTTCACCAACTGTGTTACCCAGGTGCCCCTTAATATATAATTTTCTAATGGACTTCTGTTACTCTGCTAGTGAAATCTTTGTGAAATCTTTGTTAAACAGCTTTATCTGATTTGGTACAGATATTCTCCAAGTGGTACAGATCTCAAATTCTGGTACAGGGAGCACAAATTCTCTTTCCTTTAGTAAAAAATAAAAGTGCATTTTTCAAGTTTTCTCAGCTAGTTTTATAAAAGGGAACTTCTCTGGATATTAATAAGGCCATATGTTACAAAATGGCTACTTCAAAGTAGATTAATAGATTATGTAAAGCACAGATCTAAATCACATTGATTTTAATTATTTTAACTTGATAAATATTTCCTGTTTTAATAGTCTAATATTTCATATAAAATTAAATATTGATTGATTTATATTCACTTGCTTTTTCTTATAGTTAAGATGCTTTAAAATGAGCAGTATGGAATAATTTTCTTAAATAAATCTGTTTCACTCTTTTCTTTTAAGCAACTTTATCCAAAGTAATTTCCTAAGTCTCTTATGAGTAAAATTGTCTACTTAGGCTTATTTTGGAATTATAGAAAATTGCAGATGGAAGCAAATTAAAAAAAGAAGATTAAAAGATTAAACAGGAGAAGGATCTGGAAAGAAGGGAGGATGAAGATATGATAATGATAGTAATACTGTGTGATATCAACATGATGGTGCAGGGATATGAGTTTTGAAGCTTACAGACTGACTTTAGCACGGGATACTGTGTTCAGACCACAACAGAGAGATAGAAATCATTGACCAATATATTATGTCATTAAATGAAATGTACATTGAGTGATTTGACATAAGGATACATCTAAGATACCAATGCAATTCTAAGTGTTTTTCCCCTCAGATTTTATTTATTTATTTTATTTTAATTTACTTAATTAACATACAGGGTATTACTAGTTTCAGAGGTAGAGTTTAGTGATTCAACAGTTGCTCATTACATCACGTGCCCTCCTTAATGCCCATCACCCAGTTACCCCATCCCCTCACCCACCTCCCCTCCAGCAATCCTGTTTGTTTCCTATGGCTAAGAGTCTCTTATGGTTTGTCTCCTTCTCTGATTTCATCTTATTTTATTTTTCCCTCCCTTCCCCTATGATCCTCTGTCTTGTTTCTTAAATTCCACATATGAGTGAAATTATATGATAATTGTCTTTCTCTGACCGACTTATTTTCTTAGCATTATACCCTCTAGTTTCATCTATGTCATTGAAAATGGTAAGATTTCAGTTTTTTGATGGCTAGTAATATTCCATTGCATATATATAGCACATCTTCTTTATCCATTCATCTGTTGACGGACATCTGGGCTCTTTCCATAGTTTGGCTATTGTGGACATTGATGCTATAAACATTTGGGTGCAGGTAACCCTTCGGATCACTCTGTTTGTGTCCTTCAGGTAAATACCTAGTTGTGCAATTGCTGGGTCGTGGAGTAGCTCTATTTTTAACATTTTGAGGAACCTCCATAATGTTTTCCAGAGTGGCTGTACCAGCTTGCATTCCCACCAGCAGTGTAAAAGTGTCCTCCTTTCCATGCATCCTCACCTCAGATTTTAGTTTTACTGAAATACATTTACTATTACCTAAGGTCGATATTTTCTTTGGAAGAAGGCTGGACCTGTATATTACTAATATCTCCAAGGTAAACTGCCTGTAGTTCTATCTGACCACATACTATTTCATTCAGCATGATCATAAATATGAGGAATGGGACAGAATAGTAAATCATTCATACTTAGCACTTAAAGGACCTTTGAGTGCCATCAAAATGAGTGTCATCATTTTTGTTAGTGTAGAAAATTAAACAGGTAGAAAGAGATTAATGCCACAGTCATTTTATCCTACATAGATGTTAAGGAATTCACATCAATGTTATGTTAGGCTATTCCCACATTCCCCAAAGTATGGGTGGAGAATAAATCTGTACATTAGCGCTAACTCATTAGATTTTAAATAATGCTAAATGCTGATTATGTACATTTATTTTTACTTTTTTGTTTTTATTTATATTGAAAATTTATGATACAGTTCTCAGAACACATTATTAAAACTTCTACAATATATATCCACTTACAAGAAGAATGCAGAGATGTCTACCATGTTAATTATTAATGAATAATGAGAACAAATTGTGGCTCAATTGTTTAACCTAATTTTTTGAGTATCCATCAAATTCCTCTCCTTTTCCATTGTCAAACCTCCTCCTTGTACCTATATTTGAAATTTTTAACCATCAATTTATTTTTAAAAATATTTTAAAATGCCTTCTCCTATTCCTAGTTTTTTACAGCTGATCCAATACGTAGGTTTTAATTTCCCATTCCTAAAATGGACAGTTATGGACTCTCCCAATCTGACTGAAGGCAAGGATTCTTCCTTTTCCTCTGTGACATCTCTAAATAAATACGCATCCCCAAATGTTTATTGAATAACCTTTGTCCAGATTCTATGCCTTTACTCATGGCATTTCCCAAGTGTGGAAATGTTTCCATACATAATTCTCTTCCAGGCCTCCTTAGTATAAACAGCCAGCTTGAGGCACCCTTAACTCTATCAAAGCCTTTCCATGTCTACTCTTTTGTCTCTAATGTCTGAAATCTAGTCCCTATTATCAGACCACCTAAAAATAGTTTAGCCCACATTGCTTTGTGTTCTTAGTTAAATATGGTGTGGTCAGGTATCTTTTGGTGCATTTATACAAGAGGTTGTAAATCCAGTGTGACCTATGGCAGGTGCCTTTTCCGTCCAAAGGAGCAGCCATTCCTCAGCTCCAGCCAACTGGCGCTCTATAGAGATGAAGAGTTCTGTGTTGCCAGATCTTCCTATCAAAAACAAAACAAATAAATAAATAGAAATTGGATTTAATAAATAAGTTGGAAAACTGAATATTTTATGTAAAATCTCCTGAGTTTTAGAAGTTGGTTCAAGATTTTAAAACATAGTGTGAATTTCCTTCAGCCCAAGGTCACAAGTGTATATGCAAACTCTTACTCACATCCCTACTGAATTCATTTGTTCACACATTTACCAAATATATATGGAATATTTTCTATGTATCAGGCACTGTGCTAGTCACTAGAAATAGTGGAGACTAAGATAAAGCCTATACTCTCAAAAGGTTACCATCAAATGGACATATATGTCAGAGCATTTTCCAGACACATATATCCTGATACATAGTATTTTGATTTAATTGAGCAATCGTGCCAGTAGCTAATAGTGAATATTTGCTATACTACAATAAAAACAGAACAGAATAGCAAAGCGAACGGCCCATTTAAATCAACCAAAATCAATAAAATAATCAACAACCTTCCTCTTCTGACACATACACATATGTGCCTGCATGTGGACTTGGCTGAAATAGACCAGAGAGGACTATATTCTGACACCACCGAACCTTCTGTCATGCTCAACTGCAACTGAGAAATATATTGAGATATGAATGCTGGGCTCCAAAGCAATATTCTGTAGGAACATTATTGTATTCTCTCAGTTGAGCACTGATTTCAACAAACAGTATCTTTATGTTGTTCACGAAAAGTCTGTGATCTTTTACAAAATCTCAGATAAGACAATAGCATTAAAACACTGAGTAGCTTTGCTAAAGAGATAAAAAGTGTGTAATAAAAAATAACCAATAATTCTCAACTCTGTTAAAAAAAATCAGAACCAGTCACCTGCAGAATATGGAAGTGAATAAAATTCTCCAGAGAGTTTTAAGGCTATATTGCTGGGCCAGTCTTTTCTGAAAATAAGGGAAATAGTTTTGAGGCATTTAAGAATCTTTTGTTTCCACAAATCTATGCAATCTATTTCAGATTGCCTTTTACTGTTTGCTTGTTTGTTCTCATTTCAAAGTGTCCCACAAACCTCTCCTGTGAGGTAGCCAGTAGGAATGGACAGTAAAGTCAATGAAAAGTAATGAGGGTGGGGAACAAAAAGGAACATTTAGTGTATCTTGGAGACAGTCCTTCTCTCTTCCCCATCCTCTTCCTCCTCCTCTTCTGTCCCAAATATGCCATAATAACAAAGAAAGGGTTATAGGGAAAAATATCATTTATCGCCCACATTTAAGTACTGGAAGCACAATGGTTTATGAGTTTGATTGATACAGACTATGTTAAAAAATAATCAATAGCCAAGCAGGTTCTTTAATAGATTGTTATAAAATCAAACATTAGATGCAACAAATTATAGGAACTCTATTTATTACACAACAAATCACGAGAGGGGGAAAACCCTTCCCTCTCCTTTAGAGCAGTTACATGCAATTGGATTAGAGCTGGAAGGTCAGCGTCTCCTCCCCAGTGGAAGCAAATCAGTTCTGATACGAAGAGATGGAAACAGAGAAGATTAAATTCTGATTACTTCTTTGAGGATGAGATGTTTTTAAATCAGAGTTGGCAAATCCTGCCACAAGTGCATCTGTCAGGGATCAAACTCATTGACGTTAGAAGTTCATTTTAAAATCCAAAATGCACTTCATTAAGTATTTCTTTTTAGAGCAATCATGGACACTTCCATTCACAGGGAGCGCATGGGGTTTTGAAGGGCTTTAATAATCAGTTTTTAAAGTTATTTGATGCTAGAAATTTCTTGAAATAAAATCATTAAACTTAATTGAAAGTGAAATTTACTAATGGCCCTGTTCATACAAATCAATTAGTTCAGGTTTGATCCAAAAAGCCAAATCCACAACAATTTCTAAATGGAGTCTAAACTTGGAAAAGGGGCTCTCCTTTCCATAGAATGAATAACTTGGGACATCTATCATCTATCTATCTATCTATCTATCTATCTATCTATCTATCTATCATCATCATCTATATCTATCATCTAATATAAATCACATATTAATAAACTATATATATTACATATATGTATATGATGTAGATAGACTTAAAATTCCAAATAGTGACATTCATGAGGTGTTCCTGTTTGCTAAAATCTCCTAGCCTGTGAATAGAAATGCTCATCAAAAATGAGTTTGATATGCAGACACAAGATTTTCAGAACTTTGAAGTGAAAAAGGTCATCTAAACAAGCTAAAGCTGGAAATAAATAGAGACCAAGGGAAGGATGTGGTGGAGGGCTGAATAGGGAGAATTTTCAGAGACCTGCCACAGTTCTGCAGTTGAGATTGTTTTAATCCATAGAAAGATCAGGGATTAAGTTTATTTACTATGGGGAGAAACTGAAAAAGAGGATCATAAGAAGCTTGGAGAAAAATCATAAAAATGAGTTGCAGAAGTGCAAAGGACAATTTTGTAGATGCAGTTTAATACACTATCAGGGGTTGTTTTTAAGTATTTGCTATATGCCGACACTTTCCTGAAGGCTTTACACATACTGATTTATTCCCTCTGATAAGAGCCCTAGGAAGGGGGAACAGAGGGTCAGAGAGATGAATTACTTGCCCAAGGTCACCCACCAAAAAGTCTAGCTCTGGACTGAGCTCTGATTCATCAACCACCACTGCATTCTGTGGAAACATTCCTCCACAAAATGGCATGTCAAACCCAGAAATAAGTTAAAGAGAACAGGCAGCCATGATCACTTGTATCAATATCACCAAGCCATTTTGTACCTTAGGGCTTTTTGTGACGTGTATTCAGCATAGGTACTATTATCATTTTACATCTAGGGAGTAGAGGATGTATTTTATGCCTTCTAACTTTCTTCTTAACAGTAAACATCTTTTCCGACTACTCTTTTCTTCTTAGCAGTAAACATCTCTTCCAACTACTCTTTTGCCATGTTTCCACTCTGCTGGGATCCTGTATTTTCTGTATAGATCTTTTCACCAGAAGATTCCCTAGCACAGCTTCTGAAGCAGACATGGGTAGCCTCCAGTTTAGAATGCTCTAAACCAGATTAATAGAGGCTTCTGCAAATGAGATTTCTTTTTCATAGTAATTATCTGAAAAGAGCTCAGTTGTCCAGGGCTACCTGAAAAGAAGCTGACCCCTGTCCGTGTGGTGTAGAGAGAGTCCCCTCATCTCTGCTATGCTGTGTGTTGATCAAAGGACCCTTTTGTGAGTCCCTGCCTGTGACCCACAGTGTAGCTGTCAATAGATATCAGGAGTTCCCAGGGTTCTCCATGGCTTTAAATAAACACAAAATTACTTATAATTTCAGTTCTTAGTATTCAGAAGAGAAGGGTATGGAGAAAAGGGGAAGTGACAGTTCAGCAGACCTCAAATGTCAAGAGGGAGATTTTTTTATAGGCAGGAGTTTCCTCCAAATTAAATTTATTTCTATTCAGAGTCCAGCAAAATATGAGCACTTAGAATTGATTTATTTCTAGATTGAACTGTCAAACAGGACCAGTTTCCCCTTCAGTGAGAGAGTCGACACAAGCAGAAGCCAGTGTGAACTCTTTATCTATGATAATGTCCTGATTGTTGACTCAATTTACTTTGCAAGAAAATCACTCTCAAAAATTACCATTGTACAAAATAAGAAATATTTGCAGACTTAAACATTACTAATATTTAACTCACAAAAAGGTAAACTTAACTTAAAACTTACCAGTGCAATTAAAAGCTAAAAAACAAACATACAAAGCACAATTTTTTTTTTTTGGTCTCAAATTGATATGTGAACACATCACCAATGGGTTCTAAATGTTTTGAGCTGTTATGGAAAATATGGACCCAGAATTTTAAAATGACTTGATTATTTACTAAGGACTGCCTTTGGGAAGAAAGGAAGCACAACTTGAAAGCAGACAGCTTCCAGTTCTTTTGTTCCTTAACACATCAAAAGTACACTCTTCCTTTTATACAGGAATAAAAATCTAAGATCCTTTCCAATAATCTGTGGCCAGCAGGGAGAGGGAGATTTGTGACACTCAAGGCCTGTAAGACCTTATGACACTCAGATAAGGGGAAATTTAAAGCTTTTAGCAAAGGGACAGCAAAAAAGTAAAATATTAGTCTGCTGAATTTGTAACTGTTTCTCTAACTGGCATCATACATGATATGTACCTGTGTCTTTATAAGGCCTGCTTTCTTCTTCATCACTGGTTCTCCCTCCCAGGTACTGGTAATTTCAAAGTGAAAATAATATATATACTTTATGACCTTCCAGGGTCAAGAAAGTAAGGAATTCTAGGACCTGTCTCCCACAGATGTCTTCCTGATCTCTCATTTATCCCTCCTGAACCTTTAGACAGTATCACAGATGGAATCAAAATTCTCTGGAAAATATCCAACACATATTGACAGACAGTATGTTATTCACACTAATCAATCAAAAAAAAAAAAAAAAGATAAGGTGTGCCAATGGCCATTATATTAAACTGCATTCTTAACTTTTATCTCACAAAGGCTTTCGGTTTCCATTGTTTATTCAGTTGTTTTATTTTTCCTTCCAAATATGAAAGATCCAAATAGGTAATCTCTGTGGGCCTGGCTCAGTTTATGGACTGTGTTTGCCTTTCTTCAAATGAACAGTCTTCTATTGATACCCAATCTACCTGTTAAGCCTGAAATGCAGAAGGTGCATGGATTATAAAGATGCTTTGCTTCTTAACATCCAAGTGAAGGACCATAAATTAACAGTTTTTCTATTATAAATCATCTGTATTTGAGGGCTACAAGTTTTCAACTTTTCATGGAGTTTCCTCACTATATAATAAAGGTAATGAAAGACTATACATCTTATTTTAAATTAGTATGCTCTTTATTGACTAGGTCACCAGCAGTGGATTTCTCATAGTTTGTTTTAAAGAAAAAGAATGCCAGTAATTGTTAATTTTGCCAGAATTTGCTTTCCACTTGCTAAGACCTGACCTGGGAGCACAGGGGTGGGGATGGTATATTGGAATAATTTTTAAGTGTCAAAACCAAGTTAGATTTTGGTAACTTGTGAAAAATTGGTTGTAGACTTACATAAAGAGCCACAGAGAAGACAAGGAGGTACCTTAAAATTGCTTCAGTAAAGTATGATTTTTTTGGCCAAGGATTAAAAAGATTGTAAAAAGTTATTCTCCCTTTGCCCTCATCAGAACAGTGGTGAGAGAAATTTGTCAGAAAAAATGGGATCAATCAGCTTGCCCCAGTCACACAATCCTTCGTCTCCAGAGAAAAGCTTCTAGCTTCTTTGACACTGGGCATCTTGCAGTTCTCTGCATATGACCACTGAAGGATGCAGTTTTTATCCACTTAGAAAGATATAAATAATTCAAAGCAAAGAATATTTGTCACTTGTTGCTTCTTTAATTGATAATAAAATATGGTCTATTAAATTTTCTCATTCACTGATTCTGGAGTGAAATTAAATCTGGAAGTTTGATGCCTAAGTGGAGAACGAACAACAGTTATTACTCAAAGTACCTTAACAGTTAATCAAAGATTTCATTTGTTCTAGATTCCTGACTAGACTCACTATAACAGTTCTTTTTTCCATGGAAGAAAGAAATTTTAGAACTTATTGAAAATACAAGCAATAGAACTTTTTAAAATAATGTTTTTTGTCATTTTCAAGATTTGGATACACTTGACCATCATCATCATGAACATGTAGTACATACTATATTCCAAGCACTATTTCAGATGCTTTGAATATACCATATTAACTTATTTAATCTTCACAATAATTCTGTGAGAATGATACTATTATAATCTCCACTTTACAGATAAGGAAATTGAAACATGGGTAAAATAACATGACCAAGATCACACAGTTATTAAATAATACAGCCTGAATTTGAACCCAGGCAGTTTTATTCTTGAGTCTAGGTCCTTAGCATAACATTGTTACTATATCTTTCTGTATTTTTGCCATTTACAAACACATGTCCCTTGCTTGACTTAAAACAACTGACAGACTCCAGCCTGGACATCATTATCCTAAAGGATTTCTTCTAAAGTCAACCCCTTTTAGTATCAGAATCTATTTATTTAATAAAAGGTAAGGATTTGTTGGATTCACTATTAGTAAGGCATATATGGATGTTTGATATTTTACTCTATTGACAAATAATAACATCAATTATGATAGATCTTGGAAAAGTGGTCTATAATATTACATCCTGGGTTTCCATTTATTTACCCATTTTTAGATGATTTCAAACAAAGTGACGACTATCATTCATAGTTAATCTGGTTTTGAATCATGGCAAATATGAATACATCTGTAGTCAGGAGCTTCAGGTCAGAATTTGTTTCTCTAATGATTGGGTACACATGCACCTTGCAAAATTCAAGCCTCATGTCTCCTCTTTGTATCTTAAAGTTCTTTATCTAAAGCTTAATGATCCATATAAGTTTCTTTTTAAAAAGATTTTATTTATTTATCTGGCAGAGAGAAAGAGAGTACAAGCAGGGGGAGCGGCAGGCAGAGGGAAAAGGAGAAGCAGGCTCTCCACTGAACAGAGAGCCCTACAAGGAGCTCAATCCCAGGACTCTGGGATCATGAGCTGAGCTGAAGGCAGACGCTTAACTGACTGAGCCACCCAGACATCCCTATTAGTGAATATTTTTATGAAATTAATTCTGTATATACTAAATTATTTTATTTGTAATTATCTTGGTTCTTTTAATTAATTAAATTTTCCCCTTGCTCTTGCCCTAAAATTAGTTTTATTTGGTATGTCCAGTCATCATTTCCATCAACAAATGAGTAGACATAATGAGTTTCTGGCAATTTTAAGAATGACCTTTATCCATCTGTGTGTGTTTTGGAATTTTACTTCTTTTATTTTTTTTTATTTTTTTTTTCAAAGATTTTATTTATTTATTTATTTGAGAGAGAGAATGAGAGAGAGAGAGAGAGCATGAGAGGGGGAGGGTCAGAGGGAGAAGCAGACTCCCTGCTGAGCAGAGAGCCCCATGCGGGACTCAATCCCGGGACTCCAGGATCATGACCTGAGCCGAAGGCAGTCGCTTAACCAACTGAGCCACCCAGGCGCCCTGGAATTTTACTTGTTTTAAAGATGAAACTATAGATGGAAATTTTAGTTCTCCTTTGATAGATAAAGCAATATGGATGCTTAAAAATGCAAATTTTATAAAATATACATATTATCAAGTGAAGACTCAAATGCAAAAGTATTTAGAAAAGAAAAATAATTAATCCAGGATTTAGGAGGAGTGACTCCACATTTAAAAATAGAATTATATGTAAAAGAAAACAAAAACATAAGATTATCAAGATTACTGAGTTTACAGTTAGTCTGTTCAACTTGGAAAAAGAGAATATTTCCCTTCCTTTTCAAATTAGGATATAGAGGGACATGAAATATGTTGGATCCCATGGTACGAACAAGAGAAATTAAGGATTAAAATAAAAATTGTAATTTTTTTATAGGATGAGAGAAGAAGCGTAGATGCAAAGACACCTTGGGAGACTGAATTCCAGAGAAAGACAAACTCTTGATAGATATGTAGAGAACCATGAAAGCTTCTGTGCTTGAAAACAGTTACAGGGAGAAGCCAGCCTGTCTTTGACTCAGATACTTTACAGAGATGCAGAAAAACTGGCCAAGTTTTTGATGATAGAGTATGCTAGCAGGATATATTTGGCTCTAGTAGGACTCTAAATAAAAAATAAATCTCTTAGTCCTGGAGTTCTCTGCCCAGCTCCAAAACACTGCAAGATTTATTGAAACAATAGTTCAGGAGAGACTGAAAGTAGAGAATTCAGAGCCAGAGTGCTTGGATTTCAGGTCCCTAAAAGAGCTGATTTAAAAAAAAAAAATGGAACCAAACAACTTGAAATTGTAGCTAAAACCCTTCTCAGTTAAAAAAAAAAAATTAATCACAGTGTTCCATCCCTCAGTGGCACCAATGAGAACTTAATCCAAATAAAACTGTGGCAAAGAGATGAAATTCATGTACTGAAAGCTGCAGCTTAATACTATTCTACTCATATCTAGGAGAAATCTGAAAGACTATCACCTCACCCTACCCAATATATTCCTTGGGAAAATAATAAAACCAAACCAATTATATTTTCTCTCTACTGTTCTTCTATACACAATATCTGGAATACAGTAAAATGTGAGCATATGAAGAAGCAGAAAAGATTCACCCATAATCAGGAGTTAAAAGACTCAATGGAAGGAAGCCTACATATGACACATATTTTAGAAGTAAGTGACCAGAAATTTAAAACAACCACCACAAATATGTTAAAGAACTAACAGGAAAACATGCATATAATAAGAGAACAGATGAGGATTTCAAAAAAGAAATTGGAACTGTGAAAATAACCAGGTAGAAATACTGGAATTGAAAAATATAATAAATGAAATAAAAAATATTCATTGACAAGCTAATCAAAAAATTGAATACTCGAGAAGTATCTGAAGACAGATCAATATAAATGCTTCAAACAGAATCATAAAGAGATATATAAGACTGACCAAAAAAAGATCAGGGTATCAGTCACCTGTGATTCTATATTAAGTGGGTGAATATATATGTAATTGGGATAAAAAATTTTAAAAAAGAGGTAAAAGGATAAAAAATATGTAAAGAAATTATGGCGAAAATTTTCTAAATTTGGCACAAAAAACCCACAACAACCCATAGATATTGAAGGATCTCGACCACCAATCAGAATAAATATAAGCAAAACTACAATTGGGAACATTGTAGTTAAATTTCTGAAATAAAAAATAAATAGACTATCTTAAAAACAGCCTGAAAGGATGAAGAAAAAAAAAAAAAAACTAGTAAAATGACTACAAGAAATATTATTGATGTCTCATCAGAGATTATGGAAACTGGATGATAATGGAATAAAAGATTTGGAAGTAGAAGAAAGCAGAAAAAATTAGGAAAAAAGAAAAAGGAAAACTTTTATCACAGAATTCTGTTCCAGAGAAAAATTCTTCCAAAAATGATAGCATACCTTTACTACAGAAAATGTTAAATGAAATACCTCAAGCTGAATAAAAGTTATACCCAAGTTAAACTCCAATCTACAAGATTGAATTAAGATCATTGGAAATGTTAATTATGTGGGTAAATATAGCTGATTTAATTCTCTTAATGTCTTTAAAAGACAACTACCATTTAAAAATATACTGTGGGATTGTATCATCATTACATGTAAAATATGTGAATAAAATCATAAAGAAACAAAGGGAGGATAAAATTACACACTTCTAAGATTCTGATATTATATGTGAAGGGATATGGTATTAATTTAAGGTAAGCTAGGGTAAAATAAGGATTTGTATTGAAGGCCCTAGAACAATAATTTTTCTAAAAAAATATGCATAAACAAAAGTCCCATGAATGAAAAGCCAAGGCTACAAATATAGAACAAATAGCAGTCTGGTAGACTTCAACTATGTCAATAATTATATTAAATGCAAATGCACTAGATTTGCACAATTAAAAAGCATAGATAATTGAGCTGGATAGAAACCCAAGATTCAAATTTGGATTTTAGTCTGTGCTCTGGCAAAAGTAGCTTAGTATATTTTTTGACTCTTAGTTCTTTTATCTGTGACAAGGGGGAAGGCAGATCTGTCTTACAGAAAATGGGAAGGTACTTGGCATATAATACGTGTTCAACAAATTTATTGAATGAATGAAAGTAAATATAAAGATGAAAACCTTTATTATGCATACGAAAATTAAAGTGGTGAGCTTTTTTGTTTGTTTGTTTGTTTGTTGTTTTGCTTGCAAACGGACTGCTTTTAACACCAAGAGATGTAGTTACAGAGATTTTAATAATGACATATGGAAAATAACCAAAAGAGAAGAAGACTTTTCTGAAATGGCAACAAGTCTTGATGCTGGACTTTGTGGAGAAGAGATTATTTTCCCAGCACGAGCTGTTAAGGACTATAAAAATCTCCTGTGGTGGCATTCATAGGCATAGGCATATGTGGAGTCTGAGGACTCTATTCAAAGAAAGCAGCACTTCCAGCAGTGCACATATTTGTGATGCAGGAGGATACAGTGTCCTCAGGAGAAGGAAAGTTGACACAATGGACTTGACCTACAACTTCCAGGATTTATTGCAGATAACTATGCTTACTTAATCATTACTTGCTCCTTGGATAGCTAAATTCCATAGCTGAGAGACAAAGAGCTAATCTGAAATGTTTGAAAATTTTGAATAGGTTTGTTGCAGAGTAACATACTTCTTTTCTGAAAGAACATTATACCTATAATTATTAGCTTAGGACCATATTAAAAAATAGTCTTCATTTTTTAATTACTGAATTGTTGACATTTGGTAGCAATAATTTTGTTAAGCTTTTTGTTTAAATATTTGGCCTCCAAGGTTCTAAACAATAAGGAATTTTCTTTTTCTTTATTATTATTATTTTTTAAAGATTTATTTATTTGGGACAGAGAGAGAGCATGAGTGAGCAGGGTGAGGGGCAGAGGGAAAGAGAATCCCAAGAAGACTCCATGCTGAGCACAGAGCCCAATGTGAGGGTTGATTTTACAACCCTGAGATCATGACTTGAGCTGAAACCAAGAGTCAGATGCTCAACTGACTGAGGCACCCAGGCACCCTAGTAATTTTCTTTTTAAATCATTTTTATATAACCTAGTAAAAACCAGATGAATGAGTGGAAACAAAATAAATTTTGGTATCTCAAATTTTTTCTCCTACTTTCTTCATTTCTCTAAACTCTATATTTTTAGTGACATTTACATAGAAGATGACTTACCATGGGTGATAGTTACTTATAATTTTGGAATTTTTTCTTCTTGTAAAACTTTTAGATAACAAAGCTGATATTCTGCTTCTAATGTATCTTTATGGGGTGTGATAAATTTCCTGTAGGGCTTTTAAGATTTATGATCTATATAACATGAAATAAATTTAATAGATTTAAAAATAAAAAGAATCCTTAAAGTTTATTTTGTTTAACACGAATACTAGTACAACAAGTAAGTTTATAAGACTAGAATATGTTTATACCTAATCTCTGTAATTCTGTCTTGTATTATTATTTTGATTTTATATTTGCTAGCTCTAAAATAGTATAGTAGTCTTAAAGTAATGTAGCTTATGTATTTTCTCTTACTTTTGTAATAGTTATCATTTTATTTCCATATTTAACTATTTTAATGTTTTTCATTCAATGTTATTATTCAAACAGCAATATTCACAGAAATCATTAATTTTTCTCATGCAGTAATAATCATTATACTTTAACTATGAACAAGAGACTTGAAATATAAAAAAAAAATAAGATTTTTTTAGGCCAGATCATAACTAGAATATTTACTAAATTTACATGGGAAGAGTCAGGTATTACTAATAAATCTAAATAAAATGCCTTGTTCATATTCCTAATGCTTTATCTGATTAAAATTTTGTGATCATATGCTATCATGGATCCTTAATCATGCAAAAATCAGATCAAGTAGGCAGAAATGGCATTGAAATAGGCATCCAGATCTTCAGATTTCTGAAGGCTGAGACTAAAAGTGAATCTGAAGAGCAGATTTTGGCCAAATCTGTGGCCAAAGTCAAGCCTTCTGTGCACCTCTAATATAATAAACACTGATAAAACATTAATGAAGAATGTACTTTAAAAGTTGTGTTCAGAAACATCTGATTCAACCTAGTAACTAAATACACATGCTCTGATACCAGAATCATTGCAAAATTAGTAATTCCCCTAGGTCAGGACTAATCTGAATCTAGTATACCTTTGGATTTACTAGGTATGTGTACCAATACCTCATGTGTACGTATCAGAAAGTTGTTTGCATTACTGAACGTAGTTTGAGTTAGATTTTCTGCTACTTGAATAGTCAAAAGAATCATAATAGAAGGGAAGATTTTGCAAATGTAAAGCATTATGGTAATGAAAATAATATAGGAAACAGAGCCTATAATTAAAGTCAAAAGGGAATTTGTTCTTTAATTAAGATATTTTATTCATAAAGTGACAGGGATATACTCACCCTGAAGGGAAAGTAAAATTAAATGAACATTCTTACCTATAAGGGAAAGTAACACATTTTCTTTAGGATTTGGGGGGATAGTAAAGTAAAGCCTAGATTACTGATTAACTGATTCCTAATTTTTTATTTAAAGAATTTCCCCTAGGTAAAATCTTTCTAATACACAGCAGTGATAATGGAAACCATGAGGAATGGTAAGCTATCCCATGTCAAGCAAGAATGAGAAACTACCATCACCCCAGATCTGAAGGGCAAGAAAGAGGTAGGGATAGTTAATAGAACCTAGTGAAACCTATAGGCTAAAAGAGGGTTGCCTGACAGGAGCTAAGGTCTTAGCTGGAGGAATGTAGTCGCAGCCAAACTAAAGAGGGGGTCTAGACAAATAGAGATGCCAAGCTGTCCAGTGAAATGGCCACTTCCTGTTCATCAGCTCCAATCAGCATGGCCAATGTGATGGGCTAGAGTGATGTCCAGTAGAAGAGAGAGGCAATAAGTTCCCTGCACACTAGACTATAACAGAAGGCTGGAGAGTTGATAAGAGCCTTAATGTGGGATTGTAACGGTATATTGCTAGTCCCGCTAGGAGAATGCAAACTGGTTTTGATGATTTATTACTAACAGAAAAATCATTTAACAGATCGATAGGTTCCTATCAGGTGCTAGGGATATGTTCATTTGGTCCATTAACAGCAACAACAACAACAACAACAACACATATCTGGAACAACAGCTGCACTGGAATCACAATCTGATAAAATTTACACTAATCCATTTTATTCCGCAAGATCTGTCTTCTATGCAGGCCAGTTAGGCAAGCCGAATAGAGATGTGGTAGTATCATTTCTGAATTTTTCAAGTTCTTGATGGGGGACTTAATTTTGGAAATGCAGTATTGCTTTCAGTTTACTATCTTGGTAGGTAGAGGCAGTCCCAGGGGATTCCATCTGGCTTTTCTAATTATAATACCCCTCACTCCACAGGTCAAGAAATCAATGTAGGCATTCTGCTGGTTGCTCAGTATGTCTATTCCAACAATGTAATCCAGAGCTAGAAAATAACCATGGGTTTGGTTTGGGAACCCCTTTGGCTTACTGATATAGCTGAGCCCAAACTCCACTAATCACCTCACTGCCATATATCCGCATTCTAATCAGTAGACCACAATGACATTTTAGATCTCTAGGTGTTAGTTGACTCAAAGCCAGTGCCCATCAATCACTGAAATCCTAGTTATTTTCTCTTCCCCTGTGCACAGTCACCCTGCTCAATGTCTGAAGTTCCTTTTGGGAAATGCTAGGGAAAGTGTTTGTAGCATTACATTTCAGTAATATAGCAGGGCCCTTCCTTGGGGTGACCCAGTTTCTCCTTTATTCAGGGGACTCTGGAACTATGAGCTAACTCAAGACTGAGAATTGTTTGAGGGCATGTGACTCCCTATTGTGCTGATTTAAATCAATCTTCTGTTCCTCAGACTTAGAGCTTTTCCACTTACACAAATCAAGTAAGATTTTAAATAGCTGCCCTCCTATTTCATTCTTAGGGACACAATGACCAATGAACTAACATCAATATTCTCTGCAGGTCAAGCCATTCTGATTACTGATTTTTCTCTGATGCTCAATACAGTAACTATGCTTGCCTTTGCCCTGACAACCGAATGCCAACACTTGGCCTGCATTACTTCAAGACACATTATCCCCATTGAATTTAGAGAACTTGGTTTGGTAGTAGCAACTTACTCTCTCATTCTTGATTAGCAGAGAATAATTACTACAGAAGCCTTCAAGGAGGCTCACCAATGTATTTCTCAAAGTCATAGTAAAGATAGTGTTCTCTGGAAACTCTTATAGAACATGGTTAAAGGATGAGTCAGTAGATCTCACAATAAACCAACTTCAGCATTCTCATTTCCCTAAGCTTGTGGATATCACAGGATCTAGCAATTTCACTCTTAGGTATGTATCCAAAGGAAATGGAGATATATGTCCACACAAAAAGTGGTACACCATGTTTATAGCAGCATTATTCATAACAACCGGTAAGTTGAAATAATCCAAATGTCCATTAATTGATGAGTGCATAAATAAAATGTGCTATAGCCATACAAGGGAATATTACTCAACAATTGACAGAGATAAAGACCTGATATATAGCTACAACATGGAGGAGCCTTGGAGACATTATACTAAGTGAACGGATTCAGACAAAAAGGATCATGTATTCTATGGTTCCATTTATATGAAATGTCCAGAATAGGTAAATCCATAGAGATAGAGAGAAGACCATTGGCTCCCTAGTGCTTGGGGGAGAGGGAGAGAGGGATGGAGGAATTGGAGGGATGGTAGCTAAGGAGCTGTGGTTTCATTCTGGAGTCATGAGGGTATTTTAAAATCTATTGTGGTAATTGTTGTGCAACTCTGTGAATATACTAAAAGTCACTGAAGTACACATACTTTGAGTGAATTGTATGGTATGTGGGCTATACCTCAGTTAAGCTGTTAAGCAAAACAGGTGGTGAGGATAGGTCTTAAGGAAGAAGTTTTCCCACCAGGAAATTAATCTCATTGGAGGTCATTATAAGTTTTTCAGACAAGGGGACACTAATCTCATCAAACAGGGAAGAAAAGCCTGCTTCTGCTGGAAAAGAGGCTTTACCAAATCAAGGTTAATGTCTTCAATCTCATCAGAAACTGTTTGTATGACCCCATTCCATTTTCTTCAATGGTTCCACTTCTTTAACGCCCTAAATTTAACATAAGAGAGACTGTGAGGGTTAAAAAAAAAAAAAAAAATTTTTTTTTTTTTAAATCTTAGCGTTGGAGCTCCAGGAAATAAGGGTTTCTTGGAGGGCAGTTACAGAAGCTATGATTTATAATTGGACTTTTATCTGGCCAATTAAAGCTCTTTTTCTTAGGTCTCCAGCATATTTCAAAGCACCCAACCAAACCCAAAGATTTTATACTCTTTAACTCCCTTAAAATATTCTATAGCACCAGCTACGTTGTCATACTGAGACTTGCCTTCTGAGGACACTTGATCATAAGTGACTATAGGAATATTGTTTGCCACTGCATGCCATGGACTACCAGTTTACTATTTACCATGGCAATAAAGGAATTAATATCTTTATATGTAGTCAGATGAGAAAACCAATTCCAGATTCTCATTTTTAATGTTCTAGTCTCCTGGAGCCACTTCTGTATTGGTTAGAATTTAATAAGGGTATCAGTGCCATTATTAATGTTATGTGATAAGGATTGATTATATGAATTAGACCTTTTGTAATTGTGAACAGAGCAGGTAAGTGAAAGTTCAGAAAGGTAATTTGCAGAATCAGATAAAAGAGCCACTAGCCATTCCTCCTGAAGCTCTGGATATGAGACAAAGTGGAGGGGATGCTAAAACACCAAGATATACAATGACCAAAGTGGAATTACAAAGGTGAAACTCATGTGGAGGTCCGTGGAAAGCTGTTGTAGCTGTGTGATTATTGCCTCTGTGTTTGTAGCCAGAAATTTCATAGTGGTCTCCAGGATTGCTGTTATTCAGCTAGGACAGCAGTTGGAACAAATATCTGAAAACAGAATAGAAGAGAAAGAAGCAGGGGTTGGAAAATGTCATTTCAAGATTAGCTAAGTTGACTTTAATACAGTCTAACACTTTGTTCTGATTCATTGGCCATAGTGGTTTCTAGAGGAATGAAGGGGGCAGGTGGATGAAAAGAGAAAAACAGAAAGAGCAAACATCTTGGTATTACTTTCACTAGTCACACTAGGTCAATTGTTCAAAATCTGCAGTCATTGTTGCCTTGTACCAAGGCTTGAAAATACTATTTTTGGTTTTCTCACATCTGTTCTAGAACATAAGAGGTTCTCAGCACACACACACACACACACACACACGCATGCACGTGGACACACACATGAATATATGTTGGCTATATGAATGAATTAATGTGTAGATAACCAAGGAATTGTTTTTCAAATCCCTCTTACTTCTTTCTAATTTCATGTTCATGCTTTTTCTACATCCTGCACTGGTAATAGCCACTTGCCCTGAGGTGAGGAACTCAGGGACCCTGTGGTTCTGCATGATGAAAGAAGAAAGGAAGAGTCAAGCATTTCGTAACTGGGGTGGAGATTCAGCAGACCATAGAGATTAAGGATAGCACTTTTATCCAAGTGAAAACATCACAAACTTCCTATTAAAGGAAAATATGTCCTCTCCTGACCCATTGTGGAGAAGTGGCCACCAGGAGCCATGGTTGTGCCTAGGGGAGGAGAAAATTAAGGAGTGGATGATCTGTGAACTAGAAGCAGAAGAAAGATGAAATTGTTATAAAGTCAGTTTGTACAGACATCAGACATCAGAACATTTAAGAGGTCAATGACTCCTTCATTTTGATGAATCCTTTGACTTAGCTAAATAAATAAAAATCTAAAAAAAAAAAAGGCTGAAGCTCAATGACATTATTTACATGTGGAAAATTATTTTGGAATATTTTGATAAAATGAGTGAAAGATTACAGAGTCCTGATTTGGATTCATATGAAGAATATCTTCTTTTGTCTCCTTTAAATTTGTTTATCAAAGCATTGGGAAAAACTCACATAAAGTGAGTCAAATATGAAATGAAAGAGCTAATGTGAGTGATGTAATTAATACAAACTTATTGCAATGTTCTTGTCCAGTTTCCACATCACTAATTGTCACCTGTGGAGGTGTTAACCATTGTCTCTCTTTTTTTTTTTTCATTTTTTTAAATCATTTTATTTATTTATTTGAGAGAGAAAGAGAGAGAGAGGGTACATGCGCAAGAAGGGGGAACAGCAGAGGGAGGGAGAGAAGCAGGCTCACTGCTAGGCAAGAAACTGATGTAGGACTTGATCCCAGACCCTGGGATCATGACCTGAGCCAAAGGCAGACGTTTAACTGACTGAGTCACCCAGGCGTCCTCCGAGCTTCATCCACTCTTAAATGAATTTTTTCATGTTAGTGTTTTCAGTCTGCTTTCAAGGATTCAAACCATAGAGTCCTATTTATATTTTATAACAGCTTCATCAAGGCGTATTAATATTTTACAACAGGCCATCTTATCACATTTAGACTCTTAAAACAGACGAACAAACAAAACTCCAAAAAGCTTACAAGGATTTTAAAATATTCCATTGACAAGACAGACATGTAGAGACAACATATAAAGGTTGCAAAATGATGAAGTAGTAAACAACTTTGGACGCTGTGGGGGCAGGTCTTTCCCAAAGATTAGGTCCTATGACTTTAAAATGTTGTTCAATGACAGAGTATAATTGTCCAGGACTAGTTTCATTTTGTTGAGTAACATTGCAGATATACAGTCTTAAGTTGGTGAAAAGGTTAAAATCACATAAAAGGTTTTCTGCTGTAACAGAAATATCCAATAATTAGCAATAATCTGTGTTTATAACATCTGCAGCCTCTACCACAATGCAATGACATTTTTTTTTTTTTAAAGATTTTATTTATTTGACAGAGAGAGACACAGTGAGAGAGGGAACACAAGCAGGGGGAGTGGGAGAGGGAGAAGCAGGCTTCCCGCAGAGAAGGGAGCCTGACGTGGGACTCGATCCCAGGACCCTGGGATCATGACCTGAGCTGAAGGCAGTCGCTTAACCAACTGAGCCACTCAGGCGCCCAACAATGCAATGACATTTGATGTCTGGTTTATTTATTTGATCTGCTACTTCAAAAGGATCTCCAATTACTTTGATCAATTCTTTTGGATAAAAAGTTGCATCTTGTCCATTTTGACATTTTCCCAGGGCTTGTGCAAAAATAAATCAATTCAGCAATTAACTTGAAGTTATCCATGAAGTTTTCATTATTTAAAGATTGCAACTTTGTAATTTCTGAAGGACAGATCACCTTCACTTAAAAACATAGCAACTGCAACTACTTGCTTAAAAGAGATACTGCTCTTTCTTAAGTTTAAGACATTGTCTTGGTGCATTTTAATTTATTTACATGAAATCCAAGTAAACAGGTGCTTAATCTTTGTAGCATAGTCTTGAAGGCTTTCAATATATTCATCCAGAAAATCTGAGTTATTAAGTAGCATTGGTTTTGTTAAGAGTACTTTATAAATAAAATAATATATACAACCTCCAGTCTTGCACTGGGGTATCCGGGATCCATACAAGTTTGGCTACTCTCAATTTTCTTAATTTTTTGTTTGAGGAGCATCTCTTTTGAATACAATAAATTCTGCTCGATTCACTGCAAATATTATTGGGATCTAGTTTTAGAAAAACATCTGATTTCCTTTAAATGGGATTGAATGACATTATTTCTCATTGTGACAGGCAGAAGTAAAAAATCGTGGTGCTTATTTAAGTCAATGGGTTCATCAAAATGAAGGAGTCATTGACCTCTTAGATGCTCTGATGGCTGATGTCCATACAAGCTGACTTTATAGCAATTTCATCTTTCTTCTGCTGTTAGTTTCCCTGATTCTCCTGATCTTCCTTATCTCTTCTTGTCATTTTCATAATTTATATTTTCTAGACTACTGTGATTCTACTTGTCCTCATGATTTTACTTTCAGTGCTTATGTAGTAAGGGTCTTTGATATGTAAAATTTTCATTCTTTTTTCTTCCAAGTTATGTTTTTGGCTTCCACAAGGATATTTTCTTCCTGACATATTGAATTTGGATAAAAAAATCAATAATTCTGAAAAAATACAAAATTAAGTGGAAATGAAAACATACACAAGAGCAATTTAAATGATTTTAAATTGCCACTCTATTGTCTTGGGATACATAATTGTGTACTCACATCACTCTTACGCAACCCACATTGCTTATTATTTATGTAGGTAGGCGTGTTGTTACTCTCACACTTGCTTCTTTAGCCAGTTTTATTGGATCAGTGGCAAACTGACATGCTGTCCCACTAGGAACCACCTGACTGTCAGGACAAGATGCATTAAAGATTCTAAAACACAATTCAGAATTCTTAAGATGTACAAAATGTGACTTTACTTATAGGCATATTGTGGGTTCTTCTGTTCGTTTGTTTGTTTGCTTGGTTTGGTTTGTTTTTTGTTTTGTTTTTTAGTATTCCATAAGTTTGTGACTTACAAACACAGAGATTCTGACAAATGTTAGTTTTGTACTTCTGTTCAAAAAGGAAAAACAAAGTATGGTGAATTTATAATTACACACGCTACTGTGTTTGTTGCGATTATTTCCGATAGGAGAGTTCTATTTTGACTAGATACCAATAAGAAACAAATCCTACACCTACAATTTTCCTATGTTTGTTGTGAAAGAATTGTCCACAGACTCCTTTCTGGCTCTGTGTACTTCAAAATTTTGTTTCTCCTCTACTACCCACATACTTTCAGTGGTGTGTGTCATAGGATATATTAATATCACAAAACAATTCATGGCTCTGATCTTTATGAAAGGAAACCAGGAGAATCAGTACTAGGTGACAGGAATATTTGTGGAAACCATTCCTGCTTTGGGTTCACAGGCAATGGCTTCACTCTACGTGTATGTGACTGCACACCACAAAAATATAGCCCAGTAACCCAAACTAAATATATTCCCAAATGAATGTCCCTTTGCCGACTAACTATTAAAACACTGGCTGCTATTCCAATGTCACCAAACAGGGCAAGCATGCTAGAGCAGAGTTGAAATGGAACAATTTAGCAGGCTTAAGGGAATGTAGTTAATATATCTACTTTTTCACATTAGACAAAGACTGGTGACCAAAAGAGTGCATACTGGGACCTCTACAGGACCTGGTTAATGTTAGTGTAGGCAAAGGGTCCTGCAGCTGAAGCTTCACTGGCTTGATGGTGTATCTGCCTCTGCTCAAAATTCTTTCAGCTTTCCTTTTCAGCCTCCATCTGAGTTGTAACATTAAATGATGTCTCATGAACCAAGGTGAACCAGTTCTAACCACACAGATCCGAGGACTCTGTAGTCACAAGTGTTATGAGGAACACCAAGGAAGTTTTAGTCACAGGGCATTCCAAGGCTTCAAGCAAAGCAGCATTTTTTTCAAGACACCATCTCTCTCTCTCTCTCTTTTTTTAACAACACTAAAGTGAAGCAGGGGTCCTGGATTCCTCTTGCCCTTAGAAGAGCATGTTGTAAATGAACAGATTTTACACCCCCTCACATTCAATGCAAGGAAGTGGAGGAGTGGGGCAATGGGGAAAAAAAAAAAAAGCTGGATTCTGGGAAAAGGACAAATGCTCCTATTTTTCATTGTAAAAAAATTAACCTATTATACCTGTGTATATTTCCCTTTGCCCATTTTTCTCAGAAACAACCCCTTTAGGCTAGGGCATGATTCCAAATGCCAGCTCACACAGGCCAGGTGACTACTGCATAGATAGGTAGTGACTCAAAGCCACTTGATATAATTGTAGAAAGTGACACCAAATCACCGACCCAGCTGGAAATTTCTACCAATATTGTCATTCCTCTGAACTGAGATTTAGTCTTCTAGAACATTCTCATTGAAGCACTTCTAAAAGCAGAGAAAAGGATCTGTGTCACAAACCCCTCTGCACATACCCCACGCCCACTATCAGTATGGACTGGGACCTTTGCGTAAAATAAACCCACTTCAAATGATTCTTTTTTATAAATCTAAATTTTTCATTGTATTGAATAATTTTTATATAAGTGTTTCCTCACATATCTGTGTTTGAGTGGAGTGTTCTCTCTCCACTCCCAATTAGACATAAGTCACACAAGGGAAAGGGTACTTACTAGCGTTTGAGACATCCGAAGTACCTAAACCAGTGCCTGGGTCAAAGCAGACACTCTTTTTTAAGATTTTATTTATTTATTTGACAGAGAGAGACAGAGAAAGAGGGAACACAAGCAGGGGGAGTAGGAGAGGGAGAAGCAGGCTTCCCGTGGAGCAGGGAGCCTAACGCCGGGCTGGATCCCAGGACCCCGGGATCATGACCTGAGCCGAAGGCAGACACCTAAAGACCGAGCCACCCAGACGCCCCTAAAGCAGACACTCTTGTTGAGAGAATACAATATTCAAGTAAGGTTCATGCTCCAGAGAGATGTATTATGTTTACTCTGTGGATTGTCAGACCTATGGTTCTAACCCTCTGTATCGGTACAAGCATAAGGTAGCTAAGCCATGTCTCTAGAAGGCATCAGTTAAAATGTTTTCCTGTTACTAGTGAGATGAGATTCTAATACAGATTAACCTAAGCTAGTGGTCAACTGGCAGAACCTTGAAGGCATATGACACAGAGGGGCTCTTAATATGGAAGTCAGGATCAAGAAAAGGGAGTATCTGTGTTACTAAGGCCCGAAGTAGGGATGGGGGGGTTAAAATAATTTACAGTTACCTCCCAGTTGTTTGTTTGTTTAAACATTTCAGGCAATAGTTCTGCTTTGGTCTGATTACAGCATTTTCTACAATTCATAATTTCATTCTGGAAGCTGAGAGCTTATCTTCTTGAGTCCGTCCATACCTTTGAAGCTGAAATTGGAAATTCTGACTGTGATCTGAACAAAGTTCTACAGTTGATTGGCCATTTTCTCTGAAGCAAAGCCAGTGGAGAAATCCCATGCTGCAGACCTTGTCTCTTCTTCCTAATTTATTAACCATTTTGACTCCATCCGCAAAAGTTTGCTCTGTGGTTTATCCCTAATGTTTAAATGCTTATGAGTCAACTGAAACTTTAAGTACCTTCCTTATAGTAAAGCAACATCATCCAGTCTGGAAAATTTTAAAGTTTGATTATAAATGAAACTCTAATTTTGACTCTAGCCAGTCTCTTGATTCAGGAATGCAGGACACAAAGGATCCTGTCCCCTTAACTGAAGACCAAATGCCACTGTGGTCTGACCTAAACATGTATAAGAATTTCCACTATTTGTCCACATGGTAAAGCAGGACTGGCACCTAGAATATTTCATGCTAATAGTTAAATTTTATCCACACACAAACATTACATTTCAAGTCTCATGTGTTTCGGAAACATGCCTACTATATTTTGTTATGTTCCAACTTGATTATCAGTGTGTTAATTTTAAAGTTAAACATATCATTAATTAGAGAGAAGGCTAATTGGTCTAATTTGGAGAAATGCTGATAATCAAATTTGTATAACTTCTTGTATTGCAAATAACATTTTGAAACAGTTTCCAACTTTTAATTACGGTGGGCTTGCATTTCAAAAAAAAAAACTAAGGTTTTTTATTGTTTCTTTAGTAACCAAAAGTTTTACCCCAAGGCTACCTAGGACGAAAAGAGATCAGCGGATTTTTTATTTTATTTTATTTTATTTTATTTTATTTTATTTTATTTTATTTTATTT
>NW_023270442.1:10688305-10730870 GCF_011800145.1 Mirounga leonina
TTTATTTTATTTTATTTTATTTTATTTTATTTTATTTTATTTTATTTAGTTTTGTAGTCCTCTGTCTTTCCCTATTTACCAAAAAGGATATGTATTCTGGATGGAGAGGGCTTGGACTGGGGGTGACACAAGACCTCTCCTTTGGTTCGTGGCACTCCTAGAGTGATGTAGTGATGGTTTGATAAGTCCCAGTAGATTTCCTTGGTAGATGAGTGAACAGTAAGGATGAATATCTATTCATTTTCTCATTCCAGAAATGTTTATTGAGTGCCGACCAGAGGTCAGGCCATTCTAGATACTAGACGTAGGGGTAATACACAAATGTGTCTTTGCCCTTCTGAGACTTGCAAAATAGTGGAGACAGAAAGCATGTATATAGATAAACATATGCATGTAGAAAATATACATGTAGATAAGTGTGTAGAGAAAACAAACATGCAGCTTATTTATGATTACATGATTTCAAAATTGTGAGGTGAAAGCAATTTGTGACTTGCTCAAGATTCATGCCTCCATCGGAGGAAGGCTAGATCAGTATGACACAATAGAAATAAAATGTGAGCCCTGAAGGTGAGACACATATGGAATATTACATTTTCCTGTAGCTACATTAGAGCAAAGTAAGAAGAAGCAGGTGGAATTAATTTTAAGGTTATATTTTATTTAACTCAATAAATTCAAAATATTTAAAACATCTGAAATATTTTACAGTCTCTTTTTGTACAAAAGCTTCAAAATCCGGTGTATATTTCACGCTTACAACGCATCTCAACTCAGAGTAGTCCCACCTCAGTACTGAACAGCCAGGCGTGCCCACTGACCGCTGTAACTTCTAGGCCAGGAACCCAGGTTGCAAGAACCTATTCTCTGTCTATATTTTCTTTATACTATGGGCTGTTGTCGTGACAGATGTTTCCTATTTATTACTCATTTACTCCACGTTTAATAGGTGTCTATTAAGTGGCTGGTAGTTGCTAGGTGTAATTCTAGGTGCTAGAGGCCTTGTAGTGAATAAAAGTAATAACACCTGTCCTTGGGGCCCCTGGGTAGCTCAGTCAGTTAAGCGTCGGACTCTTGATTCTGGCTCAGGTCATGATCTCAGGGTCTTGGGATGGAGGCCTGCATTGGGCTCTGCACTCAGCAGGGAGTCTCTTTAAGACTCTTTCTGCCTCTCCCCACCCCTCACTGTTCTCTCTCTCTCTCTAAAATAAATAAGTAAATCTTTAAAACAAAACAAAACAAACAAACAACAAAAAAAAAACCCTAAGAACACCTGTCCTTAATAAGAGCTTACCTTCTAGTGGTCATTGTTATCTTGGACAATCTCAGATCCCAAATTATATGTAAGAGTTTTAGCCCTTCTCTGCTAGTTTATTAGACAGATTTCATAAGGTGAACCTATGATACGCATTCTTACTAAAGCCAGAACCTCACTTTACATTTTATAATTTCTATACATAAAACCCCAATAATTATTTTTTTCCATCTCCTATCACCCTGAATCAGAAGGGTGCTTGTCACAAATGGTGATGAGTGGAGAAAAGTCAAAGGAGGGTTGAAAAAGTGAGGCCTATTGCCCCGAACTTTCTCTGCTGTTCTTGCAGCAATTTGGTATTTTCAGTGTATCTTCTCTTTATTAAAAATTGATTGAAGAAACCATGGCAGCGTTCTTGCTCTGGGAAACTGATTTTCATTTTCTTTCCTACTCACAATTACCTTTGCTATCCTAAACACCCAAACAAACAAACAAACAAACAAGAAAAAAAATAATTCTCCAAATCTACTCACTTACCAGTTACCCAGTACTGGAGGGAAGAAACAGGTGTTCAACCATGTTTGTTTGTTTTTTTTTCATCTGCTTTTGTTTATTTGAAAGTTGTCCTTCTGTAAAGAAAAACTTGTTAATGTAACTTGAAGAAAACTTTTGAGGCTGGGCTTCTTCTGTTTCCTAGCAGTGATTCTCACTCTTGGCTGAAAACTGATTTTAAGTGAAAAATTCTTACACCATTTTAAAATATATGTTTTATTAGTATTAAGGTATGGCAAGGTCAACAGATCAGGAGAAGACTGCCATTGAAAGTGAAGTTTGTTATACTCACAGATTCAAAGAAGAGCTGGCATGCCATGCCATGGAGAGCCATATATGAGGAAGCAACAAGGCTGATCAGGAGATGGAGAGGGAGAATGTGGGCAAGAGCCTTTATGGTGGTTTCCATGGGAAGTGATGGATGAGGCATGGTGAGCAGGGCTAAGATTGGCTCCTTTGAATAATTTCAGCATGCTCTGGACATAGGGACTATCCTTAGTTGTCTAGTCCCTGGCCCTGGGGTGATTAGGGCAGGTAGAGAGTGGCCCAGATTGTTTCTGCTAAGGAGGAATTAGCTCGCCCTGGGAATGACAGTCTTTCCAGAGTCAACAAGGCCTAAGAGGTCAAACCATAAAATACAGAAAATACAATGCATGGGGATGCAGATGCCCGGGCTAAACTCGAGAGCAATTGCATCAGTATGCCTGGAGTGGGGTCCAGGCATCTATATTTTTAAAGATGCCCAGGGGATTTTAATGTCCAGAAAAGGCTGAACATGACTGGCTCAGGCATCTCTAGTTGTATGAAGCACTGATTTCTCTAGCTTTTTATGGTTTCTTCCCTGCAAAGTTAATCTAAGAACTTTCCTGTGTGGATGTGATGTTAATATAAGTTGACTTTCTTAATTAATTTGAGGGTCATCTTTTCAATTCCTGAAAACTTCTTCAGTCCCAACCAAATGCCACTTCAAAATAAACTTGAGTGTACTCCCATGACATTGGATGTCAACAATTAGTTCATTTTGATGTAGCATTTAATTATGATGCAAACATCCTCAGGAAATTGGGGAGATAGCCCTGAATTAGTTGCACAATCCCCTGGATTTCTGAAACCATTTAGAGCCTGGCTACCCACAGTGTGGCCTGAAGACCAGCAACAAAGCATTCCTTGGAAATTCTTTACAAATGCAGATTCTCTGGCCCCACCCAAGACCTACTGAACCAGATTCTGAATTTCATCAAGATCCCCAGGAGATGAGTGTGCACCTGCAAGTTAGAGAGGCCTAGGCTTAGTGCCAATTAGAGAAAAGGTGTCACAGTCTTAATTGGACATATTCAATGTCGACACTAATTCCAGATGATTCCTCAGTTTCCACAGGTTTCTGCTCAGGCATGACAAAGCCTAAGGCACACACCTTGCAGACCTCCAACAGTTTTTCTGCTGAAGAATCTCTGTGGAAGCAACCAATAAAAGAGATTTTTTTTTCCTTAAAGAGCAACTGAGGTCAGAGCACCTCAGCATGAGCTTACCAGTAAGTGTTCTTTATATTAGTCTCCAGGTCTGTTCTAATTCATTCCTGCAGCCTCATTTGAAATTTTTCCCCCACTTCCTTTTTTTCTTTCATCCAAATTTCTCAACCAACTTTGCTTCTCACCAAGAGGTTAGCAATTTTTTTTTCTTTTCTCCAACATGGGCCTGAACTTCAGCAAGGATCATCTCGAGCCCACTTCTAGACAGAGTTTCTCCCATTTATCAACTCTTCCATTTTAGAGCAAATATCTCCCTTTTATTTTCCTTGACCTCACTTACCTGAATTTGTGAAATGTAGAAAAGCACAGAAAGAGAGCTGCAATTTTTTATTCCAAATAATGAAATATGAGCCTCATTTTTAAGACCATTTTCTCCTTCCTAAAAAGATTATTTAACTTTTCCTGCCTTAGCCCTGTTTTTCTGCCTCTAGAATTATCTAATGAAAAAGTATGATTAATCAGCCTAAAAATATACTAAGTTGTGAGGGTTGGGGTGGTGGTGGAATTAAACCTCCAAAATTTTCTTTTGCTGAATCTCTCTTTCCCTCCTCTTTTTTTTCCCTCCTCCCCTCTACTCCCCTTCCTTCCATTCCCCTCCCCTCTCTCTGTATGTATGTGTGTATGTGTGTGTGTATATACACACAGACACAGAAATATACAACATAATAATACCTCTTCCTCACCCACATCCCTCAGGGTGATATACCCTCCTTGTGGCAGTAATTTTGATTATTTTTTCTTTCTGACCAGCATGCGAACTCATTCTAAGTTCTCTGGTTCTAGCCTCTGACCACTCATTGCGGGTTTGGGGCAGAGGAGAACCAGCCCTCATCCCGCTTCACGCTGTATTCACCCATCATCCTGGCAATAGTGTTTGAGCCAGTGGGGGATCCTATGACTCAAGCAGAGCCAATCAGAGGTCTTCCCTGAGACTTATATCCTTTCTCCACTGGGGTTTGGAGATGAGGCTTTTCCCTGCAGTGATATCTCTTTACTTTGTGGAGAGAGCCTATTGGCAATGGAAGAGAAAAAAACAAATAATTGGGAGCAACTCAAGCAGAGATAAAAGAGAATGCTGGCAAATCCCTGAGGTACACATTCCTGGAGCTCCTTATCCCTCTGGCATTGTTCTCTCAGGTGTGGGCCAATAATTTAGTTTTTTGCTTAAGCTGATTTGAGTGGGACTTTATCACCTGCGATTAGAGAGAGTCCCGATGAATACCAATGCATTTCTATGTTGATATTTACCCATTTCCTCTTCTTTTGGTCTCCACTTTGTGTAAACTTAGCATGTGGTTAGCAGGTTATACCTAAATGCACAGGCAAGTAAGGACTCAAGGTATTCCACCTTTAGGCAAACGGGGAAAGTGTTATTGGACCAGGTTGAGAAATGAGCTATTTTGTGCTAGATGGACAGACTTCTAGACTCTCAACATGCTGCCTGCAACCTAACTGAGTAGTGGGGTTGCCATAGTGAAATCCTGCAAAAGGCCCAATGGCCTTATTAAAACTACACTAACCCTGGGGTCAGACTGCTTGGGTTTGGATCCTGTCCCCACGACCAACCAGCTGCATGACTTTTACCTTGCTTTCCATGTCTCTGTTTCTTTTTCTGTACACTGGGGTGAGAGGGTTATCATGAGGATTAAATGAGTTAGTATTTTGTAAAGCATTAAGGACAGTGCTTGGTGCAAGATGTCCTATAATATTTGCAAAAACAAATGAGTGGTCCATTTTTTCCCCCCAGCCTGAATGTCACACTCTCTTGAAGAAGCTGTTAGCACTTATGGAACCCCTGGTAATCCTCCACTCTGTGTTTCCCGAAGGTCATCTGGTGGGAACACGTTTAGAAAAGGGAGATCAGAAGAAACCATGGTCTCTAGATAATCCCAGTGAATTCTCAATAGAGAGAATGCCTTAGATATTTCCAGCCTTACTTTGAACATGGATGATACCTCAGGATTCCTTTGTGGGAAAAGAAAGATAATGTGAACATAAAGAGGGAAATGCAGTCTAAGAAATAAAAGAAAAGTGGTATCAGCATTTTTGTGTGTGTGTGAAAAAGCACACCTGAGTCAATCCTACATTCTTTTCTAAACTCAATCTAAAAAATATAAGTGACCCAACATCTATGTTTCAGGGACATAGTTGACACATGGACAGTAAAAGATCCTAACAGTGATTTCTCTATCTTGTTTAAATTATTGGCCTCATTGGACTCCAACCCCATGTTCCACAGTCGATAGAATTTGTTTTACTTCCTCCAACAGACTCACTCCAAATTCTAAATTAGATTAGAACGAGGGAGGAAATCTCTCATTAACAGAAGTTCTGTTTTCTCTCTGAATCCAGTGAGCACACTGGATCATCCCTTACTTTAAATCATTGCTAGTCATAGTACGTGTGGGTCAGGAGTAGCAGCACCTGGGAGCCTAGGAGCCATGCAGCTTCATGTGCCGCGGTCCTAGGGTGACAATTTGTCCTGGTTTGCTCAGGCCTATCTCAGCTTTTGAACGAAGAGTCCTGCATCCTGGAAATTCCTATAGTCCTAGGCAAACCAGATTTTTGATCATCTTACCCCAGATTTAGTGAATCTGAGGCTCTGGGGGTAGACCAGGAATCTAGGATTTAGTAAGTTCTCAAGGTGATTTTTATGTGTCTTAAAGTTTGAGAAGTGCTATTTTAGATTATCTGCTCAATGCATGGAAAATGGAGCCTCTGTGAACACAGCAGTCACCTTTTTTCTCTCAGTGCTCTGTCCACCTAGGTAGCATGCCTGTCTGACAAGAGTAATTAAATTTCACTCGCCAGCATCTGCTGCGTAGCCTCAAAGCCCTACCCTGTACCATGGTCCAGCCACCAAAACCCCAACACCGCATTTTATATCCATTGCCTGCATTGTTTAAGAAAATGAATATATTCACTGCATGCTGGGCAGGGCAGGCTGCCAGGCTAGCTTCTTATTCCCTCATGGTATTGTCCTTATCATTCTCACAGAATCACCTAGGGGAACAGCTCTGCTGGCTGGACTTGGTGCTTTTCCTTTGGCTTTCTTGTTCTCTTTTCACATTTTTATTTATGAGCATTGCATGTGCCTCACAGTGCAATAACTTCTCACATGGTTTCTCAATTGTCCTTTTTGGCTTGAACACGTGACTTCAGTTCCACTGCACATTCGTTGAGGTAGGCTCACCCCCCATGCGCTCTGGAGCCCAGCCCTTGGCTGTCTTCAGTAGATGTGGGGGTCTTTCATCATACTGCCATTCCCAACTAAAATTGTGAGTTGGGCCAAGATTGACTTTGCCACCTACTAGTTTACCTTCTTTCTTTCCTGAGGGTCTTCTCACTCCACTCTCCATCTCAGTCATTCATTCTGTGTTGTCTCTTTTAGCTGACTATCAAAGAATCCCTGCCAATGACTGGGAGATAAGGTGTTCCCTCAGAATATAAAGTATGACATTTCTTCTTCCAACTCAAATGGTAAACAACATGGAGATATTGAGAAAGGTGACTGTCATCAGGGAATTAGACAGAGTGGCCAGCATATTGAGGGTAAAGGTCATCTGCTCTGTAATCCTCTCAGGATAGCCTGGAGCCTGGCAAATGTGACCATAAATGCAAGTGCCAAGGAGCTTGTACTCAGGGTGGGAGCTTTGCTCAAATGGTCTCCCCTTCTCCTAGATGGCTGTGCTTGAATATTGGCCTCATGAACGATGTCCATGCTTGAATCCCTGGAACCTGTGTTAGCTTACATAGAAAAAGAGACTTTATGTTTGTGATTAAGTTAAGGATCTTGAGATGGAGAGATAATCCCGGATTATCCACGTAGCCCCTAAATGTAATCACAAGCATCTTTATAACAGGGAGGCAGAGGAATATTTGGCAGCAAAATAAGAAGGCAAAGAAACAGACTCTTCTCAAGAACCTCCCCACATTGGGGAGAGTGATCTGTTTCATTTAGTCTACCAAATCAAAAGTTAATCTCACTCAGGAACAACCTCAAGATACACCCAGAATAATGTCTGGCCAAATATCTGGGCCCCTATGACCCAGTCAAGTTGACACATAAAATCAACTTTCAGAAGCACAAAATATCTGAGCTCAACAAACGCCAGTTCCTTTCATTAGAAACCTTACTTGAATTGACTCAGGAAAAAACAAAATGAAAAAAGAAAAGAAAAAAGTGAAAACTCAGCTAGATTAAACTGCCTTAAAACTCTAAGGCTTACATGGTGTGCCAGGTAATATAAGTGAAAATAAAAGCAATTACTTGGTGGATACATGTCATTATGCATTTGTTCAAACCCACAGAATGTACAACACCAAGTGTGAAACTTAATGTAAACTACGGACTTCAGGTGATAATGATGTGTCCATGTAGATTCACCAATTGTAACAAATTACTACTCTGGTGTGGGATGTTGATGGTCAGGCAGGATGTGCATGTGTCTGGGGAGGAGTAGGTATATGGGAAATCTCTGTACTTTCTGCTTGATTTTGTTGTGAAGCTGAAACTGCTCTAAAAATAGTCTATAAAAAAATAATAACAACCAATAACTATCAAATGAAATACAAATCTCCGGAGTGTCAGAAATAAATTTCGATGCAGCAAATATCTCTTATGGGCAATGGGGTAAATAGCAGTTGCAGAAAAAGCCAAAGGTCCCTTTGCTTTCTACTGTCTGCTCTCTGTCTGCACGAGTGCTTATTCCTTCACAATTTCTTAAAATCTGTGGGGGTTTTTTGTTTGCACATCTGTGTAGTGTGTTAAAAATCATAGTACATTAAATGCTCTCTTTCTTAAGAAAATTCACCCAACATTCTTTCTTATTAATATATAACCACAAGAAAAAGATAATGTAAGAAATATAGAGAGAGAATATTATTTCCTCTCATTATTAGGGGAACAGATTTCTAAAGAAGAGTTTTAGTAATACTGAGTTCTGAGGCACCTTGATAATCTCCATTTAAGTCAGAGAGTTTTTCTATAAAGGGTCAGAGAGTAAATATTTTAGATTTAGTGGGCCGTACAGTTTTTGTCACAACTGCTGAGCTCTGCTCTGGTGGCACGAAAGTTGTCATTGACAACATGTGAACAAATGGGTGTGTCTCTGCCACAATAAAAACAGGTTTGTGGGCCAGATTTGGCCCATGGGCCATAGTTTGCATACCTTTGATCTAATTCTTTGTACCACCCAGTACCGTTTACACGCTGTGCATCATCATCAAACCAAACAAACCAATATGTAAGGAAACCCCCCATAACCCAAATATCTCCAATATTTTGCAGGTACCGGACATCTCCAAATTCTTCTTCAGAGTCTTGTAGCTTTTTGGCATCATGATAGATCTCCAAATTAAAGGAATCCAGACGATCATAAAGTTCCGGTTGTGCCCAGAACTGTGCAAAATGTCTTTTTATTCCCTCTTTTCATTCAGGATTTGCTATTGTCACTGCTAACAGTCATTTGGACCACATTTCTCTTCCTGGATCTCCTTCAGACTCTCCCAACAGCCCGGAGATTCTGGGTCAATCTTTTTTACTAGAGGCTTAATAACAAACAATACATTTTAAGTAGTTTCTGGAATGTTTTTTGTTCTTTGTAGATGGATGTAACTTTCTTTTCTGTTATACACTGGATGTTTTATAAATAACAGAGTGAAAGAGTAAAAAAGAAAATATGGAAATGTATGATGGGGACAGGAAACAGCTGTAGTTCTACTACTAGATCTTAAATTTTTGAACTTTGTTAGTCGAAACTTGTAATAAGAAAATTGACATTGCATCACAGTTGCTAGAATATTGACATTTATGAATGTCTGAGAAGTTAAGAAATGGAAGCAACTTCCTAATTTTTCATCCTTAACGTAGATCACAAATCATGTAGGTGAAACCAGGTAGATGGTTTGTGGGCAGGTGTGGTTCATAACTGCTCTAAAGCAAAATGAGGTGGGTCACCACTTCTCCTTTCTTATCAGCAGCTCCTCAGATCTCTTCAAATCCATTTAACCCGCTTGTTCTTAGGACATCTCATTGGCATCTTTACTCTATCATCCATCTACCTATCTATCTATCTATCATCCATCAATCATCTGTCTATCCATTTCAGTGTTTTATTTAAATTCGATTCTAAGACCAAGACAAGGTGATGAATTTGTACACCTAGTTAGACTGGGACGTATGAGAGATGCCAAAACACTTTATTTCACTTGGAAAAAGAACACTTTAAAATGAACAGAATTCAAAATCTATTGTGTCCAGGAAAGTTTGGGTGACTTTCCAAGATCTGGCAAATATAGAATAATTGACAAATGGAGCTTGTTTTTCCATGGAGTGCAGCAGAATGGCTGATTTAATAAGTCACAGACCGAAATGTATTTTCATAAACAACTTCCTAATTCAATTCAGCATTTTAATGTCTGGTTGCTTACTTTGATTTCAGCTGTGAAGTATCCAAATCTTTTTCTAGTGTTTCACATAAATAACTTCCCCACATGAAAGTCACCCTGAGCTTCATTAATTAACTCTCCTTCGGTCAAAAGGCAAATAGAAGTAACTTCTGGCAATTCTCTCACGTGGACAAAAAGGTGCCAATTATCTTGTGTTAACTAATCAAACGATGAAAGACCCAAGAACACTGGGTGAGGGATGCTAGTGAGGGAAGCTGGACAAAAAATACCACTGAATGAACTTATTGGTGAAATTGATGGATTTTCTTCCTTTTCTTCGGTAACAGTTGAACATAATTCAGAATCTTCTACTTGCACCCATTCACCCACTCCCAAATACGATTTGCGAGTAAGTGTTAGCTGATACCCCTCTCTGCTTGTCATGTGTGCATAACATGGACATATACTTCTGCATCCCTCTGACCTTTAGAAGATTGAGGAAGTCCACTGTTTATAGATAGGAATTCTACTATGAAACAAAATTTAAGAAAAAGCAACCTGGGCTATACTCAACAAAATTTACAGTTCAAAGCTGAGATAAGATAAATTCTCTTTTTTGAAGTAGTTAATATTTTCTTTTTTGGCAAGGATAATGTAATTTGCAGGTAGTTTGATTTTCAATTTTCCATATACTGCAGCTAGTCTAATTTTTGTTATTGATGTGTTTCCCCTCAATATGCTGAGACATGCTTTCTTGGTTTATGAAAAAAAGTTATTCTTTGTTCTTAGGATGATAATAAAAGCTCAGTTTAGAGGAATCATAGCCCCAACAGTCAGAGATAGAGTCCTTTCCTGCCACAAGGTATAAGAGGAAAGGCAGGTGGGTTAGGTCCTATTATAAATGGCTATTAATTACAAATGATCCCCCTACCTTCTTTTTTTCTTTTTCTCCATCTTTCCTTTTTTCTTCATTGATTTCTCTCTTTCTTCATCATTTATTCTCTAATATTTTAGTACAGAAGCCATTGCATGGGAATGTGCAATGATTTCTCGCTTTCTTCATCATTTATTCTCTAATATTTTAGTACAGAAGCCATTGCATGGGAATGTGCAATGATTTCTCGCTTTCTTCATCATTTATTCTCTAATATTTTAGTACAGAAGCCATTGCATGGGAATGTGCAAAGTAGCCATCTGCACATATGCGGGGTTCCTGCAATCAGGATGTGATTATGACAAAAAGGGCATCTTTGCAAAGTTGGGGTGCAGGATGTGAGTAATGACAGTGGCCAAGTGAGCCTGTGTGGAAGAAAGAGAGCATCTATGGAAAGGCAAGAGCAAGGGTGGCTCTGGCCCAGAGTAGGGTGAGCAGCCAGAGAAGTTTGAGGAGAACATGTGCACAGAGGGGTGGCAATCACCTTCTCAGGGTTGTTTGAGCCCAATGTGATAAGAAGGACATTGAGCAGAGGTACCAGCAGCAGGTTGGCACAAGAAGAGGAAGATGAGGAAGTCTCTGTTGAGGAAAGGCAGCCACAGGTAGAATCTTGGACACAGGTTATTGAAGCCTAGGTGGGGTAAGGGAGGTATCCAATTTGGGAGCTACTGGTGGTTCATAGCAAGGTATCAGAGTGTGAGCAAGGACTGGAGGGCATAAGTTAGGGGTGGAGGGCATGATAGACTGATGGTAAAGTGGTTGCATACAGAGGTGATTCATGGAATAAGTTGGCATTTTAAGGTTAATTGGAGTCAGTTTCTCAATTGAGAGAAGTGTAAACATAAGAAAAGAAGCAAAATTAGAATGACGTTTTGTAGTTGATTTTGAACTGGAGTAATCAGTGTGAACTAATGATTTTCAATATGTATAGAAATAAATAGGTTAAATGTGCTCATTTTTTTGAGTTGTCTCTTTATTGTTGAGTTGTAAGAGTTCTTTATATATGCTAGATACAAATCGCTTGTCAATTATGTCATTTGCAGATATTTTCTTTCAATTCTGTGAGTTGTCTTCTTTCTTGATTGTGTCTTTTGAAACACAATGCTTTTAATTTTGATGAATTATAATGTACCAATGTCACCTGCAGTTTTGTATCATATATAAGAAACTATTCCATAATCCAAGATCACAAAGATTTAATCCTGTTATTTTGCAAGAATTGTATAGTTTTAGCTCTAATGCCCAACTTTATGATCATTTTTTAGCTAAATTTAGTAATGATGTGAGGTAAGGATCCAACTTCATTCTCGTGTCAAAAAATGTTTTGACACTCTTGCTATCACTTTACTAATTATGGAAGACTTGGCTACAACAGATGTGTAGGTGAAAGGGAAGACTCAGAGCCCACCTCCACCATCAATGACACCCAATAATAATGAATAAATAGTTGTTGGTGATCAAGGGAGAGACACGGCATAACAAATACTGACAGCAAGGGAGGGGCACAATTTTGTCACTTCCCATACTGTAGTCTGGTCTTGCTTTTTCAATATGTTCTTCTAATCTCTGCTTCATCCAAATATTTAATCCACTTACAGTTAATGTCAATACTAATAAAATAGGATTTACACCTGTCATATTGCTATTTCATGTCTATATGTCTTAAGTCATCTTACATTCCTTTATTCCTTCATTACTTTCTTCTTTGTGCTAAGGAAATATTTTCTAGAATTCTTTTTAAATTACTTTATCTTATTATATTTTGAGTTATTTTCTTAATGATTACCATATAATAAACATAACCTTATACTCTCTTCTATATTTACTTTTATATTTATTTATACCAATGTTATTTATTTCTTCATGTGGGTTAATGTTGTTATCTAGTATCCTTTCATTTCATCCTGAAAGACTTTTTAAATATTTTTTATAAGATAGGTCTTCTAGAAACAGATTTTCAGTTTTTGCTTTTGTTGGAATGTCTTAATTTTTCCTTCATTTTCGAAGGATACCTTTGCTGGATATAGGTGATAGGGTTTTTGTTTGTTTGTTTTCAGCATTTTCAATACATCATTTCATTGCCTTCTGGCCTCCACAGTTTCTGATGAGATGAGCTACTAATCGTATTAAGATACCTTACCTGTGATCAGTCACTTTGTCTAGATTCTTTCAGAATTCTCTGTCTTTTATCAATTTGACTATGATGCATCTAGGTATGGATTTGAGTTTATCCTACTTGGTGTTTGTTGAGCTTCTTGGAATGTAGATTAATGTTTTTCATAAAATTTGGGGAGTTTTAGATCACTATGTCTTTAAATTTCTTTTCTGCTCCTTTCTCTCAATCTCTCCTCCTCTTCAGAGACTTCCATTATGCATATTTTGATAAAATGGATGGTATCCTACAGGTTTGTAAGGATCCCTCCATTTGTCTTCATTCTTTTTCTTTCTATGTCTCCCACTAGACAATTTTAGTTTATCCATCATCTGATTCTTTCTTCTGTCAGTTCAAATATGCTATTGAGTCCCTCTAATAAATTTTTCATTTTTGCTATTTTACTTTTAAACTCAAGAATTTCTATTTAGTACTTTTTTTTTTTTAAGATTTTATTTATTTGACAGAGAGAGAGATAGTGAGAGCAGGAACATAAGCAGGGGGAGTGGGAGAGGGAGAAGCAGGCTCCCTGCTGAGCAAGGAGACTGATGTGGGGCTCGATCCCAGGATCCTGGGATCATGACCTGAGCTGAAGGCAGACACTTAATGACTGAGCCACCCAGGTGCCCCTATTTAGTACTTTTTTTATATGTCTATTTCTTTACTGATATTCTATCTTTGGTGGACATTATACTCATATTTTCTATTTTTTAGACGTTCTTTTCTTTAGTTCTTTGGACGTATTTATAATGTCTGATTTAAAGACTTTGTCTCCTAATTCCAAAATCTGGATGTCCCCAGTACAGTTTCCACTGACTACTTTTTAAATCCATGTATGGGTCTTATCTTCCCATTTCTTTGTATGTTTTATTTATAATATTTTTTGTTGAAAGCCAGACTGTTTTAATAGTGTAAAGTGATAACCCTAGAAACTAGATTCTCCTTCCCAACCAAGGTTATTTTTACTGTTTGTTTGCTTAGTCACTTTCCTGCACTAATTTTGCAAAATCCATCTGCCTTATCATGTGCAGCCTCTGAAGACTCTGCTCAGCATAGTAGTCAGATGATTGGAGAGACATTCCCTAAATGCTTTGAACCAATATGTTTTCTACCCTTTGCTGAGGCACCCACATGCTGAAAGTGTTTTTGAATACCTTTTCAAACGTTCGTCATTTTTCAACGTCACCCCAATCTTTACTTCCTATTTGTGCAATACCTCACGGTCAGCCAGACATAAGCGATTAGGGCTTTTTCAGTTCTTACTTGGGCTTATGCATAACTCTGCACATGTGCTTGGCCTTCTTGATTTCCATGAATGTTTAAAATCAAAATTCAAAATCCCCTATAGGCATCTTTTTTCCCCCAGTTTCCCTTTTAAGTATTTTGTCCAGCTTCTGGTTGGCCCAACTGGCATCGCTGCATTACATCGTGCATTAGGCAGTCTAAAACATTAGACAATGTTGCTGGATTTTTTTTTTTTCAAATGCTCTCTGACAGGGCTTTCACTGAAGGAGCTCTTAGTCAGTTCAAATAAAGGCAAGCTCTGTGAATGGGATCTTTGCCAGAAGCTCCCAAATTATGTCAATTCTCTGGGGAAGGAGCTTTTTAGGAGCTTCGAGCCCATTCTGTTCCCTCTCTGGTCACTGCTAGACCACTATTTTTCACAGTTACCACAGTTGTGAGCCTTCTGGTTTTCAAAGAAAGGCAACATAGGAATAGAACAAGTAAAAAAGTGAAACAAACACAAAGCTGTTATTTATAATATTTAGCTGTTCTCTTTATTAGAGCATCTCATATTGTTGCAAACATTTGGATAATTTCAAAAGTTCCAAAGAAGTTGATTTGATCAGTGTTCTTGTTTTTATGCAGTGAATTTTCAGAGGTCCTTATTCTGCCATTCTAGAAGCATTTTCTCTATACTCTTCATGCAATTTTTTTGTTAATTTTGAATTATTTCAAAATAAAGAGAAATATTAATTTAGTTATTTACCCTCTGTCTCAACTTTAGTTTTTAATTTTTTTTTTCCCTTTCCTTCACCACATTCAGCTCACTTAGTTGCATAAGCATAGTTACTTCATTAGTCAAGTTGTGGTGGTGTTTGAAAACTATACATATTTCTATAGTGACAGTCAACAAAGCTTTAGTTTCTTCTCTTCTCCATTGTCCATTGATCTCATGCATTGATCCCAGCCAACCTTCCTTTTCCTGTAGTACCCATCAATTATATGATCTTACTGGGAATAAGGCCATCAGTTGTCTTTTAAATTCACATTCTTGTCCTCTTCATTAGCAGTTATGTTT
Source organism: Mirounga leonina (assembly GCF_011800145.1). Taxonomy (NCBI): domain Eukaryota; kingdom Metazoa; phylum Chordata; class Mammalia; order Carnivora; family Phocidae; genus Mirounga; species Mirounga leonina. The sequence continues at coordinate 10,703,420 of NW_023270442.1, forward strand.
TTTAATGTAAACTACGTTTCAAACATACACTCTACAATTCACACTGTAGGAAGATCTTCATTATTTTTCCATTTCAATAGAAATAGCTATTACCTCTAATTTACAAAAGAAGATACTCCCAGGCAAAGTTATTATTGACACAAGGGTAAACTAATTTTTTAACAAATAGCTGAAGGCTTATGTGACATCAGAATTTTAAAATAAAGTACAAATAATGTGGATAATAATTTTTATGATAAACCAGGATATTTTTTTGCATCTTATTCTTTAAATTGTCCATTATAGATGTTGCAAACATTTTTGTCATTTTTCAACAGTTGCCTAAAACAAATCTTCTTCTTCTTTCTTGTTCTCCATGTTTCTTGTGTCTCAGCTTTCTTTATTTACTTTCCTATATGATACTTCTAGCTAGGAAGACTGAAGTCACCATCCCATTTCAATTGCTGCAGTGCTGCTTTATTCCACGAGAGGGCACTCAAATGGCTTTCTTTTTCTGGTTTCATGTTTTTTCAGTTGTTGACCGCATTGGATTGTAGGACAGATTTATCCCAAAATCCTCTACTGAAACAAAATGATACATACATACATGCAACAATAATTAAGTTATTATAAAATATGAAAACTTACATGTTCTGCACATAGGAAAATAAAGAGACTGAGATATCCCAATATTATATCCCAATTTTACTTGCCTTCCTAGGGAAGACTTTGGATATGTAAACATGACTCCTATAAAGGAGGCAAGGCACTTGGAAAAACTTACATATTCTGTATTGATCAAATGTGAATGATATTTAATTATTCCCAAACTAAATGGAACAGGTAAAGGCTTTTCTTCTTCTTTTTCTTCTTCTTTTTTTTGAAATAGAGCTAAAAAAATAAGTTCAAATAAGTGTCTGAGATAATTACAGATAAAGGCATTATAAAAAACAATACCTGAGTTTTGTCATGATAAACAGGTAGGAAATCTTCGCTTTGCTGACATTAGGATGGCAGACACATACAGAAATGAACTCATTGTTATTAATTTTTAAATCACAGCCTATTGCTACCCCAGGAAAGTATCTAAGCAAACCTTAATCCATTTAAAGACTATTAACATTGTCTTTTTCTATAAGGTTAGACTGGTGTGAGTAGTGAGTGGCAGGATTAGTAGAGAGGGGATGAGAGACACTATTCAGGCATTCTGGAAACTCTGTGCATTTTTCTGACTTTATGGGAATTTTTCCTGGCTTGCCTGGCAGGAGAAATGTCTTTAGGAAAGGTCATTGCCTAGTTCAAGATTACCAGGATTCACCATCAAAAGAAAGATGCCTCTTTCAAGGGAACATTACAGAAGAGAAGGACACTCTGGGTGCCAAAGCACAGAATTGCTACCATAGTTTTTACGTGCTACCCAAAGAACCATACCATCATGATGGCAGGCTCTTTTCCCAAGTTTTGAATCAATTTGGGTAGCACTAGAATCAACAACTGTTTGATAACTCTTTAACCACCAGGGGGCAAAAGGGCAGTATCATAATCTCAGCCTTATAATCATGCAAAGCAAACTGAATTTTTAGATTTTGTTTATTAGATATTGTTTTGGGTTCTTTTAAATTTTATTTCATTGTTATCTTGGTCCATGGCCATTGGATAGTGGCTTTCTAAAACAATTGTTTTGATTAGTACCATCGGTAGCTCTCAAATTATTAGCTTTTATTTTAATAAAGAGGATTCTTCTTCTAAGTAGAAACAATTAGTGAAAGATAAAAATTATTCATGCCTGACTGAGTTGGAAATCACTATAATTTGATAGATTGCCTTTGGAAGTTTAAGCTTTGCAGTTTTTTTTTTTTTTTGTAACTCTATATCCCTTTGGGGCATTTGAATTGATACTTTTATTATGTCTTTGTATCAATTCCTAAACAGAAAAAAATAATAAGGAACATGATCACCTTACACAAAATTTTGACTTATACTTTCTTTAAAATGTAGGAAAAACATGATGAAAGGGTACATATTTTCTTTATCACACACTTTATTACTTAGAATCCTAAAGACCTACTTCAGATCTGTTATTTGTTAGTTATTTGTGCTTCCGATTTGAGTTTTCCTAGCAGCATGTGGTGGGGTAGAGAGAACCAAAATGGTCTCCTCGGTAGCTGATCACCCTGCTATTGCACATTGGCAAATTCTATGCATTAAGCCCAATGCAAAAGCCAATTATGCAGTCTGCAGATATTGCATTTCCAGCTGTTGGAAACACAAATGGCATTCATCCCATTCACCCTGAATACTTTGTTTATTTGACAAATATCTGGAAATAGATGGCAATCAGAAGTACATTTTCAAGTTTCTATATCTTTGGAGGCAATTTTTAATACATTAGCCATTTCTGAAATTAATTAATGCCAAGGCAAAATAACCTCAGGGACATCTGGGCCAGTGGGTGTGCATCTATGTGTATGTGTGCGCTCTGATTTAATGAAAACACTACTCTTCCATGATTCTTTTTTTTTTAAATGTCCTATATCCTTCCCTAAAAAAAAAAAAAAAAAATACATGGAACCACTCAAGGCTAAGTGGGAATTTAAGATTATCTCTATGCCTTCAAGTTCCAGTACAATTTATGAGAGAGGAAAGTAGTCTTTGAGGCTAAGTTTACTTGCCATTTGATGTCAGTGTTGTGCTAGAAGAGCAAAATTAATGGGGAGGCGTGCAAGCCAGCAGGAATAAGGTACTGGGGGACAAGGTTAATTTGAGTGTTAAAGGTTATCAGTCTGAGATAACTCATCACAAGTCGAAATGACAAGTCTTTATGGAGACCAGCACAGCTCTTTTGTAGAGAGTCAAACACCACATCCAACCACCTCTCATTCAAATTCAAAACATGACATCTGTCAAACACAAGCAGATTTTTTTTTTTTTTTTCCAAATAGAAGACACTACGTTAAGGTGCTTTGCTAATCTTAGAGATCTAAAATCTCTCCCATCATTTTGAATGAAAACATATGCATATTCTATTTGCAGATGAATAAAATGCAATTTAGCCATGCATAATCAACTGAAATCTGCCCCTCCATTTAATTTCTCAGTTGTTTATGTTTACAGGAAGCCATTCCCTTCAAGGACAAATTTAATAAGGACAGTTTAGAGGTTATAGAAGTGTGCAAAATGGGAAATGTGAGGCGATTTCAATTTAGATATGTACTTAGCTGGGTCCATGATTATGAAAGGTTCCAGAAGGCAGCCCTTCTTACAAAACAAAAGAAGACATTCGTTTCCCAGTTCTCTCTCGCATGGCTTTCACTGACATATACATACCATGGATTCACTTATTGTGCGGTGAAGTAGCTATCCTTTTTGTCATCAACACAAAATTCACCACCGGGGAAAAATATTGCTCTGAGCTCGGAAAAATTAATACTTCCAGATTAGTAACCTGCACCAGTGTGGAGAATGTAGTGTATACTCATCAGAATAGAAACATATGTCAGAGCTTGAGGAATTTCATTTTTTCATATTAGAGTTGGATTAGATCTCTTATATGTAGTTATAGGAGAACTCCAGAAAGTCTTGAAAAACTGCAGAAATTAGATCGTAGATACAGGCAAATCCTTCACTCAGTGAGGACTCCAATGCAGTCAATACCAATGTACTAGCAATAATTATAAAGTGTAGGAAAACAATCTTCCCATAACATTTCATTCTCTTCTTGCCTCAAATCAAATCACAGACATATGCATTCAATACTGAATTACTTTTGTAAAGTGCTTTCCTCTTTGACACACCATTTAGAGTTTCTTAAGGTGACAGCTTAACTGTTTTGAAATATCATTTTTATTGCTGCCTCATTCAGCTCTCTAAGCTATCAAAATATGTCCTTCTCACCCATCTCTGCTCTGTTATACTAGAATATTAGCCTCAAAAGGAACATCAATAAATTCTTCCTCCAGAATAGCGGGTATTAAAAGGAGCAACCATGAAGGAGTAAAAACCCATGTAGGCAAGTCCACAGTAGTTAAGACCCTGTACTTGAAGGAGGGTCCCACACCAATAGATAGATGATAGATAGGTGATAGATACCTGAACAGATAAATGGATAGATAGATGATAGATAGATAGATAGATAGATAGATAGATAGATAGATAGATAGATGATACATAGATGATAGATAGAAAAAATAAAAACCTTTATAGAACTGAGACTTTTTGTCAGAATTCAGCGACTTTCCTGAGGTGACTGGCTAAGTACTTCTTAGAAGTAATGACTCGAGAGAAGGATATGGGGAGGGAGTAGTAGAGAGAAAAGTAAAAGGACAAAGTCTAGGTCCCTGCAGACCTCCACACACACAAATCTTTGAGGATCTTGTTAAAATGCAGATTCTGATGGAGTTGGTCTGGTATGGGGTAGCCTGAGGTTTTGCTTTTCTAATAAGCTCCCAGGTGGTGTTGGAGCTATTCATCCTTGGACAACATAGAGTAGCAAAGATCTATGGCAGTTTCCAAACAGTCAGAGGATGGAAAAGGCCTGGCTATATTATAATCAGTGGGGAATAAATGAAAATACAAATATCTGGGCCCTATGCCACATGGTCCAAGTGAGTAGATCTTGATGAGTCTGGATTTTTTAAACATTTCTTAGAAGACTATGACACAGACCCAGGTTTGAGATCTGAATAAGACGAGATTTTCTCCAGTGAGCAGCAGGTAAATGAGATAGTAGCTGATCTAATTATAATGGTGACAATTGACTCTTGAAAAACAGCAGTGGAGAAGGATTTGGCTAGTTCACATCTATCATCCTCCATGCCTTTGAGACTAAGCATTGTAGAGCATGGTGTCAAAGGAGAATAGATTCTAGACTATCAGAAGGGGAAACAGTCTTTGGTAAGTTTAAACTCTTAATTCAGAAATAAAATAGCATGAATCAAACCCAGGGTATTCTAGATACTTCATGTTCATGTTCTCCTTAAATCCTTACATCATCCTGAGAGGTAAGTAATATTATCTTCTTTTGACAGTTAAGAAACCAAGAGGAAGGAATAGTAAGTCAGTTGCATAAGGTCATAAAGGGAAGGTGCAAGAGAATAGATAGGAACATAGACTTCTCTAACAACAGTCTCATGCTTGTGACCTGAGGTCCTTGCAAACTTCAAGGTATTGGTGAGATAGGATGGTACAAAGTCTAATTCAATATTTTTTGAAACTTTGCAAATTGCCCATGTGTTTTATTTTTGGCACTCCATGCTATCATTCCCATAATGGTAATGGTAAAATATTTAGAAATTTCTCATATGCTGGTATAAATACATAAATTTGGATACAAAATTATTAAGGAGAAATATCCTCCAATCTGTCTCAACTTATTTGTGGTAGTAGAAGTGTTTCATGGAAATCACGTGATTGCTGAATATCTTTACCCCTCCACTCAGCACTATGCAAGTCATGATTCTCCAAATTGCTGAAACATGATTAAAAAAAAAATTAATGTGGCAGAGAGCAGTCACAATGATAAAGCAAAATGTTCGAAAGTATGCCATTGTGACATCAACAAGTGTAATCTGCAGCCATCTTTGAAGAGTGCACTAGGAGAGCAAGCATTTATGTAAATCAGTGAAGACAGGCATGGTGCACAGTGATCTTTGGGTACTAATATGCATATTGATTAAAATTTTTTGCAAAGGTCAGGATGAATCTCAGTATGAATTAAGGATGCCTCAGAACACAGAAATGGATCCCAGGGGCTAGATGCCCGTTCAGTGGATGGCCCTCATGATTCCTCTGAGATGAGAGGAGAAAAAGAACCTTCGTTCATTCAGTGGGGCCTACACTTCATAACAACCAACCAAAGAAACCAAAATCATCTTTCCCTTTTATTATCACAGAGCATGCTTCTCATTCCAAGCTTAACTCATGTCTCTGTTAATGGTGAGGAGTGCGGTAGATAGGTGATAGATACCTGAACAGATAAATGGATAGATAGATAGATGATAGATAGATAGATAGATAGATGATACACAGATGATAGAAAAAATAAAAACCTTTCATTTCATTCTCTACTTGCCTCATATCATTTCATTCATTTGAAATGTATTCAGGTGGATAACCTGAATAAATGTCATTTGCCTTTTGGAATGAGTATTTAGAATACAATAATAGTGAACATGTGTATAGCAAAGAGTTAACCATTTCGTTACCTGGTAAGATGGCATCTGTAGTGACAGAAGAGGAGTATTGGCCGGGGACAGAGGACAGACTCAAAGTTATTGCCTTAGTAAACCTCTAAGTACTATCAAGTCCTGTCAAGTCAACAAAATGATTTAACGCAGAAGTGGATGATTTGACATCATTAGTGGCCCTGTTGTCTGAGCTAATGCAGTAGTCCTTCCCACTTTATTTAGCACAGGTGTTCTCCCCTGGAATGCACACCTGCCCTGTAGGCTTGCGCTACAGTCGTCTCCCCTAAGAACACCCTGAAAACGATTTAAGTCATTGTGACATTGACCTTTCCTTACTGGTCTTTGGAAAATCTCAATAGTTTCTCTGGAGAATTGGAATACAGATAACTGCCCGCTTCAAAGACTTGTGGAGGTAAATTACCTCCTGCTTTTGCAAATGTCTTTGAAGATTAAATGCTTTCCCCAATTTTTTTTTAAGATTTTATTTATTTATTTGAGAGAGAGAATGACATAGAGATAGCATGAGAGGGGGGAGGGTCAGAGGGAGAAGCAGACTCCCTGCCGAGCAGGGAGCCCGATGCGGGACGCGATCCCGGGACTCCAGGCTCATGACCTGAGCCGAAGGCAGTCGCTTAACCAACTGAGCCACCCAGGCGCCCAAATGCTTTCCCAAATTAAATAGTGTTATAAGATATCTTCGAAATATTCCCCTAAAATAATCAGATTCACAATCACGGATTATAAAACACATGACCCTTCAAATACCTATAGGCCACATGACATACTTTCCCATCTTTGGGACACAGTTATCTCCAGCATACAATTTTTCAATGTGTGGGTATGACTTGCAAAAACAGGAGAAAATGGCCACTTGAAAAACTTACTTAAACGTAACCAGTATTGTGGTCATTCAGCAGTGCTCTGATGTTTGGCAAAAAAATGGAGAATAATACTGTAATCTGATCTTCAAGAAGTTTAAAACCTAGTTTGTAAGGTAAGGTATCCAAAGTTTCCACTTCCACAATAGGTATGCTAAATCGTTGGCATTTGAACATTTTTAATCCTCAGAATTATTTCTTAAATAAAAGAAAGCCCAATATGTAAAAGAGATAAATTTATACTGGTCCCAGTTGAAGCCGTGGGACTGAAACTATCTGACTCTCTCACTTGTTAACAATCTCCATTTGAAAAACCCCAAAAAGCACAGTTTGAAAGCATTAACAATTAAGACACCACAGTAGAAATGCAGTGAGCCTGTAGAGGATGTTAGCAAACATTGTTGTTTGCCTTCTCAACATCCATTCTGCCATCTTCCACCTTTCTATCAGGGCCTCACATTCAGTTCCATGCTCCTCTGGTCATTCATGGTCTCCAGAGAAGCTGCACTATCTCTAGTCCCAAAGGGTAAGTCCTGCTTGGACCAAATCATAGCTTCTCAAATGTTTGTCTCAGAACTCCATTACAATCACAGAGATTGAGAACCACAGAGTGTTTTGGTTATATTTATAAAATTTAACATGTTAGAAATTAAAACTAAGAAATGTCAAAAATAGTCATTAAATATTTATTAAAAACAAAAATAAGTCCATATTACTTCATTTATATAGATAACATTTTATGAAAAAAATACCATAGTTTTGAAGCAAAAACAGTTTTAAAAGTAGCATTGTTTTATAGTTTTGCAAATCTCTTTAATGTCTTCCTTAAGCGAGGATAGCTAGATTCTCATATCTACCCTCTATTCCTCTATTTCATATAATTGTGGCTATTCTCCGATAGAACATTAAAACTTAATAAGTGGTCATTTCCTAACAGTGGTGCTGTGAAATTTGAAAATACATTGATAAGCTTTTTGGTCTTGGTTAAGTTAAAATCCTGGACCTATATTGCACTAATAATGGGTCCTTTACCTATGCATATTTTTTTAAGACTTTATTTATTTATTTGAGAGAGAGAGAGCCTAAGAGAGCCCAAGAGGGTGCAGAGGGAGAGGGAGAAGCAGACTACCCGCTGAGCACCTGGCTGGATCCTAGGACCCTGGGATCATGACCTGAGCCAAAGGCAGATGCTTAACTGACTGAGCCACCCAGGTGCCCCACCCATGCATAGTTTTATAAGAAAATGCATTGGTCATTTAGAAAATCTTGGTTCAGTGAGTATGTTGATCTTCCAAATTTTGACACTTAATTTTACAATATAAAAATATCACATTTATTAATATCATCATCAATGTCATCAGGAAAGTCTTTAAGTATTAGGTGGCTGTCCAGCTCATGGTGACAGAAAAAAGTTCTCTCAAATTCCAATTTTTGCTTAGAAGCTCATATTTTATCATTGGCAACAAACAGCATCAGTTGTTTTCCTTGGTCACAGACTCGCATTGTTCTTTTTTGAGATGATATCTGCCAAACACCCAAGTATGAATAACAGTAATTTGTCCATCAGATTTCATTCAACGAAAAATGGTAGTCTATGAAAATAGTGGATGATTCATCTCATAACTCAAACAATTGCACGAGAACTTTTCCTAAGCATAATCATCATAATATAGAGTATAACAGACATGTGTTAGGATACTTTCCATTTTGTCACACAAAACAATGAGAAGACATATACATACCCAAGAGTCAAAATTTAATAAATTAATAATTTTTATTGCTTCATCAAGGACATTATTAGTGAACAAGCTTTTAACTTATTTACTTAATTAAGCTTTTTGTGAACATGTGGTGGTGAATAATAGAGTGACTGCTAGTATAGTTTGGTACCACTGCTTGAATGGTGCTTGACCCACCATTGCCTTTGCATTATCACTGGGAATCTAAACAAAGCAGGAAGGCAAATAACACCATAGTACTATTTTAATACTTATTTTATTTTGCCAATATCCTGAAATAATTTGGGGGATAGCCAAGAGTCCACAGACCACACATTGTAGGCTGCTAGTCCAAGTTAATTGTGAATATCTCATTCACAGGCCAGTGATTGGTATAGGATTCAGCTCTGGTCAGTGAGCTATAAAGACATAGACTTGGAGTTTTCTGGGACAGATCTCCTTGTTCATAGAAAGACACATTGGCAGAGGGAGCTCTCTTCTTCCTTTGGATTTTGTCACATCTGTATGTGGCATCTTCAACTGTAGGAGCCCTCTTCTAACTATGGGATAAACTAGGCTGTGAGGACATCATCATGGGAAGCATGACAGAGCTTAAAATACAGAAAGAACCTTAAGACTTAGTCATGTGTGAAGCCAGTGAAATAACTAACCCCAGAGTCATTCCATCTCTGAACTTCTTGCTTTAGAATTTAGTAAATTTCTTTTTTTGTTTTTCTCCTTACTTGTAATTAAAATGATCCCAACTGGTTCTAAGATATATTTTATTTTCCATTTGGCTGGGATGGTGTTATGAAGGAAAAAGAGCTAATCCACTAACTAGCAAGGGGGAGAATGTCAGGATTTATAAAATTTTCCCATCAATATTATGTAAGTAAAGAAATAAATGATAGTTCAACATTCTGAAGTTTATTTGAGCAGATGGCCTCACTTACTATACCCAGCTGGCTAGAGTTTCTTTAGAGGGCACCATGTTCTCTCCACTGAACAAATTAAAGATGTCATAAGAGCATCAAGGCAAAAATAAAAATTACAAACCTATAAAATTAGGTTTCACTGACCTGAGTCATAGTTATTTAGGTACTCCCTTCCTGAAAGTAAGTGAAATCACTTCATGTGGTACTTTTATGTCACACATTAAAATTGGAACGGGTCCAGTCAACCTGTGAAAAAAAGCAAGTATGTGAATGTGAAAATGTGTTTTAAAGTGAAAATATCATTTGAGCAAAAATATTATAGATCACAACTTCCAAACTGTCTGTCATTTTTCAGTAATTTATTCCAAATATTTATCTAAAAATCTGAGAAGTGAAATTATATCCCAAATTATGAAACAGGCAAATGGTGACATTTAGAATCATTACTTTAGTATTGATTCCATCCTTTAAGAGAAGGAAGAGCAATCAGCAAACCATGCCACTGAATTGATGAGCCTCCTTCTCTTATATTTTTCAGAGGCAAAAATTGCTGCATGGAAATGAAAGAAAATGCTTTTAAAATAATATATTCAACTTTGTTATTAAACATGGCTCATTAAATGTCATTGCTAATTACCTAAGGATTTAATATCTGAATCACCCTTGAACATACTTTGTAGCTACAACATTCTCAAAAAAGTTTCCTTTTCTTTATATTGCCTATATGTTTTTTTTAAATAGAATAGTCACTTTCTATGGGAATAATCACAAAATTATGGCATTTCATTTGATTGTTAAAAAGTAAAAAATACATTTTTAAATTTAATACATTTTGAGGAAATTAATCATTAAAGTATTTAATATAATATGCTAACTTCTAAAGACTTTTACTTTTTTTCATCTATAAAATGAGAGAATTGGTTGATCATTAGAACCCAGTCCAGGTTAATAATCTTTTTAATTTCACTAGTAAGCTAGTTGGAAGCTAATTCTCACTTTATTTCATTTTTTTTTTAAGATTTATTTATTTGACAGAGAGAGATAGCGAGAGAAGGAACACAAGCAGGGGGAGTGGGAGTGGGAGAAGCAGGCTTCCCGTAGCGCAGGGAGCCCAATGTGGGGCTCGATCCCAGGACCCTGGGATCATGACCTGAGCCGAAGGCAGACGCTTAATGACTGAGCCACCCAGGCGCCCCTAATTCTCACTTTAAGATTCAGTTCTTCCTACAAAAATCTAACAAACTAGTGTGCATTAAGATAAAATGAGGTGATCAAAGCATGAGGGTATTATCTCTACCAGACATCTAATGAACAAAATTACAGACAATTCTTTATATTAGCTTCAACGCTTTCTGGGGGAATTACCCACAGTGTCAATCAAGGTCCTTAGGAATGTGTTCAGCTCCAAGCTCACCTCTCAAAGTTCTGAAAAGGGGGAAGAAGAAGCTGATATTATACAGAATTTACCATCCATAAGGAACTACATAGACTACCTAACTTATTCTCCAAAATAACCATATGTGGCCAGAATAATTTCTTATAGAAAGATTCTTTGATGTAGGCCACTGAAAGATACTGAAGAGGAGAAGTCCATTGCTTTAAGTATAAAAGAGTAAAATAACTTTGAAAAAGGTAAGGATAGGGAGCTCAAGTAAGAAGGATAAAGAGAAGCTGCTATGGCTTCTAAATGATTAAAATTGCCCTGTTTTCTTCTGTTTCTTACTATAAAATCATGTTTTATGAGACAAAATAATACTCTTCTACTGCAAAAAGAAATCCTAAAACAAAACACCCTCACCTCCTTAGAAAAAAAGAGAAGATATATTCTGAGTATAGCAGGACCTAAAAATGACATTAATAACCTGGAATAAGTTATTTTTCCTTGTGGCTAGAATGTATTCAAAGACTTTTTGATTCTCTTTCTAATGAACAAAACTACCCCACTGAAAATGTCATGTACCTTTTTTGGGGTTTTGCATACAGCAATAAAATGAACCTAAGTTACTCAAGCAGTCTTTGCGTGAATTACTTTTGTACTTATCTATTCAGACTATAAAATCAAAGGGGCTGGAGCAAGGAAGGAAACCTCACTGGTGTTATGTCCTGGCCTCTGAAAGTTCTAATGTGCTTGGGTCCAAGTCTTGTCCCTCGTTTCTGGAAGGTGGTAACTGCAACGTTCTACTCAGAGCCAACAGAATTTTTCTCATAATTGGGTAGATTTCATTATTTCCATTTTATAGGTGGAGAAAATGAGGTCCTCATGGAGTTAAGATCACTTTTGAATTCATATATTTGACTTCAAGATTTATGATCTTTTTGGCACATTCATTCATCCAATGAATATCCATTTCTCAAGTACTTAGTATTTCCCACGCACTGTCCTAAGATTGTATTTTAACAGTAAGTAAGATAGACGTAGGTTTTGTGTTCATAGAACCTATATAACACTAGGAGAGCTGGAAAAAAAAAAAGCATTTAATGAATTAATGACATCAATGATAAATACTCAAAGAAGAGTTTCTTCAGGGTGCAATGAAGGTATTCTATATGAGAATCTGAATTAGTTTGAGGAGCACAGACTTTTCCTGAAATGCTTTCTGAGTTGAAATCCCAATAATGAATAATACTTAACTAATTAAGATGGTCAAGTATGTGGGGGAAGTGTGCTACTTTACAAAGAAGAGCATGTGAAAGTCCTGGGGCAGAAAGAGACATTAGCCTACCGTTACACTGGAGTCAGTTTTAAATTCTGGAGTTTGATTAAAAGTTTTTGGAATAAAATTCCAGCTTTTCCAATTGCATGCTTTATTTCTCTGATCCCTAGTTTCCTTTGCAAATGGAGATAAAAACTATAATAACAACAACAACAGCAATCACAACAAAAACAAATTAACAATAGTAATATCTACTGCAAAGTGCCTGGCACATAATAGATACTCTATGTATATTCAGTGAATAAATAAATGATTACTGCGATGATCACATAAGATAATAAATATGAAAAAGCCATAATTGCTCATTTACCCATCCATTTATTTGTTATTAATTGAATAAACATTTATTAGTTCTTTCTATGGGTTCAGTAGTACAAAGTTGAATAAAAATCTCCTTGCTATATAAATGATAATTATTTTTATTGTTACATGTTATAAAATTAATAAAACATCAATAAATATCAATAGATCACTGATTTTTAAAACTCCCATGCTTTTTAAAAAGGTTACCATTTGGATATAAATTTTAGTAAACATATATTTTGAAATATATGGACTTAGTATTTATGGTGGTTATTAATCTCCATTTTAAGCAACCTAGGTTTTCCCAACCAGATGAAAAACTATCTAGAATGATGAATAATTTACCTGTGCTCTTGAAGGCAACCATTCAGATAGCCTTCTGCTGAGAAAAGCAGCCCAGTGGCCTCTTATCCCAGAACACCATTTTCTTTGCTACATAGATTCACCCCTAAGGTAATAGCCAATTGGACCAGCAATGGATAACTGACTCAACATCATCCAATGATCTATGTAGTGGCCTTGAGCTAAAGTTTGTAGGGCATTCTACAATGACTGACAACTGCTAAAACCAGGTAAAGGCTTTCTTTGGGAATATAAATGCAGGAATTCCAGAAAATGAATAGCTGGTCAATATGGGTGGGAAGAATGAAAATGAACAGAGTGGCCAAACCACAATAGATGTAACTAGAGTGAAGTAAGAAGAACATCATTTTTTAAGAACTGCAGTTTTACGAAGTTTTAATTAAGCCCCAGAGTTTATGTCAAATGACTACAGCCACAGATAATTCCAGAAATTTAGTTCTCAAATTATATTCTAAACCTAAAGAAACTTGGTTGCTTAGCAATTTTTATTTTTTTCCATAAGAATATGTAGTAATACTGAATTTTTCAATTTTCCATGTAACTTTAAACAAATGTCAATTCATTTAGCTAAAATAATTTGAGAACATCTAAATAGCAAATTATGCCTGATTCAAGTATCTTAAGTCAGGAGCCCATGTTGCTACTCCTAGCTTTTTCAGAAAATGCCAGAATGTTCTTCAGAACACCTTTTGCTAGAGATTTCTTGCTTTTTCTCCATCCAACTATCATCAGAAAATTTTATGACTGGGGCGCTTGGCTGGCTCAGTTGGTAAAGCATCTGTCTTTGGCTCAGGTCTTGGGCTCCACCTTTTAGGCTCCCTTTCTCTCACTCACTCTCTCTCTTTCAAATAAATAAATAAAATCTTAAAAAAAAAAGAAAAATTTATGACTATTACAAGTTATCAGAGACAAGTTATTCTTCTGATTCATGGACCTACTGTACTACTTGACATTTTCTCCTCTGCCATATATACATGAATACAGGATTGTTTTCAATCAGCAGCATTTCTGCTTAACAGCTAAACTTACTGACAAACTCTGCTCCTCCTTGGAAAATGATTAATCACTATTCTGTTGGTTAAGAGTTCTTGTAAATCACCAGTGAGCATGACAGTTCTTCAGCAAAATGTTAAACTTCTTTCCATGTATTTCAAATGAAAGATGTCCCATTTTCTTCCCAACATTAAAAAACCAAACCAAACCAAACAAACAAAAACCACAATTAGATTACTGGGGTTTGTTTGTTTGTTTTTAGACTACTAGGTTTTTTTTTTTTTCAGATTTTATTTATTTTTTTGAGAGAGAGAACATGCAAGTGCAGGAGAGGGAGAGGGACAAGCAGACTCTACGCTGAGTGTGGAGCCCCATTTGAGCCTCGAATCCGGGACCTTGAGATCATGACCTGAGCCAAAATCAAGAGCTGTATGCTTAACCGACTGAGCCACCAGGCGTCCCTAGACTACTAGGTTTTTAAACAGTAATTGATGAAAATGTTTTCTCAATAGGCTATAAATATTTTTTTTTATTCTTATGTTAATCCCCATACATTACATCATTAGTTTTAGATGAAGTGTTCCATGATTCATTGTTTGTGCATAACACCCAGTGCTCCATGCAGAATGTGCCCTCCTCAATACCCACCACCAGGCTAACCCATCCTCCCACCCCCCTCCCCTCTAGAACCCTCAGTTTGCTTTTCAGAGTCCATCGTCTCTCATGGTTCGTCCACCCCTCCGATTTCCCCCGCTTCATTCTTCCCCTCCTGCTACCTTCTTCTTCTTCTTTTTTTTTTCTTAACATATATTGCATTATTTGTTTCAGTGGTACAGATCTGAGATTCAACAGTCTTGCACAATTCACAGCGCTTACCAGAGTAGGCTATAAATATTTTAACTTGAAATATAAAGTGAGAAAGGAAATGAGCTCTTGATATTATTGTTCCCATATTAAGTATATTTTTTTGATAAAAATAGCTTCACAACTGATAATATAATTTTCTATAATTGTATCATCTTTTATTAGGTAAGTAAAAATTAATTAATTGACTTAGATTAATATTTCCTATAACATTCAGTGCTTGGAATATAAAAATAAAAACTGGTGAACTTATCTGATATTTTTTCATTTAGCTGTGTAATGCAACTATCCCCAAGACTTCTTACTAGGAAGGTCAATAATGAGGATCTTATATTAACTCATTTTTGTCATATATGCAATAGCGAAGTAGAGTAGTAATTGGGAAAAAATTTTGCTTGTACATAAATGACTTAATGTTTTGCTTTACGTGTCTATTATTGATTCCATTAGAGTCATGCAAAATTCATGCAAAAGGATGACTATAAGCCTAAAATGATTATTCTACAATTTCACATGCCTTTTTCCATACTCTGTGCTCAACTTCTCACACTATGACCCAGACATAACCTGTGAGTGGATCTGGTGTAGTATAAACTTGGAGTTTCACATTCAGAGTAGAAAGTTCTAGAGAGTTTTGAGTATTAAAAGCTATGATGTGAGAAGAAGGTATTACCCCATCATTTTTTTAAATTCTTGCCAAAAAAAAAAAAAAGCTTGATTCTGATTCTGATCTGGCCTCTAGATCTAGCTACCAATTTATAGGCAATGAAGAGAACAGATGAACATGTTGAAATAACACTGTGAGAAAGCAAACAGCCAAGATTAGAGTCTTTGGATCCAGTTTCATTAACAGATAAATTCTGTGAGAAAGAAGAGATTAAAAGAGAATTTTTAAAAAGAAAGAACCAACGTTACCATTATTACCTGAAACTCTAATCATCTTATTTAAGAGCATGTGTTAAATATGTAAAGCTATATAGTTGTTATTCCAAGACTGTGTGTGAAGTAAAATATTTATATCTAGATACATATATTGAAAGAGATTCCCCCTTTTAAAAGAAAAGAGACTTCAACAGTGGGAACAACAACAAAAATAATCATTAAAAAAATGAAAAAGAGGTTCCTCTGGGTGGCTCAGTTGGTTAAGCAACTGCCTTCAGCTTAGATCATGATTTCAGTGTCCTGGGATCCAGCCATGCCTTGAGGATTCCTTGCTCAGCAGGGAGCCTGCTTCTCCCTTTCCCTCTGCCTCTCCCCCTGCTTGTGCTCTCTCACTCCCTCTCTCTCAAATAAATAAATAAATAAAATCTTAAAATAAATGAAAAAGAAAAGCCAAAAACCTATTGTATCTGACTAGAGTATGTCATGTGGGTGTAAAACAATAAGAAAGGAAGTAGTAACTATAAAAGTCAAGATAATAGTTAATCTTTGGGATTCAGGGGCTTATAATTAGGTAAGAGGATGTGGAGCCTTTGGGAATGACTTGCAATTTTTTATGTCTTGAGAAGAGTGATTGTAATAAATGTTATCACTGCTTAATAATCATTAAGCTGCACATTTGTTTTACTCAGTTTTCTTTATTTATAAAGTATTTAACAACATAAGTTTTTTTTTCCCTCGAAGTACCATTTTACCTTGAAGAGTTATGATTTATTAATGCCTTTCAAATAAGAAGTTCACAAGCAAGCAGTTTCAGAATGGGATAATTCTATAATTTAATGATGTGGCATTGAGGGTTAGCTTCTCGGCTAGGCTCTGAAATTTCCCCTCTTGCATGCTAGATGGCTGACTTAACACCAAAAGGCACATAGATCTGTTCAAAGCCTAAGAAAGGAGGCATGGGAGTAAAGAAATAAATATTTCTTTTTTTTATAAATATTTATTTTTATATGCTTTTTAAATTTATTTACTGAAAGTGTTAGTGTAAGATTATTGTGATTTCTTCATTTAATACTTTAAAAAAAAAGAGTGGAACATCTAGGCCTGGAGTTCTCTTTGTGGAAACATTTTTATTTAAAACATTTTATTTAGTAGAGAGAGAGAGCTATTTCAGATTTTTTGTTTTATCTTTATTTTTTGTTTTCAAAAACTTTTCAATCCACTTATTATAGGACTGAATTTATTGGTACAATGTTGTACCTAACATTCTCTTTGAATCCTTTTCATAGATAAGATCTGTAGTAATTACCTCTCTTTCAGCAACAATATTGATAATTTCCATTTTTTTCATTTTGAAAACTAGTATAGCTAGAGGTTAATCAATTTTGTCAATCTTTACAAAGAACCAAATTTTGTCTTTTGTTAATAATCTCTTAACATTTTTTTGCCATTTTATTGATTTCTGCTTTGTCATTTTTCTACCTTCTACTTACTTTGAAATTACTTTTGTTTTCTATCATCTTAAGTAGCACTCTTAATTCATTAATTTTAAATTTTCTCTTTTTCTTTTTGATACAAGAAATGTCTTTTCTTAAGACATTATTTTATTTCTGAAACTTTTATTTAGTGTTCTTTTTTATGCTGTTTCTCGGTTTTACTATCATTTTATTTATTGCAAATATATTTTCCTTTATCTCCTTATTTGTTTAGACTAGCTACTTTAACATTTTTGTGTGCTTATTCAAAAAGTATTGGATTGTTCTATGTTTATTGTTTTTTTCTTTTGTGGAAGGACACATTTTACTGATTCTTTGTATATTTTATACTTTTGGATCATACCATGAATTTGTGACTTACATTGTGAATCTTGTTTATTGCTCCAGAAAATGTTTTTGTTTCTGTTATTGTTACAGTTGCTACTGTTGTTCTTTTGTTCATTTTACTTGGTTGAACTCCAACTACAAAATCTTTCTTTCCAGCAACAGCTAAGGTTTCAACTCAGTTATTTTAGTTTTAGCTGAACTTTTTGAGATTTTATTTGTAAGTAATCTCTACACCCAACATGGGGCTTGAATTTACAATGCTGAGATCAAGAGTCTCATAGTCTACCAACTGAGCCAGCCAGGCACCTCAAGCTGAGCTTATTTGAAGTTGTTTATTGGAGCAGAGTTCATAGTCAGAACTTAAGTCAACCTTTTTCCATGCCTCTAGTCTAACTTAGATTTCCTACTATCATTCTAGCGGCTGTGGTTGCCTTGAAGTCTGTCCTCTAGTTCTTTAGGCCAGGAAGACTAAATTTTCTATCAGAATTTTAGCCAGCCTGGGCAGTACTAACTGTGGCTTGCCTGCAGGTTAGAAGGCTAAAATTGAAAGCTCACACAGTATCATTTTCTTCTTCTCTGTGTCCATTCCTTTCCAGATTCTTTCTGTTCTATTTACTTTCCAGTGTCTTCAGGTAGTTGCTTTTGGCATTTTGTCTGGAGTTAATAGTTGCTATCTGTTGAAGGGCTGATGGAAAAGGAGCTTAACTGGCAATGCCAGAAATGAAACTAATGTTCATTTTCAATCAAGTAAGTAGTTCTAGTGGTCTACTCTTTACTTGTAATTGACCAGAGTTCGGTCACATGTCCCTCTCTTAACCAATAATGGTTCCTCCTTGGGTTTAGAGTATGATCCTGACTTCCATAAATACTTCTGTATTTTTGTATCTCATATTCTGTAAAGTATGAGAGTTAGCTTAACAACAAGGATTAAGGGAGAAATTACTGTTGGAGAAACAAACAATGCCCTCTGAGAGTCACTTTCTCTTAGATGCAGGGATTTGTTTTTCTGGACCTCTCTTTAATTGGAGAAAAGATACTTTGAATCAGATCTTGGATAATTTGAAGAAATCATTAAACAAAGAGATGAATAATTACTAAATTAAATTTTCATATCTAGTTCTATTTAGAATGGACCCAGTGGCATCCCAATTGGCAGAAAATGAGACAATTGATTTTTGATGCTCAACTTAAATACTTTATTTTGCTCAGCGAGGCATGAGACATTACTTCTTTACCTCACAGAGAAACTTTTCACTTTGACTTTATAAACATGATAAATAGTAGGGATTCTTATTAGTGGTAACATAAAAAAAAGACTATCAATACCTTTTATGCTTAAGATTTTTTGAAAATAACAAGAATATGTAAGAGAAAATATTGTGTCCTAAAATTGCTTATAGTCCTTCAGGAAAGAAAGAAAAAAAAAATCTCAAACAAGGCTGACTAATGTTGTAGAGAGCTAAATGCAATGTAACAATATGTGCACAGAAGAAATAAATAATTCTGACAGAGAGCCTTGAGGGATATTTTTAATTCATAGTCTTTGGGAAAGATCTTTAAAAAAAAGATTATGATAAGGGAATTGGGAAAAGCTATTATAGCCTGAGGAAGCATCATGAACTAATCATGGAAACACTGAGGTGTTGAGTGTTAAAAGAACATCAACTAGTTCACTATGACAACTGCACCACAAAAAATCTTTTTAAAAATTTTTTTATTGTTATGTTAATCACCATACATTACATCATTAGTTTTAGATGTAGTGTTCCATGATTCATTGTTTGTGCCTAACACCCAGTGCTCCATGCAGAACGTGCCCTCTTAATACCCATCACCAGGCTAACCCATCCTCCCACCCCCCTCCCCTCTAGAACCCTCAGTTTGTTTTTCAGGGTCCATCATCTCTCATGGTTCGTCTCCCCCTCCGATTTCCCCCCCTTCATTCTTCCCCTCCTGCTATCTTCTTCTTTTTTTTTCTTAACATATATTGCATTATTTGTTTCAGAAGTACAGATCTGAGATTCAACAGTCTTGCACAATTCACAGCGCTCACCAGAGCACATACCCTCCCCAGTCACCCCATCCCTCCCACCCCACACCCCACTCCAGCAACCCTCAGTTTGTTTCCTGAGATTAAGAATTCCTCATATCAGTGAGGTCATATGATACATGTCTTTCTCTTTTTGACTTATTTCGCTCAGCATAATACCCTCCAGTTCCATCCACATCATTGCAAATGGCAAGATCTCATTCCTTTTGATGGCTGCATAATATTCCATTGTATATATATACCACCTCTTCTTTATCCATTCATCTGTCGATGGACACCTTGGCTCTTTCCACAGTTTGGCTATTGTGGACATTGCTGCTATAAACATCAGGGTGCCTGTACCCCTTTGGATCCCTACATTTGTATCTTTGGGGTAAATACACAGTAGTGCAATTGCTGGGTCATATGGTAGCTCTATTTTCAACTTTTTGAGGAACCTCCACACTGTTTTCCAGAGTGGCTGCACCAGCTTGCACTCCCACCAAGAGTGTAGGAGTGTTCCCCTTTCTCCGCATCCCCGCCAACATCTGTCGTTTCCTGACTTGTTAATTTGAGCCATTCTGAGTGGTGTGAGGTGGTATCTCATTGAGGTTTTGATTTGGATTTCCCTGATGCTGAGTGATGTTGAGCACTTTTTCATGTGTCTGTTGGCCATTTGGATGTCTTCTTTGGAAAAATGTCTGTTCATGTCTTCTGCCCATTTCTTGATTGGATCATTTGTTCTTTGGGTGTTGAGTTTGATGAGTTCTTTATAGATTTTGGATACTAGCCCTTTATCTGATATGTCATTTGCAAATATCTTCTCCCATTCTGTCGGTTGCCTTTTGGTTTTGTGGACTGTTTCTTTTGCTGTGCAAAAGCTTTTTATCTTGATGAGGTCCCAATAGTTCATTTTTGCCCTTGCTTCCCTTGCCTTTGGCGATGTTTCTAGGAAGTTGCTGCGGCTGAGGTCGAAGAGGTTGCTGCCTGTGTTCTCCTTTAGGATTTTGATGGACTCCTGTCTCACATTTAGGTCTTTCAACCATTTTGAGTCTATTTTTGTGTGTGGTGTAAGGAAATGGTCCAGTTTCATTCTTCTGCATGTGGCTGTCCAATTTTCTCAACACCATTTGTTGAAGAGACTGTCTTTTTTCCATTGGACATTCTTTCCTGCTTTGTCAAAGATTAGTTGACCATAGAGTTGAGGGTCCATTTCTGGGCTCTCTCTTCTGTTCCATTGATTTATGTGTCTGTTTTTGTGCCAGTACCATACTGTCTTGATGATGACAGTTTTGTAATAGAGCTTGAAGTCTGGAATTGTGATGCCGCCAGCTTTGCTTTTCTTTTTCAACATTCCTCTGGCTATTCGGGGTCTTTTCTGGTTCCATACAAATTTTAGGATCATTTGTTCCATTTCTTTGAAAAAAGTGGATGGTATTTGATGGTGATTGCATTGAATGTGTAGATTGCTCTAGGTAGCATTGACATCTTCACAATATTTGTTCTTCCAATTGAGACAACATATGAAAAGTGCTATAGTTGTAATTCAGAATAGAAAAGTCATAGTTTACAGACCATAGATGACGTCTTTGGCTGGAATAACCAAGGAGAGCTTTTAGGAAGAGGTAACAGTTGAAATCTATTTTGAATAGAATGTTGAGAATGCTGGGTGACCAAGGAGGGTGAACTTCAAAGGAGGACTGTAGGAAAAGGATGGAGAAAGAGAAATTCATGCTTCAAAGTGCAAGTGAATTGGACAGGTAGTTAAAAAGATTATACAACTTGAATTTAGAGAGGTCCTTATTATACCAGCCATTTATCATAGTAAAGTTACTGCATTTTATCTAAACTTAGATGCTATTAATAATTGGCACCATTATTTTATATTTCATTAAGGGAAGAGCTGTCAATTATAATATTTCACAACATTAATTATAAGATACTTCCTAATTTCAGAGATATTGAAACAGGAAAATATGTATATAAGCAAGAAATATTGAAATATCAAAACAAAAAATCATATTCTTTATATTTGCCATGAAAATAGTCAGCTTTTTTCCCTTTTTTGTTACCTCTAAATAAGCAATTCATTTGAGATTTACAAAGATGCCAGCTTACATAAAATCTAATCGCTATCCAGGTAGTTATTAAAATAGTTTTTGCCAAAACCTAGCTGGAGTCATATATAACACAACTTTATCAAACAGCAGGAAAGAACAAAATGTTAGCATTATTGTGTACTTTGGAAATGATGAGGGAATAAAAGCCATCAGTTCAACTCATTTGTGTGATGCTTATATCAGAGTATAAGAGGTCTTTTTGTACTTCTGCTGAATTTCAACAATTCTATTAACTTGACAGTGCTACACGGCCAGAAAACTGACAAAAAACTAGCCATATTTTTCTTTTTTAAATTACTCTGTTTCCCTCTATCCACTCAGAACATAACAACCTTGGGGGACTAAAATTGCATATTGTAAGTGCAAATTTCCAATTAAAAGTCACTCTCCTTATGACTCTGACATGTTTTTCTCTATTTTCCCCATAAATTAGTGAACTTGTGGGCTTAACTTTTACACAGTAACTCCAAGGGTCATACCGCATGCCATTTGTCAGACATTTTGGGAGACAAAAGCAATTTTATTATTTTTCTATCAAAATAAAAAGACAAACTATCATTATATTTCTGGAAACAACAGGGACTGCAAAGGTTGTAGTACAGCCTCAGCAAATTGAATAGCTTTTAGGTACTTATTATTTTGCTTTGTTTTTGCATTCACCCACAAATTTATTACAGAGTGATCTAATAGATAAGGTTTTACTTTTTTCTCCTTTGGAAAATGACAAACATGCTCTTTCCAAATAGATACAATTGAAAAAAAGTGCAGCTAATGGAAAATTAACAGCTGAAAATTATAAATAGATTCATTTATTAATTAGTTTCTGTCCAAAATATGCATACAAGCCATGTGAATAAATATGCATATTGAAACTAAGAAGCTATGGGAGGCAGTGCCATCTAGCACATGGAACTGTTCAAGGAATTAGGAAATGCAGGCAAACTCCCAATTCCTTGATGATATGGCTATTTGACATTAAATCAATTGTAAAGGGATATTGAATATCAGATAGTTGATTTACATAACATCAAATGAATAATGTGCTTACTTTTTCATTGAAATGTTCAAAAGCTGAAAAAAAGAGAAACTTATGCCACAGGTACATGTTTCTATTTTGAGGTTAAACTTACAAAATATCCCCTCTTTGAAATATAATGTGGGGTTATTTATGCATTTAAAAAAATCTCAGTCTTCTTTTTCTTACAAATTATAAAAGCTTTATGTATATGTTCCAAGATTTTAGAATCAAATATATGTATCTGTATCTTGTAAGGGAAATGCCAAAAGCCACATTTTTATTGTCTGATGGGATTCCAGTTGAAGATATTTTTGTTAATTTTTAAAATAACACATGAAAAAGATATATTATGCCTATTTGCAGTCATATATAATCTCTAAAATTCTTTTTGGTCTGTAGTGTCCCCCTTCTTGTCCAACTACACTTCAAATAAATAGTTAAATGTATAAACTTAATTTCCAAGGAGTTTCATTTCCCCAGCGTGTCACCATATAACAATCTTAATGAAGCATGAAGTTGCCAAATGACAAGTTAGAGGATATACTAATTTGGATGTGTTTGGATGTATGCAATAAAAAACTAAACTCAAAGTATTTTATATTATGAAAAAAATCTATTATTGCACATTGGAATTTCTATCAAAAGACAGCAGCTCCCAGGTGGGTGAATTTAGTGGTTCAATGACTTCATCAATGATTCAAGTTCTTTCTATCCTTATCCTCTGCCATATTTCATGGATTGATTTTATTTTCAGGGCAGCTCTCCTTGCAGATTTCATCTGTAGTCCCATGGAGACCTGACAAATTCCATGAGAAGAAGAGGGATGATTTTATCCAGTCTCCATTTTAAAATAGTTGAAGAGGAGGGGAGGCAGACATTTTCCCCAGAAGCCTCCAGAATTCTTGTCGATGTCTTTATTGACCAGACTTGCTCATGTGTTCATTCTTAAGCTGAGTACTGACAAGCAAGAAGAGATTATCACAGCTTCCCAAAGAAACACATGGACATATGCAAGATGTTGGATTGTTGAACAAAATGGATGTTCCTTAAGTAAGAGAGAGTGGGCTGACCATTTGTTGAGTGGACACAATATTGAACATGAGGCAGAGAAAGAAAACAGGGGATAAGCTTCAAACAGTGCAATTTGACAATCTGACTTCTAAAAGGTGTATGTAATTCATCCAGTATGTCTTGTGGACCAGAGTCACTTGGCCTCCTTACTGACTTGGCCACTATTCCAAACTTCCTTCATTCTATTTCACTTTCTTTGGTACTATATTGCTGTAACTTATTTATTTGCTTTAATTTATGTCTTATCTCACCAATTAAATCTTGAGCCTCTTAAGCTCAGGGCATTATCTTCCTTGCCCTTCCCTTCTCTTTCTTTACTCTCTCTCTCTCTTAT
The DNA here is from genome assembly GCF_011800145.1 of Mirounga leonina. Lineage (NCBI taxonomy): Eukaryota > Metazoa > Chordata > Mammalia > Carnivora > Phocidae > Mirounga > Mirounga leonina. The sequence goes on from NW_023270442.1 coordinate 10,727,626, forward strand.
CTGCCCCTCCCCATCTTAATATTTCTTATGGGCCATTTATATATTTTTATACCTTAAGATTCTGATGGAGGGGAGCCTGTGTGGCTCAGTCGTTAAGCGTCTGCCTTTGGCTTAGGTCATGATGGCAGGGTCCTGGGATCAAGCCCTACATTGGGTTCCCTGCTCAGTGGGAACCCTGCTTCTCCCTCTCCCACTCCCCCTGCTTGTGTTCCCTCTCTCGCTGTGTCACTCTCTGTCAAATAAATAAATAAAATCTTTAAAAAAAAAGATTCTGATGGGTATTAAGGCTCTGGATACCGTTCTCAAATGATGAGATTAAGTCCTTTCCCATGTGCCTACTCTGTGTTTAGCACAGTGCCAGGTTCATTGTAGGTCCTCAGATGCTTGTTGAAGACTGTACAAATGAAAGAGGCTAGAGAGTAGTGCTGTGGAGAACCATGCTTGGTGGTGCCCCTAGGATGCAGCAGTGAAAGGGGCTTTTTTCTAGTGAGCCCATATTTTAGTATTTTATGGTCTATAATTATCATGAAAATATATCTTTATCTAAACTAAAGTACTCTTTACTATGAAATATACAACCCTGGTATTTTAGTTATCCTGGTTTTCAATAATCTTCGCAGAATACCAGTTCTTGTCACCATTTAGACTTCCCCCTGTCAAAAACTTACATTACATATTAAGGTTGGATAAGTAAGTCACCTTTATGACATAGCTGACAAGGGGTAAACTCCCTGGCCACTTAATCTGAGAAGCTGAAATCTTTGTTCTTTATTTGTGGAGGGTAAGGAGCTTCACTTATCCTGAAAGTATTGATAAGTAAACAAACAGAATAAAGAATATTAAGGCCAGGTTAAATGTGAGATACAAAAAACTGAACTTTTCCTGTAAGGGAAAACATATAGTTGCCTAGATGTAGAGGAAACAAGCATTTCTCATAAAGTTACCTAGCGGCAGAGTACAAACCGGTAATAGATTCATGACTCAGGTTTGCTGTCAAATCCTGTGAGTTGAAGCTGTTGGGTGGCATCATCCCTGTTGACAGATATTGCCATCTTCAAACACCAAGGACAATGACACTTCTTAGAGTCAACTCTATTCCTCTGCTCCATCTCTTAGAACCTGCTCATCCTCAGGCCTTTTACATCAATATGTGTACTGGTGATCCTTTCAAATAATATCAGGATGTAGAAATTGAGGGCAAGATAGTTTGAGTTAACATTTCCATATAAATGGAATTTAAAAATGAACAGTATTGGCAGGCTATTCCTTCAGCTCAGGTGCCTAAATCTTCCTAGGGAGACTCTTGAATTTAAATATGAGCAAAGCTCTTTAAGCATTATGTTTCTTTAACTTACTTCTCTCATCATCTCACTTCCCAGTTCTGAGCAGGATAGAAAAAAACACTCGGAAAATGTTAACTGCTGTATCTTGGATATAAAAGAAACCCAAGGTCAAGAAGTCTTAGAAGTTGGTATTTTAAAATCCATAATACGTTTCCCTTAAACAAGAGGTAATGGTTTCTGAATGAATATTTTTATAGAACATCTTTTTTTCCATAGGGCTTATGGATATAATAATTTTGTTCTTAGGGAGCAATAGATTGATGACATATTAATTGTAGAATTGACATTTTCCAAAGGCTAAAATTCCAGAAGATATTATATACTAATTTATACATGGGAAGTAAAAAATATTGTTCAGATTTATGCCCTCTTGTGTAAATGTTATGACAAGCCACAGATATTCATCTCGGGTTGCTATTAAAGACAATTTACTATTAAGTCATGGGTCAACCCAAGTCAAAACATTAGTAGCAAAAAGTGTTTCTATTATATTAATGACTTCTCAAGTCATATTGAAATTTTATATTTTTTATTTTTTAAAAAGACTTTTATTTATTTATTTGACAGAGAGAGAGACAGCAAGAGAGGGAATACAAGCAGGGGGAGTAGTAGAAGAAGAAGCAGGCTTCCCGCTGAGCAAGGAGCCCAATGCAGGGCTCCATCCCAGGACCCTGGAATCATGACCTGAACCAAAGGCAGACACTTAATGACTGAGCCACCCAGGTGCCCAGAAATTTTATAAGATTTTTTAAAGTCTCCTAAAATAAAAAAAATTCTCCTAAAGTAGACATATTTGAATGATTAATTTTTAATTGAAAAATTTATACAAGTACAGAGGTATTTTTATAAGAACTTTAGTTCTGCCAAATAAATTATGGTAATAATTTATTTAATTTTCTATAAAGGGGAAAGTAATCCATTTCTCACTGAGCTCTATTAAGATTTGAATAGTGTATGAGAAAGCACTTAAATTTTGCCTAATACATAGTTCATGCTCAAAAATTATTCAAAATATATCACACTGATTACTCCTCTAAGGTAGGCAAACTACTGACCCCTAAAGAGGTCCACAACCTAATTCCTGGAATCTGTGAATGTTACCTAATGTGGCAGAAGAGATTTTGTAGATGTGATTAAGTTAAAGATGTTTTGGTGAAGAGACTATCCTGGATTGTTGAGGTTGGCCCATCGTAGTCACAAGGCCCCATACAAGAGGGAGAAAAGTTGATCAGAATCAGAACAAATCAACATAATGACAAAGCAGAGGGAAGCAGAGTCAGAGAGAAAAGACACTCTATCGCTGGCTTTGAAGATGTTGGAAGGGGCCATGAGCCAAAGAATGCAGGAGACCTCTAGACTCTAGAAACTGGAAAAGGCAAGCACAGGGTGTTATACATAACTAATGAATCATTGAAAACACCAAAAACTAAGGATGTACTATATGTTGGCTAATTGAATCTAAATAAAAAAAAATTTTAAAAAGGAAGTTGCATTCTAAAAAAATAAAAAATAAAATAAAATAAAGAAAACCACTTCTCCCCTAGAAATTCTTTGCTGGCACCTTGATTTTAGCCCCACAAGACCCGTTTTGGATTATGAACTAAAGAACTATAAAAGAATCTTTTTTGCTTTAAGCCACAGCTTTGTGATAAGTTGTTATAACAGCAATGGGAAACTAATATACAACTTTCTGTCAAAACTCTACAATTTCTATGACAGTTTCTCAGTTCTTCACTGTTAGGTATCTGCTTTGTCTGTGAGTCCATACTTAGAAGCTTTGTTAGAAAATGGAAAACATCTTTGTTCCACTGTTTTTTCAATGAAAAAAAAAGAGAAAGTATGGGGAGGAAGGAAAGAAGGAAGGAAGGAAGGAAGGAAGGAAGGAAGGAAGGAAGGAAGGAA
>NW_023270442.1:10730880-10750122 GCF_011800145.1 Mirounga leonina
GAAGGAAGGAAGGAAGGAAGGAAGGAAGGAAGGAAGGAAGGAAGGAAGGAAAGGAGGGAGGGAGAGAAGGAGAGAGGGAGGGTGGAGCAAACAAGGAAAGAATGAGCCAGATAGAGCTAAAACTATAATAAAAAGGTAAAATAAGCTGATGAGACATTTTAAGGGAGAAAAGGCAAACTTCATTGCTACTTGTAAGAAATATGAATTTCTGTAGAAATGGCTACTTCAATGTCAAGTGTAATTAAGTCTTAAATTGTGTAAATATTATCCAGCATTGCTTTAAGGAAAGAATGAAAGAAACAAAACACTTGTGTTCTTGATCTTCTGGGGAGAATTGTGGCAAGCACGATTTAGTCATTTCCAAGAAGTAATAGACATTCTTCTAGAAAGCAGGTGGAAGCCTTACTTTTGTTTTCCAGAGAAACTCTACCAGTGTTGAATGTCATGGATTGTCATATTTTCATTTTAAGAGAAATTATCCCTCTAAATCTCAAGGCAGGGAATTGAGACAGATCAGAAATAAAATCTTTCCAAAGATCAAAGAGCAACTGATGTCTCTAGGGTGTGTTGCTTCACTGGCCTCAGGACATGACAACTAGTCCTTTGTCCTCTCCACCAGGCACCCTTCTTCAGAGCCCTCTCTGTCATGAAGAGACAGACGGGTTAGAATCTAAGTGGGTTACAGCCTATGTACTTCCATTTCCCACCGAAAAATCATGTGTCTGCCCTCTCCTTGCTGATTGATTCCACTTAGTGTCTGATTTTGCTTTACCTTAAGAGAGAAGTCTGTAGGAAAAAAGGTAACTTACTGTAAATGAGTTCTCTTAATTTTTTACTCTTTCTAATAAGCAACTTCTTATAGGGAGAAATCGGATACACAAACTAACACACACTAACTGAAGATAAATTATTTTTGAGACCCTAGAAAAGGAATCTGGAATCACAGAAGACATAGCCTTTTTGCCCTATATACAGATTAAGATAGAAACATGTTGGTAAAAATGAGGGACTTGATCATGGAATTTTGTTTTAATACAAAAAGATCAGACGATTTTTTTTCTTTACTTTCCTTATGCAGAATTATTGCCCATTCCTACAGAGTTATGCCTTAGAGGACTGTGATTGCTGAATCAGTCTACCCTTGCACTTTTTTTTTTTTAAAGATTTTATTTATTTATTTGACAGAGAGAGAGACAGTGAGAGAGGGAACACAAGCAGGGGGAGTGGGAGAGGGAGAAGCAGGCTTCCTGCTGAGCAGGGAGCCTGATGCGGGCCTGATTCCAGGACCCTGAGATCATGACCTGAGCCGAAGGCAGATGCTTAACGACTGAGCCACCCAGGCGCCTCATACCCTTGCACTTTTAACTTGTTCTTTTTTCCTCCAACATGTAACCACCAGGGTGCTAGTAGACACATTGGTTCCTGTTAAGAGATGCATCTTTGTCACAGAATGGCTCTGTCTTAGCTTCATGATTCCCAAGGATGAATTTGCACTGGCTCTTTATATATTTTTCATAACTTGGAACATTTTCAGTGGGTTTGACTGCATAAATTTAAAGATAATGAAAGAAATCTTATTCCAATAGTCTTGTGTCTGAATATACTACTGCTTTCCTAGGTCAGTGAGCTATTGCTGTGTAACAAACCGACTGAATTTCAATGAGCTTAAAACCAAAAACGGTTATCATTGCTTATGGATCTAAAGATCCAGCTGGATGGTTCTTCTGGCCTGCATTGGGCTCAGGCACACATTTATGGTCAGCGGTCAGTGGGGAATCAGCAGTTCTCCTTGGCTGGGTGTGGCATCAACTGGGTGCAGACATGTTTGAGATGACCTCAGCTAACTGGAACCCCTTCCACATGATTTCTCAGTACACTTGGCTAGGCTGGGTTTGTTCACATGGCGGGAGCAGAGTTCCAAGAGAGAGTGGAAGCACATAGGATCAATGAAGTCCAGCTTGGACCTGGCGCATCCTTATTTTTACTGCATTCTTTTGGCCAAAACAAGTCACAAGGTCAGCCTGAGGCAGGGGAAAGCCATTCTACCTCTTGATGGGAGGAACTGAATGGGGTCTCTGAGGGAGGGGTGAAGCACTGGGAATACTTTTACAATTAAACTGACATATCTCCCTATGTGGAAATCTAGTTGGTGCCCTGTTGCTGCTTTAACAAAGAAACTTTTCCTAAACCTGGACTCTGGCTTTGAAGGTTGGATTTCAATGGCTTTCACAATCCAGATATAAGTCTTTGGAAACATGGTTTATGACTTAATTCTTGCTGCTCAGATTTTCCCCCAAACATAGCGGATCAGCTGCCCCCAAATAGATAGAATAATAAATAAAAGAAATCTGATATGTGGATTCTGATAGTTCAAGTTTATCAGAATATGCTTTTGCTTCTGCAGTACCTTTTATTTAAAATAGATTTAAAAAAAAAACTAATAAAACCTCTGTTTCTTTTTTTTCTGAGAGAAAGAGAGCACGCATGTCAGTGGGCCGGGGGGGGGGAGGGGCAGAGGGAGACGGAGAGAGAATCTTAAGCAGACTCAAGGCCCAGCATGGAGCCTGATGCGGGGCTTGATCTCACAACCCTGTGATCATGACCCTGAGAGCATGACCTGAGCTGAAATCAAATGTTAAATGCTTAACCCACTGAGCCACCCAGGCACCCCAAACCTCCGGTTCTTCAAATTAGCAAAGAAGTGCATTCCTTGCCTGGTTTCATCAATAGGCTTTCTACTAATATTAACTATTACTATTCTTACTATTAGTTCTTTCATCTGTGGTCTATTCTGGATGGGAAAGTTCCATTACTTCATGAAGTAACCAAGCTGCCTCAATTGATAAAGCAAGAACATTTTGCAAGAAGAATCACGGATGATTTTCCACCCTCAGGGCCGAGAGACATTATTTTGCACCTAGAATATCTCCCCTCTGGAACTCAGCAATTTCTTCATGTTTCAGAATGAAATTGCCATTGTTCCTTTTGAATGAATATGATTTTTCATCTCAGAGATCTCACATGTGCACTTTTCATTTGCTATTTCAGGATGTCTTTTCCTAATAAGGACATCAGCCCGGATCTGTTGGGATCCAGTTTCTGTCTCTAGCCTCCACAGGCTTTCCATGACTCTCCGTGTAATTTTCAAATGGACAATTTCTAAAGGAGCCAACAAGTCTACATAACTCTTGCACACTCATTTCTCCAGAAATTTGCCCTTTGTCTCTTAGGAGAAAATCTGCTCTTTTTGGTGAGGCCCCACATAGGCTGGAGAGCAGGGAATTGTTATATAACAACAAGATTAAAAAATCTCACCTAAGGGATATACAAATAGTTCATAAAGCCATTCTTTGCCTTCTCCCCTTTCTATGTTTTTTAAAATATACTTTTAGTTACTAAAGTCTCATTTTCAAATATTTATGCAAAAAAAAAACTGCAGGAAAAGACTTAGTTTAATTACAATGCATTCTTGTTAATAGCTTGTAAAGGGCCACTGACTCCTCTGGGCTTTTCTTTAGTGTTGATTAATTATGGATGCACTAGATGGATTCAGTTAACCAATGGGGATATTTTTGATAAAGGCTCTTAATCTTACAAAACCTCACTTCTGAATTTCCCCTAAGTGGTAAAAGGGGTCTTGCTCTTTTATGAGGCAATAATCCTGTACCGTGGTGGATAAACAATAAAAATAGTAGCGATATATGTTAGACCCCCAGGCCCCCCCCGCCCCAGAACTTTAATTTCTTAAGAGATAAAGCACTGAAGCTATTCCAGCCAAAGGCACACACTTTCTTCAGTATAATGTCTACCTTGAATCCCGGCTTGCTTTTTTTCTTCTAGAGAAGCTGGGTCTGAGCAACCTCCATTTTTCTTCGTTGAGCAACCACTTACCTAGAAATACTTGTATAGCGTTTTCTCCACTGGGCCTGAGTTACTGCTCCAGTATTAAGAAATCTCTTCCTCTTCATAATTAGATCTAACCTTTTCTGAGCTCTTACTGTGTGCCAGGGAGAAAAGTTGAATCGGATCTCTAAGGATGTGACTCCTCAAAGGCCTTGCTTTAGGGGGAGATTTGAGAAATCAGTTCCAAGTCAAAGGCAATCACTGTTTCATAGCTGCCTTATATCTGCCAAATAGTCCTTTTAATGTCTTTGGGAAAAGCTCTTTCTTGTGATTTTTGTTGTATTGCCAGATGTACAAGTTTTGCTGTCTGCCGTTCTACAAGGGGTGCTGGGGGTGATGGAACATTAGCTCTTCAGACTTTCTCTATTAGTTCCCTCCACACCCCTTAGTCCAGACCTTCCCTGGGCCTTGCCAGGCTGGCTGGCTGGCTGCCTTCTTCATTACAGCTCCTTCTCAGGCATTCTAGGCTGCAACTCTTTACAATTTACTTTGCCAATATTATCTCATCCACTTCCTTTCAAGCAGAGCTTTGTTTAACTTTCTTCCTCTCCTGATGCCTCCACCAGCCACTCAGCCAACACTCACTCTTTTTGCCACTGTGCATTTATACCTTTTTATTCTGTTCTCTGAAATTTTAAAAGGCCCCCAAGAAAGAGGGGCTAGGGGTGTCCAATGTAGTGGATAAATATACAGGACACCCAGTTACATTTTAATTTCAGATAAACAACATTAACAAAAAACGTTTAGCATAAGGAGGTCTCATGCGGTATTAAGGATATACTTATATTGGAAAAGTGAGAAGAGTAAGTATGGCTGAAAGAGTCATTTTTAAAATTGATTCAGGGGGCCATGAGGGAAGTGGGACCTAGGCACATCTTCTTTCTCAAATTCTCGGCATTGTTGCTGAACTCAGCTAAAAGCCAAGGCATCTGCTGCATGTCGGAACTGGCATAAATGGACCCTCTGTTTAGCACTAGCCCTAGCACCCAGTCATGTATAGATCGGTGTAATTACTGATATTCCAGCACCAATCACATTTCGTCCAAAATGACTTATAGAAATTCTCCCTGTCCTCTTTAAATAACCTTAGCCCCCTGGGTCTCTCCAGAGCACACTTTGGATTTCCTTCAACTCTGGGTCTCCCGGATTGCAATCCCTAAGACTCCAAAAAACACATACATTTTATCTTTCAACTTGAAGTTTTGTCTTTCGTGGGTCAACACTAGACATCATACAGTTTATCTGGCCACTGTAAGAGGAATGTCTCACCTACTTGCACCTTCACGTTGCTATCTTTAAGTAGAAACTTCTCCTAGGTTTATGATGCTTCCTTTCATTTCTCTGGCAGTCTTGACCAGCGAGACTATATATATATGTGGGAGTGGGCTCAAGGTAATTTTTGACTTCCTCATAATCTTTTCATTTCTGTGGTAGCTCTTCAGTTAGATTCTTTATCACCTTGTTCGAATAAATTAAACATGTGGCTATTCTGAGTGACCTTTCTTCAGCCTTTTCCTGAGACGGTAATCACCTCAAGGTTAAAATTCACGAGCTTATAGAATGACATTTATCAATGTTTATACAGAACGCTTTTTTGAAGTTCAAGCTCAGGAAAAACAATACCTTCATACATAGTTTAGGCAATTTTACCAGAAGGACAAAACAGGGTTGTAGTTTCTTTTTCACTTATTTTAACTACTCTGGATCACTTTCATTTAGCTCACGAATGCATGCTCCTTTACTAGAATAAGTCAAAAAAGAGCATATTTATATAATTATATATGTAGATGGCATGGCTTTATTGTCATAAAATAGAATGGACTTAATTGACAACTAGCCATGTTATTCAATTACTGCCAAAAAAAATATAAAAAGCAATCAAGTATTCTAGAAATTTTCAGTAGATGCTCCACGTAAACTTATCCAATTTATATACCTAACTCCTTTGAGCAACTAATTAATGCTTTCATTTATTTCTGAATTAATTGTGCAAACCTTTTAATTAGGAGGGACACCTTAAAGTTACATTGCTTACTATTTGACAGGTTCTGGTTCTTAATAAGTTGTGTGTGTGTGTGTGTGTGTGTGTTTAATAGTCTAAAATGATTGTTTGGTTACATCACTTTACAATTTTTTTGGAGTCAAGTTATTGTCACAGGCACTATGGTGCTGAAAAGTGGGGGGTCTTGATTGGTCATTGGTTTGTTTTTTGAAAGCAGAACCAGAATTAGTTGTAGATGACATTTCACAGAACCTTATCCACAAGTCCTTCCTGGGATCCCTCTGTGTGGGAACAGGTGAATTCTGTGTAAGCCTCTGTTTGCATCAGGTTCTTCACTGCTCAGAAGATTTCTGATGGGATAGCTGAATTCCAGGTTCTATAGGAGAATAAGACTTACAACTTGTCATTATTATTATTATTTTTTTAAGTAGGCTCCAAGCCCAGTTGGAGCCCTATGCGGAGCTTGAACTCATGGCCCTGAGATCAAGACCTGAGCTGAAATCAAGAGTGTTGAAATTAACCAACTGAGCCACCCAGGCACTCCCAACTTGTCATCACCTAATACTTCGCCAAATCTCAGGCAAGAAAAAGCAACATAAATGGATAGATACCAGGTGGATTTGCCATCCATCTACTCCTTTATGTTCCAAACTCAAACTGCAATGTAGACCAGAACACTGTGGAACTTGGAATTTAACAAGCCATTTTATATTAGCCTAAATTGGCATCCTCACCCCATTGAAAAAGAAATCTCCTTTTTTTTTTTATTTCTCTTGCAGATAACTCCCAGTGAAATAGACTTATGGAAATCATGGTTGTATTTACTGCCAGGATATTGTTGAGGATGTTGTGCACTCCATGACCCACTGTCCTTTTTTGGCAGAGACCCAGAGATTTCTTTTGAATCCTAATACCAAGTTAACTATATTTGTCCTTGGAAATCTATTTCTTCCTATTTTTTGAAGACTATGAATCTTATGACATGTTTATATCTCTTTGTGTTTGCTGGGAAACTGAGAGCAAAATCTGAAAATTTTGAGCAAAATTTACCTCAGAACTAAGAATATTTTCAGCTTTAAGTTCAGTACCCAAGACATACTTTTTTTGTACTGATCTCATCCCAGATTTCATCTTACATTCATTTTCTTTTTCTTCTGATTTCCTCACCTATTTTTCTTTAAAGATTTTATTTTTTTAGAGTAGTTTTATATTCACAACAAAATTAAAAGTAAGGAACAGAGATTCCACATATATCCCCTGCCTAACACAGGTAGAGCCTCCCCTCTTATCAACATCCCCCACAGAGTGTACACTTGTTACAACTGAAGAACCTTCATTAAGGTTCATTCCTGGTGTACAGTCTGTGGGTTTAGACAAATGTATAATGACATGTATCCATCATTATAGTATGATATGAAGTCATTTTACTGCCCTAAAAATTCCCTGTGTTCCATCTATTCATCCCTCCCCAGCCACTGACTTTTTACTGCTCCCTGGTTTTGCCTTTTCCAGAATGTCATATAGTGGGAATCATACAGTAAGTAGCCTTTTCAGATTGGTTTCTTTCACTTAGTAGCATGCATTTACATTTCCCCTGTGTCTGCAAGGCTTAATAGCTCATTTCTTTTTAATCACTGAATAATATTTCATTGTCTGGATGGACCAAAGTTTGTTTATCCATTCACCTACTAAAAGACATCTTGTTTGCTTCCAAGTTTTTGCAGTGTGACTATGAACACTGTAAGTAGGTTTTTGTGTGGACATAAGTTTTCAACTGCTTTGGGTAAATATCAGAGAGTATGTTTTCTGGGGATGGTATGATAAGATTATATTTAGTTTTGTAAGAAATCACCAAACTGTCTTCCAAAGTGGCTGTACCTGCCACTTCCAAAGTGGCATTCCCACCAGCCATGAACCAGACTTCCTGCTCCACATCCTCATGGGCATTTGTGTTCATTCTCATCTATTTTTAATACCTTTCATTTTTTAAAATTTATTTTTTTATAGATTTTATTTTTTTAAGTAATTTCTACACCCAACATGGGGCTTGAACTTACAACCTGAGATTAAGAGTCATATGTTCTACTGATTGAACCAGCCAGGTGCCCCACCTTTCATTTTTTTTAGACATTGATATTAAAGACATTATATGTAAGGCATTAAAAATACAGGCATTTAAAAGAAATTAGATCCATTAAAATAAAAATTTTAAATTTGAAAATATCAATAGCAGAAAAACATTCAACACGTTTGTTGTGTATCTCTTTACATATGTGCATGCATGTGTATACACATATATGTGTAATTTAAACCATGCCTGCTTTGTACATGTTTATCTTGTACATGTATTTGTAAAATATTTTTTTAATTTAAAAATCAGTTATGTTTCCTAAATATGGCTACATGGCATTGTATTTAATGAATGTGTTTTAATTTATTTCAATATTCTTTTATACTGTTGGACATTTGGGTAGTTTCCAGATTTTTGTTGTTAAAAATAACTGTGTCAAATTCTCTTTCTAACAAATCTTTGTGCACTTTATCCATAAATATGCCCTTATCTCAATGGTCTTAAATGTGACTGTGCACCAAAATTATTCTGCCTAAAAAACTCTTTTCATCTTTTGAGACAAACAGATTTCATCGCTTCTAGAGAGAATTTCTTGGGAAGCCTAAGCCCCTAACCTAAAGAGAATTAATTATGTTTTCCAATATGTTCCCATAGACTTTTTATATATCCTTTAGAAATGTTAAATTGTTTTTAATATATATTTTTCAATAACTATGTAGTGTACTAAAAATGACATTTAACCTGTAATGTGCATCAGAACATTATCCTTGTGGAGTTAAGAAATCCACTCTAAATTTTGCCTCCTCTAAGGATGTAGAAAACCCCAAGAAAACATCACTGTCCACCTGACAATGAGAAAAGTCTGGATAATCTACTAAGCTATAACTGGGTTTTGGCTTGTTTGTTTGTTTGCTTGTTTCATTTTGTTTTGTTTTGAGCTCATCAGAGAAATGATGTCTCATGGCAACGAAATGTACTAAATTCCAGAGCAGCAAGCCATTCCAAAGGATTGTTGACACATGTCCTGTTTTACCTCAAAAGCTTGAGAAGAAGATGTGGCCATTATAGAATCTAATGAGAAGAAATCAGGTAAAATTTAAATAAATTCCTAAGAGCCAACTGTGGGTTAGTGTTTACCTTTGGAATAGCTGGATGCCCCAGGCAAAAGAGGAGTTTGCATCCACTTTCAGGTTCTTTTCAAGGGCTTCCACCAGGTACTCAGAACTGGAGCAAGGAGTCTCCTCAGTGGCACATACATGCAAGAGGTGATTTAGTGGCCACTGGAGGGCACACATGGAAACAACTCACTTCTCCAAATCCTTCTCTCAAGGAAAGGGCATGAAACACTTCCCAAAGCTCAGACAAAAGATTCATTGTTTTCATGCAAGGGCTAGGAGTAAAAACCTCTAGAAGACAGGAAACTCATAGAACCTGGAGCCTATAGGAATACAGAGTTCTGCTCCCTCTGGGAAGTGATGGGCAAGCCACTCTTGTCCAAAATCTACCATAGAAACAAGGAAGAGTTTGATTGGCATGGGGAAGAGAAGTAGAAATGAGAAAAACCTATACGTAAGTCCCAGGTGCAGAAATCAGACCAGAAAAATAAAAAATTTCCCTTTTTCCACTCCAAGGCAAGTATCAGATAGCAAGTAATAGCATGTAGTCTATCACTGGGGAAGGGAAAAATGCTTGGAGAGTCCCTGTGTGGTTCATTTAGGGACTGCTCCAACTGAAGGAGCACAGGAGCACCAAGAAAAGCCCTCTGGCATAGCCAGTGGTAACAACACCTCACACAACAAAAGGGCCATGTAATGTGTGGTGTGCCAAAGGCAAAAGCAGCAATGACAGCACACAAACCCCGCTCAACCTCTGAACAGATCGGCTCACACTCCCCTCCCCATCTTCACACACACATACAATAGCCTGCCCAAAAGAAGCATACCATCCTTCAAGTATAAATACTATTTCTTTCAGTCTCCACTGATACTCCACACACAAAACATGGCACTCAATAAAATATTAGGACACACAAAAGCAAGATAAAAATCAGACTCAGAGATGATGAACTATCAGTCAGGAACTTTATAATGAGATCTTATAGAATCTAGTAGAAAGGGGGGGCGAAATGCATCAACACCTGGAAAATTTTATAGTAGAGATGAGAGTCACAGGGAAATTCTAGAAACAAATTACATAGTATCCAAGGTGAAGAATTTCTTTGATGGGCTCTTCAGCTGACTGAAACTGCTAAGTGAATAAGTGAATCTGAAGAACAGGTCAACAGAAATTAACTAAACTAAAACACAGGGAGAAAAAAATAAACACTAAAACAACAACAACAAGGGGCGCCTGAGTGTCTCAGTCAGTTAAGTGTCCATCTCTTGATTTCCTCAGGTCATGATCTCAGGATCCTAAGATCAAACCCTGTTTCAGGCTCCACACTCAGTGCGGAGTCTTCTTGGGATTCTCTCTCTCCTTCTCCCTCTGGCTCTCTCCCTGCTCTCATGCACCCTCTCTCTCTCTTTTTCAAAGAAACACACACGCACACACACACACACACAGAGCAAAAAAACAATAGAAGAAAGAACAAAGCATCCAAAAACTGTGAGGCAATATCAAATGGTCTAACGTATTCATATCTGGAGTCCCAGAATGAGAAGACAAAGAGAATAAGACCAAAAGAGTAATTGAAGACATGATGGACAAGTGTTTTCCCAAATTAAAGAAAGCCCACAAGCCACAGATCTATGACTTGTAAAGAAACCTTAGCAGGATAAAATATTAAGCAAGTCAAACTTGGGTATATTATACCTAAGCTGCTGAAACCCAGAGATAGAAAGGAAATCTTGCAGGCATCAGAGAAAAAGACACATTACATATAGAGGAACAAAGATTTGAATTTACTTAGGCTTCTTTTTGGAAACCCTGTGAGTTAGCTTCCTAGGTCTACTTCAATTACCACCAACTGGGTGGTAATTCTTGCAGTTCTCTGGCAGTTCTGGAGGTTAGAAGTCTGAAATCAAGGTGACAGCCATGAGGGCCCCTGATCTTGGAAAGCTGTACAGAAGAATGCTTCTTCTGACTTTCAGATGGTTGCTGCAATCCTTAGTATTCTTTGGCTTGTTGGTGCATGTCTTCAATTTCTGCAGCTGTCTTCATGTGACCATCTTCTTCCTGAATGCTTCTGTATCTCCGTGCTTCCCTCTTCTTATGAAGACAGCAGTCATTGCATTAGGACCCACCCTCATCCAGTATAATCTTGTCCGAACTTTACTGCATCTGCTACAGCCTGATTTCCAAATAAAGTCTCATTTACAGGGAACTGGCTTTAGGATTTTCACATATTTGGTGATGGGGGTGGTGTGCACAACTGAACCCACAACAGATGTCCAAGGAAATTTTAATTAAATGAGTTTATAATAAATGCTTAGATATTAGGGGAATTAATTTATTAAACTTCTACATTTTGATTAATTGGTTACATAAATCTTACTTCCATGTTGAACAGAATGTAGTTCAGTGTATAAAAATAATCTTTGTTTGATACATTATAAGAGAAATTTTCATTACATCAAACAAAACTACAAAATGTACAACCCAAACCTCTTGAACCTGAATCTTCATGTGCGGGACTTATTGTATGTAATCTTAATGTCCTCTGAAGATGTTGATGTTCACACAGGGTTAAGGACTACCGTGCTAGGCTGTTGGCCCATGAGGAGGTAGGACCTAATTTGGTATTCCTGAAGTCTGACATTGTACTTATTAGTTATTTATGAATGAATCAATGAAAGAAGGAAAGATTTTTAGAAAAAATTTTACCCACTGTGATTTTAAATACAAATAATTGAAACAAATGCGTCCCCACTTTTAGAATACTTATATTCTGCTTTTGTCTTGTTATTATTTTATGGACTCATATTCTGAATCTAAATTTTCAGTTCTGGTGACTATCCTATTTTTTTTAATGTGCTGTTTGAAAAGAGTGTGCATGTGAGTGTGTGTATGGCTATTAGTTGCATTTATGTTAAAGATGACCTGTAGATGTATAAAGAATGTATTGGTGAATCGATCCCTGTTTCTAGGCTTATGAGCAGCTAGGGTGATGTGTGAAAAATGACCATAATGAAGACTTTTTCTTTCCCACGGGCCTTGTAGCTGTGTGTGATGTCATGGCCCAAGGTGAGGTTGTCTTCATTTTAATGCCTTCTTTTGTCCCAGAGGCAATTTTTGCTTTAGTTACCCCAACTGACATTGGAATGGATTCAGTGATGTTTTATTCATGAAAGTAGATCTTGTGAATATAGCTCCCAATACACCAGAGAGACAAAAATATTGCTACGATTGCACCTAAACTAATCTGTAGTTGTGTAACAAATTGACACATAAATTAAATTTTCACTGCTAATGTCTGCCTAACTCCATAATCATACTCCAGTTTGGAAATCTGCTAGAGTAATTAGTTTAGTTCAGATTTGCTTGTCAAATATCACTGGAAATTAGAAGACATCAGGACTTCTATTCTTAAACAATATCCATCACACCTAGGGAAGTTTTTAAGGCTAAACCAACAACTCTGTGTCCATCCATTTTTTTACATTTTATTAAGATTTAATGAATGGCCAGATACTTAATTTGTTTTCCTGAGACTTGAATTATCCCACTGTGGACATGTGTCTATCACCTCATATTTTTTCATTCTTTATTGAAAAGTCATCTTTAGGCTGAAAAACTTTCTGTTTCTCATATGATTGATCTTTTAGGTTGGGGGGAGTCCTCACTGAAACAGTGATTGGAAAAATCACACCCTTTCATCTTTGGTTTCATCTTCTGAAAGAAAGAAGAATTGAGCTATTTTACCAGCTGTTGTGAACTGTTCAAATTTCTCCGGGGAGAAAAACCAGTTGCTTTCAAAGCTCTGAGGAGTATTCAAAATGCTCCCGGGCCCAAGAAAGTAAATAAAAGGCAATGCAGACTTTTCAAAGACTGCTCTGGGAGCCTAAAATAAAGTTTTTGAAACAAAAGCTTGTGGAAAATGTAGCCAAAATCAGGAAGACTATCTGTTCATTTAGCTTAAGTGTAGAGATACCGTTGATGGTCCTGATGAGGTAAAAGACTAAAAGAAGACATGTGTGATCTCTTTCCAGAATTTGTGAACTTTCAAGTTAAAAATAGGATTTACCGATTCTTGCACTAGACTCTAATTAATGGACTCCATCTTAGAGTTGCTCTTTAATCTCTGTTTACAGCTTCTTATTTTTACAAGTTCCTACCTTGTCTTCTGAATTCTGCACTTGCCACTCCAAATCTATCCTGCATGCACACATAAACAATTAAAAAGTTTTAAAAAAGGGTTAGGAAAGGCATTGTTTTCATGATAACATTCTGTGGTACACAGCCCTCAAGATGGCCTCCAATTATCCCCTTCTTCCGGGAGTCAGACCCTTGTGTAGGGTTTTCTTACATTGACTTGGGTTTGCTCTGTGTGATCAGTAGTAAATAGCAAAAATGATGGTATGTCATCTATCAGATTAGACTTTAAAAGATTATTGTTTCCCTTTTGGGTGATATCTCTTGGTAGCTCTCTCACTCTCTGTCTCTGTCTCTCAGTCTCTGTTGTTTCTCTCTCTCTCTCTCTCTCTCTCTCTGCTTCCTCTGGGGTAAGCCAGGTACCATGTGGTGATGACAGGCAGTTTACAGAGAAGCCCATGTATCAAGTTACTGAGACTTCCAACCACCACGCAAATAAAGGAGCCATTACTGGAAAATATAGGTAACATGTTATTAATATGGTTTATGTGAGAAAAAGGAAAGGAGCTCCAATCATCACACCATATTAAAAAAAAAAAAAAAAGACCTAGCCATAGAGCAAAGAATGGAAGAATGAATGCATCTTTCCAGATTCGGGATTAACAATAAAATGATTATAGGAAATATGCATTCATTTATGCTACTGTTGTAATTCGATAGCTTAAATCAGTGACAAACTACTAGTTCCTTTCATACCAAGTAGGATGTACAAAAATTAAAATATTTATTGGCATGTTAAGTCTATTCAATAATATTAACATATCTAAAGAAAAAAGATATGAACAAAGGATTCTCATTCACATAGTTACTTTGAAATAAGGACAGAAATCTTGAACTTAGTAAGGGGGCATTTACCCTTGTTCAGGGCAGAAGAAATCTTAATTTATGCACTTTTGAGTATTGCCATTGTCAAGTTTTTCCTTCCTTACTCTGTAGCTCTTCAACGTTTTCATGATATTTTAGTTGAGGATCTTTGGTTGATGTATCTAATTTCTTTTCCTTTTATTATATTAAAAAAACAGACTTTTAGTTTGACTTTTATTTGACTTGCTTCCTAACCAATTTATCAAGATAGATTGTGGCTAAACAGATGATGGAGACTGTTTCACTGTTTCCTATAAATTATCTGACACTCTGACTTTCTAATGTCTATCTCAGTTCCAGTGTGTGTTTGTATATTACTGAGTGTTGGTTTCATTGGTTCTCATAACATAAGGAAACCAAATCCTGCAACTTATCAACATATCTTCCTACTTCTATTTCTCAACAAATTCAGCACTGGTTTTCTCAATAACACACACATGGCAAACTTTCACAGAGTGGATGTCTTTTATAGTGATGATCATAGTACCTTCCAATGGATAATTATCCACATGCATATTTTATCTCTCCTACTGTTTCATAAAGTGATCGAGAGCAAAGATTAATGTCTTCTACATCATTTTTGTGCCTCATGAACCTGGTAGAGTGTCTGGCACATAGTAAGTTGCATATTGAATGTGTGTGAGTTAAACGGAATTGAAAAATTTCTAGGTGTTCAGCATCTAGTACTTAAGGAGATGTCATATACTTGAGCATAAATGAACAGTCACAGCTTAACTACTGAAAGCAAATTTTAGGGAAAAGACATTTCTCTTTGGCATTCTGTAAAGGGCCTTCTTCCTCTCTCCCCGACATGCTATCCTGTTAAAATGAAATATTTTTCCCTCTGGACCCATGGACCAGCAAAGCAGCATACTTAATTGTAAGACAGTGATGACTGCCCTTGAACCTTCTTGGCCCTGAAGGTTTCTCTTTTCTCTGCAGAAAAACATGTGAGATTCTAAGATAGAAGAGAGAGCAAATGCAGGAGGTAGAATGACTTTAGGGTCTGTCTTTTATCTGCCAATCAGTTATTCTTGTTATTAGGGAAATAACTTGTTACCAGGATTTATTTACTTAAACATGGTATAAAATTATAGTTGTTATTAATAAACAAGCAGGGGCATACATTAGCATTAAAATGTGAATACATTCAAAGACCTTCCCAAGGTATATCAGTTAATTCAGATGCAAAACTTCCCTCTGTTTTCCATCTTCTGTTCTGTCATTTGATGATACCACAAGGAAAAAATTAACCTAACCTTTACACCAGTTTCCTCTGGGAGCAATATTTCAGATGGCTTCCCTTAAGTTCAAGGGCTTAAATCTACTTTTACATATTTTCTCATATTGAATGTAATGTCCTCTTCATTCTCTTTCTCCACTCTCATTTTGCATATTTCAACCTTTTTTTTCCATTCTTGTTTATCAATTTTAAAGCATATCCTTTTTTTTTAAAAGATTTTATTTATTTATTTAAGAGAGAGAGAATGAAAGACAGAGAGCATGAGAGGGAGGAGGGTCAGAGGGAGAAGCAGACTCCCCGCTGAGCAGGGAGCCCGATGCGGGACTCGATCCCGGGACTCCAGGATCATGACCTGAGCCGAAGGCAGTCGCTTAACCAACTGAGCCACCCAGGCGCCCCGAAGCATATCCTTTTCTAGAAAGAGTAAATCATTTTTATTTCTTTTTGGTTCAACTATTGATTTAATATATTTTGAATATTCCTTCCTACTGCTTCATTTTTCTCTATAGCCAAACTGGGCATCTCAGATTTATCTCTGTTTTTGTTTTTTAAACAACTTTTATCCCTTTTTTTTTTTTCACTCATTACCCCCTATTTCAATTAGAGGTGAAATTTGAATGACTCTCTTGACCACATGCTCTAGTAAAAGTGAATCTTGATTTTAACTACCATCAGGGAGTTCACAGAATGAATGGGAAGCGAGGTCTCCAGAAGAGGTGGAGAAACAGACCGAGAACCAGAGCATTAGAGATACCTCATCTCATTAGAGCCCTGCCTCTTGTAGAAATAAACTTGATCAAATGAGTTTCCAGTTTGTCTGGTACTCCTCTCTATATCCAGAGTCTAAGGAGAGACCATCTGACTATGCTCAGGTCACATGCACATTCCTTGGCCACACTGGGGTACAACAGGGAAGCCCTTGGCAGAAGGAATAGCTTAAACTTTGTACAGGCAGGACCTCGAGATTTAGAGATCCGCCCAGACTATACACAATGTGGGAGAGCTAATACCACTCCAGTCATCATTCGTCCCAGCTCTGCAGGCTCTCTTTAGTACTATGCTATATAAACTTTTCTGCAATAACAGGCTAGTAAATACAAGGAACTATATATCAAATGACTACTCTTACAATGAATCCCACTAAGAGAAATAACTGACATTGTGAAATACTTTCTTCTTCAGGACTTTGTAGCTGGTTCATTGGATTAGAATCCTGCAGCTGGCCATGTACCAACTCATATGACTGACATCGACGGAGCAGAAGCCCAGGAGAGGAGAGGAGCAAGAAAATTTGGACTAGTTGCCTACTTTATGATCAAAATCAGGAAACATAAATTAATAAGAATTTTCAAATTATTTCTTATTTTCTTAACTGACTAGAAAGTTTCATTTTCTTCTATTTTGTACAGTTTGTTTTTTGTAACAGCTTTCTGATCTTAATGACCTCCCTTTCTCTGCAGTCACTTTGCGCAAAGCCTGTTCTGGTTCCCGCAGAAGCTTTTGCAGTAGTGGCATTTGCGGTCGGTGGTGATGGCATTTCTAAAAATTTCTGTCTCTGCTGGAAAAATAAGACATATGCATTGACATTTCCAATCTGAGCACAATAGCTCTTCATTAATCCCGTATTGTAAATGCCACTTCTGGATTTTACTGTCTTTGATTTTTCCTGATTCATTCATTTCAATAATTCTCTAAGGAACCATCTTCCCTATTTTTGGTAGGTTGACGCTGGTACCTTTCCCCAGACCCATTTTTATGATTATATATTATTTAACTTACTTGCATAAAAATTTACTTGCAAAAAGTGGATCTGCTTTAGTGTCATA
This sequence comes from Mirounga leonina, assembly GCF_011800145.1. Lineage (NCBI taxonomy): Eukaryota > Metazoa > Chordata > Mammalia > Carnivora > Phocidae > Mirounga > Mirounga leonina. The sequence continues at coordinate 10,748,100 of NW_023270442.1, forward strand.
GGCATATGTTTTAAGGTCTAAAATTTTAATTTTTAATACATTTAGTAGTAGTATTTGAAGACAAAGATGGTGAGTCTAATCTGAAATGTAAATATTCCTGGGAAATGCACATATATTTTGATTTACTAAAGATCATAATTAAATAAGTACTCCCTTTGTTCAAACAAATGATAAGATATAAGTATTGAAACAGAAAGATATATGTTATGAATCCACTACTTTTGCTTCCTTACCCGAACATTAATAAGCTATCCTGTTTGAAATTGATGACCATAATCTCTAAATGCATATGGCAGGTGCTGGGAATTTTTGAAATATTGACATGTTGACTTTTGAGATTCTGGAGGAATTTTTCTGTTTCTAAATATTTCTGTCCTCATTACCTCTGGGGTCCAAGATCTGTGAGATTCTGACTCAAAGTTCAAGTAGTATGGACCGCAGAATCACCCTCTGTTGATTTGTTAGAGACCAGATTCCTGAACCCTACTCAGAATATATGAATTATCTGGGTCTTATTTTCTACATTAAAAAAAAAAAAAAAACCCACAAAACCTCAGGTGAGTTTTATGTTCACTAAAGTTTGAGAACTATTTGTAAATAGTTCTCCTTTCCCCATAGCTGACATCATTTAATTTTCAAATTCAGATACTTTCCTCTTCTTGTCTCTAGAACACAATCTGGAAGTAACTTTAAAAACAATCAATGCACAATGGGGAAAGAATAATATCATCAATAAATGGTACTGGAAAAAGTGGATATTCACATGTAAAATAATGAAACTGGACCCTGATCTTACACCACTCACAGAAATTAACTTGAAATAGATTAAAGGCTTAAATGTGAGACCTGAAACCATAAATCTTCTAAAAGAAGACATAGGGGAACAGCTCCTTGACATTGGTCTTGGCAGGGATTTTTTTGGATATGACATCAAAAAAGCACAGGCAACAAATGCAAAAATAAACAAGTGGGACTACATCAAGCTAAAAAGCTTCTGCATAGCAAAGGAAACAATCAATAAAATGAACAGTTAACCTGTGGAATGGGAGAAAATATTTGCAAACCACACATCTGATAAAGGTTAATATCCAAAATATATTTAAAAACTCATACAACTCAATAGCAAAGAAATAATAAAATTTAAAAATAGGCAAAATGTTTGAATAGACATTTTTCCAAAGAAGACATACAATTGGCTAATAGGTACACAAAAAGGTCCTCAACATAGTTAATTATCAAGGAAATGTAAATCAAAACCACAGTGAGGCATCACTTTTTTATAAAAAAAGACAAGAGATACTAACTGTTGGCCAAAATGTGAAGAAAGAGTACCCTTCTGCACTCTTGGTGAGAATATAAATTGGTATAGCCATTATGGCAAACAGTATGGATAGTTCTCAAAAATTAAAAATAGAACTACCATATGATCTAGTAACCCATTTCTGGGCATATGTCCAAAGGAAATGAAATCAGTATCTTGAAGAGATACCTGCACTCCCATGTTCATTACAACATTATTCACAATAGCCAAGACATGGAAACAACCTAAGTGTCCATCAATGGATGAATGGGTAAAGATAATGTGATACAAATATACAATAGAATATCATCCAGCCACAATAAAGAAGGAAATCCTGCTATTTGCAGAAACATGGATGAACCTATAGGTTATTATGGTAAATGAAATAAGCCAGACAGAAAAGACAAGTACTGTATGGTATCACTTACATAATGGAATCTACCAAAAAAAAAAAAAAAAAGCTGATTTAATAGGAACAGAGAGTGGAAAGGTGGCTGCCAGGAGGTGAGGGGGTGGGAAATGGAGAGATTTAGATTAAAGGGTACAAACTTCAATTGTAAGATAAATAAGTTCTGAGGATTTAGTGTATACCTTAATGACTATAGTTAATAATACGGCATTGTGTACTTGAAATTTGCTGAGAGTAGTTCTTACGTTAAGTGTAGAAAGAAAGAAGAAGAAAGAAAGAAAGAAAGAAAGAAAGAAAGAAAGAAAGAAAGAAAG